>NC_091142.1:8303339-8630839 GCF_041381155.1 Argopecten irradians | reverse complement strand
CTACTGACCTGACCAATAACAAAGATCTAGATAATATACTGATTTGTTTAACTTTCAGCTTTCCTTAAAAGACAAGTTCCATGCTATGGAAGGAACTACCCAAACAGCTGCCAAGCCTATACGTAAAGCCAATATTCTGGACAACCTGAATACAGCAACCCCACAGAAGGCGGAGAGTGCAGCCCCTCCACCACAGCCGGCTGCCCCTGAACCTGCTCCTACTCCAGTGAAAGCTGCCCCTGTAAAGTCAGCCCCAGTATCGACTCCAGCTGCCCCTCCAGCTGATGCTCCAGCTCCTAAACAGGAAACAAGGCCAGCAAGTAGTGAAAACACAGCAGCACTGCCCCCCGTAAGTATCACAGAGTCCTAGGGTAATGCAAAATTCTGTCATTTTAACACAATAGTGTCGTCAAAGGTTTAACTTATTCAACCTTAAAGATACATTTAGGCTCTTTTAAATAAAAGAATAGACCATTCCATTATGAAATTTCAGGGCTTACAGGATAATGTCCAAGTTACTGTAAAGCTGATGTAAAATTCTGTCATTTAACACAATAATGTCATCAATGCTTTTGACTCATTCACCCCTAAAGATACATTTAGGCTCTTCTAAATAAAAGAAAGACCAATCCGTTTTGAAATTTCAGGGGTGGATGTGTTAAGTGTTTTCAGCCGAGACACACAACTCCGTCTGTTTTACACATAATGCCTCTAACTGAAGGATTCATTAACTCATACACCCCCTGAAATGTCATATTGAACTGTATTAGTCTTTGGATTGGGAGAGTTCAAATGTGTTATCAGGGGTGAATGAGTTTAGATCTTTGGACATCAAATTCTGTCAGTTTAGTTCAAAATGTCCTCAATAAATCAATGGTTTAAGCTGTTTGCAACTGAGACATGAAGTTTGTACGCAATAAATTTATAAATAATAAATCCTATCTAATTAAGTACTACAGAATTTACTTTGTATTTTTAAGTTTGCTCATTACATGAAAAAATTGATGGCTGGAGTAAAGATTAAATAATGCTGCGTAATTATTAGCTCACCTGGCCCCGAAGCGTGTTCTTATTTAGTTGGTTGCATCTTTTGATATAAAAAAGAACAAATTTGTATAATTTTTTACAAATCTGGCTCCTAAGAGCGTTTCATAAATGTAGGTTAGAGTTCTAAACACAAAACATGGCATTTAAGTCCGTTATAAGTATATCAAAATTTTAATTCAAAAAACACTGAATTGACAAGATATGAATTTCTTTTAATGACAAAGCTAAGTGAAATGACAGCACAAGACATGGCAAGGAACAATTTTTGACAAAAAGAACAAAATGTTGTCATTTAGTCCCTGCTGTAAGGAAATATATGTCATTCTGGCTGATTAAGTGACTTCAGTGCATGCCTCTAATCTCTACCTTGTAACTTCCAGTACAATAACAAAGATTGCCTCTGATGCTTGATACTCCATCAATAAGTGTACCTATAGCGGCTGCTCAACAGTATATATGCAGTACTGGCCAAAACTATTTGATCACTTCATATTTTTAGCCCAACACCATCAGATATTTGTCAAAATGCATGAAATATGAAAAATGATGTGATCAAATATTTTTGTCACAGAACTGTAGCTGCCTAATAAATTCTCTATATTATATAATTGGCCAAAATATAATCTGTTACTGTTCTTGTGTGTATGGGCAAGAGGGATGGGGCTCAATAGAAGGAAAACAAAACGATTTAGCAAATCACTGTAGGATTCTTTGATATGTTATGCTGTTGGGTTCTTTGATATCTTTCCTTTGAAGAGAAAAGGCCCTTATTTAAGCCTACAGAAAATATGGTCGCAGTAGCTATAGGTCCCTGGGATTTTTATGGACAAGCCAAATAGAAATAGTTTATCCTTGAGAAGTCCATCTTTTATGTTGTGTAAACTTTGTGTTTAGATTTCTAGTGTCATAAGATTAGAGAGAAGAAGGAAGAAGCTGAGAATAGCTCTCACTGGACATGATCAAATATTTGCGGGGCACTAGATCCAAGACCTTTTTACCAGATAACTCACTTATCGCATGTTCACTGAACATGATTCAGTTCCGACATCCTTGCCATCAACGTATCACTGTGTAATTTTCCTGATTTTGATACTTTTCAACTTCACCTGAATGTGTTTCCTCCTTTTCTTGTGATGCAGGGTTTTGATCCACAGGCCTTGATCGACGATATCAGGAAACTCAAACTAATAGTAAAAGCACATGAACGACGCATTAAAACGTTAGAGGAACGAGTATCACAATACGAGGCTTTATCATCGGAGGAAGAGAACGGAGAAAAATGCTAAAACGTATATATATATATATATATGTGTATTTCCCTGTGTTTGTTGAGCTTTATATACTCCTACTCTTTTGGATTGTGCACGTTTCACTAACCCGGCACCTCATTCTGATGGGCACCTGTTTGGTGGTGGCAGTTAACCTTTGTTGCTTTATAATTAGATAGAGCTTCTATTTCAGCTGCCAGGGGAGACAATCTTAGCTGATTTTACCTTATATACACATCTTTGTACTTCTGTAAACATACTTATTTCAGCAATAGTTTTATATTTGCTAGCGCTACCTTTGAAGCGCTAATTCATGTACAGCGCTAAATTTTGAGGAAGGGTATTTTTGGTATTGAACCACTGCTTTGTTTTAATTCATGTCTGTGCTAATCAGTTTTTTACATTCGTGCTAAATTTGACTATGGTAAAATAAGAATGTTAACAGTATAATTCGCCTGTTTTATATACACATCATGGATAGTTTTATGTATCGTTTGTTTGTTAATGCTGGGGTTGGTAAACTATCATATATATATATACTTTTGTATATCTAAAATCAATTACTTAAATAGATATACCTTATAATTTTTTTTTACTGAATATCTACATATGGAACATATACAGGTTTTAACTGAATATTTTGTAAATATTTAATAAATGTTTTATCATCTGTATCTTGGCCTATCTACTCTTGGGCGTGTTTACTACCATGTAAAACTTTCACCAATGTGGTGGAGTGTGCTGTCTGTGTTAGAATGTTTCAGTGGGATAGCACTATAAAATGGACAAGAGTTTCCACTGAACATTGCAAAGAGACACAGCACCAATATCCCACAGCGTTCTAAAACATACAGACATTCACATGTGCAACATACTACATAGGGGTCAGAGGTCATTTCTGTTAAAAGGGCATAAAACTCGACCAATTATAATATATGCAGTATTCATTCACCCCTGAATCCGCATTTAGACTCTTCTAAATCAAAGACCGGTCTTTTATCAAATCCTGAACTTAAAGATGGAGCTGCATGATAGCTACAGGGATCAGTTACTTCTGTGACAAGTTAAATAATTAATCTTTTGAATTTGGTGTTTTTGGTGTTTCCCATTTCCCATTGTCATCGTTCATAAAAAAAAAAGTGTAACCTTTGTAATTTAGTATTGTTGATCCTCATTTGCCATTGTTTTGTAATCTAGTGGTTTATGTTGTAGAATATTGCTAGCAGTGCTAATCAATTAGAGCTTAACTGTTAGGGTGTTAACCTGCACAGTTAGTGATGATAACAGGGTGTAGTTAGGGTGTTAACCTGTACAGTTAGTGATGATAACAGGTGTAGTTAGGGTGTTAACCTGCACAGTTAGTGATGATAACAGGTGTAGTTAGGGTGTACTGTAGTGATGATAACAGGGTGTATTAGGTGTACTGTACAGTTAGTGATGATAACAGGTGTAGTTAGGTGTTAACCTGTACAGTTAGTGATGATAACAGGGTGTAGTTAGGGTGTTAACCTGTACAGTTAGTGATGATAACAGGGTGTAGTTAGGGTGTTAACCTGCACAGTTAGTGATGATAACAGGGTGTAGTTAGGGTGTTAACCTGCACAGTTAGTGATGATAACAGGGTGTAGTTAGGGTGTTAACCTGCACAGTTAGTGATGATAACAGGGTGTAGTTAGGGTGTTAACCTGTACAGTTAGTGATGATAACAGGATGTAGTTAGGATGTTAACCTGCACAGTTAGTGATGATAACAGGGTGTAGTTAGGGTGTTAACCTGTACAGTTAGTGATGATAACAGGGTGTAGTTAGGGTGTTAACCTGCACAGTTAGTGATGATAACAGGATGTAGTTAGGGTGTTAACCTGTACAGTTAGTGATGATAACAGGGTGTAGTTAGGGTGTTAACCTGCACAGTTAGTGATGATAACAGGGTGTAGTTAGGGTGTTAACCTGTACAGTTAGTGATGATAACAGGGTGTAGTTAGGGTGTTAACCTGCACAGTTAGTGATGATAACAGGGTGTAGTTAGGGTGTTAACCTGCACAGTTAGTGATGATAACAGGGTGTAGTTAGGGTGTTAACCTGCACAGTTAGTGATGATAACAGGGTGTAGTTAGGGTGTTAACCTGTACAGTTAGTGATGATAACAGTGTGTAGTTAGGGTGTTAACCTGCACAGTTAGTGATGATAACAGGGTGTAGTTAGGGTGTTAACCTGTACAGTTAGTGATGATAACAGGATGTAGTTAGGGTGTTAACCTGCACAGTAGTGATGATACAGGTGTGTAGTTAGGGTGTTAACCTGTACAGTTAGTGATGATAACAGGGTGTAGTTAGGGTGTTAACCTGTACAGTTAGTGATGATAACAGGGTGTAGTTAGGGTGTTAACCTGTACAGTTAGTGATGATAACAGGGTGTAGTTAGGGTGTTAACCTGTACAGTTAGTGATGATAACAGGGTGTAGTTAGGGTGTTAACCTGACAGTTAGTGATAGTTAGGTGTGTAGTGTGTTAACCTGCACAGTTAGTGATGATAACAGGGTGTAGTTAGGGTGTTAACCTGTACAGTTAGTGATGATAACAGGATGTAGTTAGGGTGTTAACCTGTACAGTTAGTGATGATAACAGGATGTAGTTAGGGTGTTAACCTGTACAGTTAGTGATGATAACAGGGTGTAGTTAGGGTGTTAACCTGCACAGTTAGTGATGATAACAGGATGTAGTTAGGGTGTTAACCTGTACAGTTAGTGATGATAACAGGATGTAGTTAGGGTGTTAACCTGCACAGTTAGTGATGATAACAGGATGTAGTTAGGGTGTGTTAACCTGTACAGTTAGTGATGATAACAGGATGTAGTTAGGGTGTTAACCTGCACAGTTAGTGATGATAACAGGATGTAGTTAGGGTGTTAACCTGCACAGTTAGTGATGATAACAGGATGTAGTTAGGGTGTTAACCTGTACAGTTAGTGATGATAACAGGATGTAGTTAGGGTGTTAACCTGTACAGTTAGTGATGATAACAGGATGTAGTTAGGGTGTTAACCTGTACAGTTAGTGATGATAACAGGATGTAGTTAGGGTGTTAACCTGTACAGTTAGTGATGATAACAGGGTGTAGTTAGGGTGTTAACCTGTACAGTTAGTGATGATAACAGGGTGTAGTTAGGGTGTTAACCTGTACAGTTAGTGATGATAACAGGGTGTAGTTAGGGTGTTAACCTGTACAGTTAGTGATGATAACAGAGTGTAGTTAGGGTGTTACCCTGTACAGTTCAGTTAGTGATGATAACAGGATGTAGTTAGGGTGTTAACCTGTACAGTTAGTGATGATAACAGGATGTAGTTAGGGTGTTAACCTGTACAGTTAGTGATGATAACAGGGTGTAGTTAGGGTGTTAACCTGTACAGTTAGTGATGATAACAGGATGTAGTTAGGGTGTTAACCTGCACAGTTAGTGATGATAACAGGGTGTAGTTAGGGTGTTAACCTCACAGTACATAGTGATGATAACAGGATGTAGTTAGGGTGTTAACCTGTACAGTTAGTGATGATAACAGGATGTAGTTAGGGTGTTAACCTGTACAGTTAGTGATGATAACAGGTGTAGTTAGGGTGTTAACCTGTACAGTTAGGTGATGTGATAACAGGTGTGTAGTTAGGGTGTTAACCTGTACAGTTAGTGATGATAACAGGGTGTAGTTAGGGTGTTAACCTGACAGTAGTGATGATAACAGGTGTAGTTAGTGTAACCTGCACAGTTAGTGATGATAACAGGATGTAGTTAGGGTGTTAACCTGCACAGTTAGTGATGATAACAGGGTGTAGTTAGGGTGTTAACCTGTACAGTTAGTGATGATAACAGGATGTAGTTAGGGTGTTAACCTGTACAGTTAGTGATGATAACAGGGTGTAGTTAGGGTGTTAACCTTGTACAGTTAGTGATGATAACAGGATGTAGTTAGGGTGTTAACCTGCACAGTTAGTGATGATAACAGGATGTAGTTAGGGTGTTAACCTGTACAGTTAGTGATGATAACAGGATGTAGTTAGGGTGTTAACCTGCACAGTTAGTGATGATAACAGGGTGTAGTTAGGGTGTTAACCTGCACAGTTAGTGATGATAACAGGGTGTAGTTAGGGTGTTAACCTGTACAGTTAGTAGTGATGATAACAGGGTGTAGTTAGGGTGTTAACCTGTACAGTTAGTGATGATAACAGGGTGTAGTTAGGGTGTTAACCTGTACAGTTAGTGATGATAACAGGGTGTAGTTAGGGTGTTAACCTGTACAGTTAGTGATGATAACAGGATGTAGTTAGGGTGTTAACCTGTACAGTTAGTGATGATAACAGGGTGTAGTTAGGGTGTTAACCTGTACAGTTAGTGATGATAACAGGGTGTAGTTAGGGTGTTAACCTGTACAGTTAGTGATGATAACAGGGTGTAGTTAGGGTGTTAACCTGCACAGTTAGTGATGATAACAGGGTGTAGTTAGGTGTTAACCTGTACAGTTAGTGATGATAACAGGGTGTAGTATAGGGTGTTAACCTGTACAGTTAGTGATGATAACAGGGTGTAGTTAGGGTGTTAACCTGCACAGTTAGTGATGATAACAGGGTGTAGTTAGGGTGTTAACCTGCACAGTTAGTGATGATAACAGGGTGTAGTTAGGTGTTAACCTGTACAGTTAGTGATGATAACAGGGTGTAGTTAGGGTGTTAACCTGCACAGTTAGTGATGATAACAGGGTGTAGTTAGGGTGTTAACCTGTACAGTTAGTGATGATAACAGGTGTAGTTAGGGTGTTAACCTGCACAGTTAGTGATGATAACAGGGTGTAGTTAGGGTGTTAACCTGTACAGTTAGTGATGATAACAGGGTGTAGTTAGGGTGTTAACCTGTACAGTTAGTGATGATAACAGGGTGTAGTTAGGGTGTTAACCTGTACAGTTAGTGATGATAACAGGGTGTAGTTAGGGTGTTAACCTGTACAGTTAGTGATGATAACAGGGTGTAGTTAGGGTGTTAACCTGCACAGTTAGTGATGATAACAGGGTGTAGTTAGGGTGTTAACCTGCACAGTTAGTGATGATAACAGGGTGTAGTTAGGGTGTTAACCTGCACAGTTAGTGATGATAACAGGATGTAGTTAGGGTGTTAACCTGTACAGTTAGTGATGATAACAGGATGTAGTTAGGGTGTTAACCTGTACAGTTAGTGATGATAACAGGGTGTAGTTAGGGTGTTAACCTGTACAGTTAGTGATGATAACAGGATGTAGTTAGGGTGTTAACCTGTACAGTTAGTGATGATAACAGGGTGTAGTTAGGGTGTTAACCTGTACAGTTAGTGATGATAACAGGGTGTAGTTAGGGTGTTAACCTGCACAGTTAGTGATGATAACAGGGTGTAGTTAGGGTGTTAACCTGCACAGTTAGTGATGATAACAGGGTGTAGTTAGGGTGTTAACCTGCACAGTTAGTGATGATAACAGGGTGTAGTTAGGGTGTTAACCTGTACAGTTAGTGATGATAACAGGGTGTAGTTAGGGTGTTAACCTGCACAGTTAGTGATGATAACAGGGTGTAGTTAGGGTGTTAACCTGTACAGTTAGTGATGATAACAGGGTGTAGTTAGGGTGTTAACCTGCACAGTTAGTGATGATAACAGGGTGTAGTTAGGGTGTTAACCTGTACAGTTAGTGATGATAACAGTAGTTAGGTGTAGTTAGGGTGTTAACCTGTACAGTTAGTGATGATAACAGGGTGTAGTTAGGGTGTTAACCTGTACAGTTAGTGATGATAACAGGGTGTTTAGGGTGTTAACCTGTACAGTTAGTGATGATAACAGGGTGTAGTTAGGGTGTTAACCTGTACAGTTAGTGATGATAACAGGGTGTAGTTAGGGTGTTAACCTGCACAGTTAGTGATGATAACAGGGTGTAGTTAGGGTGTTAACCTGTACAGTTAGTGATGATAACAGGGTGTAGTTAGGATGTTAACCTGTACAGTTAGTGATGATAACAGGGTGTAGTTAGGGTGTTAACCTGTACAGTTAGTGATGATAACAGGGTGTAGTTAGGGTGTTAACCTGTACAGTTAGTGATGATAAACAGGGTGTAGTTAGGGTGTTAACCTGTACAGTTAGTGATGATAACAGGGTGTAGTTAGGGTGTTAACCTGTACAGTTAGTGATGATAACAGGGTGTAGTTAGGGTGTTAACCTGTACAGTTAGTGATGATAACAGGGTGTAGTTAGGGTGTTAACCTGCACAGTTAGTGATGATAACAGGGTGTAGTTAGGGTGTTAACCTGTACAGTTAGTGATGATAACAGGGTGTAGTTAGGGTGTTAACCTGTACAGTTAGTGATGATAACAGGGTGTAGTTAGGGTGTTAACCTGTACAGTTAGTGATGATAACAGGGTGTAGTTAGGGTGTTAACCTGTACAGTTAGTGATGATAACAGGGTGTAGTTAGGGTGTTAACCTGTACAGTTAGTGATGATAACAGGGTGTAGTTAGGGTGTTAACCTGTACAGTTAGTGATGATAACAGGGTGTAGTTAGGGTGTTAACCTGTACAGTTAGTGATGATAACAGGATGTAGTTAGGGTGTTAACCTGCACAGTTAGTGATGATAACAGGATGTAGTTAGGGAAGTAGACCGCTGCACATGTTAACCCTGTACAGTTACTAGTGAGTTAGTGATAAACAGGATGTATTAGGTGTTAACCTGTACAGTTAGTGATGATAACAGGGTGTAGTTAGGGTGTTAACCTGTACAGTTAGTGATGATAACAGGACGTAGTTAGGGTGTTAACCTGCACAGTTAGTGATGATAACAGGGTGTAGTTAGGGTGTTAACCTGTACAGTTAGTGATGATAACAGGGTGTAGTTAGGGTGTTAACCTGTACAGTTAGTGATGATAACAGGGTGTAGTTAGGGTGTTAACCTGCACAGTTACAGTTAGTGATGATAACAGGGTGTAGTTAGGGTGTTAACACTGCACAGTTAGTGATGATAACAGGATGTAGTTAGGGTGTTAACCTGTACAGTTAGTGATGATAACAGGGTGTAGTTAGGATGTTAACCTGTACAGTTAGTGATGATAACAGGGTGTAGTTAGGGTGTTAACCTGCACAGTTAGTGATGATAACAGGATGTAGTTTAGGGTGTTAACCTGTACAGTTAGTGATGATAACAGGATGTAGTTAGGGTGTTAACCTGCACAGTTAGTGATGATGACAGGGTGTAGTTTGGTGTTAACAGGGTGTAGTTAGGGTGTTAACCTGTACAGTTAGTGATGATAACAGGGTGTAGTTAGGATGTTAACCTGCACAGTTAGTGATGATAACAGGGTGTAGTTAGGGTGTTTAACCTGCACAGTTAGTGATGATAACAGGGTGTAGTTAGGGTGTTAACCTGTACAGTTAGTGATGATAACAGGATGTAGTTAGGATGTTAACCTGCACAGTTAGTGATGATAACAGGGTGTAGTTAGGGTGTTAACCTGCACAGTTAGTGATGATAACAGGGTGTAGTTAGGGTGTTAACCTGCACAGTTAGTGATGATAACAGGGTGTAGTTAGGGTGTTAACCTGCACAGTTAGTGATGATAACAGGTGTGTAGTTAGGGTGTTAACCTGTACAGTTAGTGATGATAACAGGGTGTAGTTAGGGTGTTAACCTGTACAGTTAGTGATGATAACAGAGTGTAGTTAGGGTGTTAACCTGTACAGTTAGTGATGATAACAGAGTGTAGTTAGGGTGTTAACCTGCACAGTTAGTGATGATAACAGAGTGTAGTTAGGGTGTTAACCTGTACAGTTAGTGATGATAACAGGGTGTAGTAGTTAGGATGTTAACCTGTACAGTTAGTGATGATAACAGAGTGTAGTTAGGATGTTAACCTGCACAGTTAGTGATGATAACAGAGTGTAGTTAGGGTGTTAACCTGTACAGTTAGTGAGATAACAGGGTGTAGTTAGGGTGTTAACCTGTACAGTTAGTGATGATAACAGGGTGTAGTTAGGGTGTTAACCTGTACAGTTAGTGATGATAACAGGGTGTAGTTAGTGGTGTTAACCTGGTACAGTTATGATGATAACAGGGTGTAGTTAGGTTGTTAACCTGTACAGTTAGTGATGATAACAGGGTGTAGTTAGGGTGTTAACCTGTACAGTTAGTGATGATAACAGGGTGTAGTTAGGGTGTTAACCTGTACAGTTAGTGATGATAACAGGGTGTAGTTAGGGTGTTAACCTGTACAGTTAGTGATGATAACAGGATGTAGTTAGGGTGTTAACCTGTACAGTTAGTGATGATAACAGGGTGTAGTTAGGGTGTTAACCTGTACAGTTAGTGATGATAACAGGGTGTAGTTAGGGTGTTAACCTGTACAGTTAGTGATGATAACAGGGTGTAGTTAGGGTGTTAACCTGCACAGTTAGTGATGATAACAGGGTGTAGTTAGGGTGTTAACCTGATACAGTTAGTGTGATGATATAACAGGGTGTAGTTAGGGTGTTAACCTGCACAGTTAGTGATGATAACAGGGTGTAGTTAGGGTGTTAACCTGTACAGTTAGTGATGATAACAGGGTGTAGTTAGGGTGTTAACCTGTACAGTTAGTGATGATAACAGGGTGTAGTTAGGGTGTTAACCTGCTACAGTTTAGTGATGATAACAGGGTGTAGTTAGGGTGTTAACCTGTACAGTTAGTGATGATAACAGGGTGTAGTTAGGGTGTTAACCTGCACAGTTAGTGATGATAACAGGGTGTAGTTAGGGTGTTTAACCTGTACAGTTAGTGATGATAACAGGGTGTAGTTAGGGTGTTAACCTGCACAGTTAGTGATGATAACAGGGTGTAGTTAGGGTGTTAACCTGTACAGTATAGTGATGATAACAGGGTGTAGTTAGAGTGTTAACCTGCACAGTTAGTGATGATAACAGGGTGTATTAGGGTGTTAACCTGCGACAGTTAGTGATGATAACAGGGTGTAGTTAGGGTGTTAACCTGTACAGTTAGTGATGATAACAGGGTGTAGTTAGGTGTTAACCTGCACAGTTAGTGATGATAACAGGGTGTAGTTAGGATGTTAACCTGTACAGTTAGCGATGATAACAGGTGTAGTTAGGTGTTAACCTGCACAGTTAGTGATGATAACAGGATGTAGTTAGGGTGTTAACCTGCACAGTTAGTGATGATAACAGGGTGTAGTTAGGATGTTTAACCTGTACAGTTAGTGATGATAACAGGACGTAGTTAGGGTGTTAACCTGCACAGTTAGTGATGATAACAGGAGTAGTTAGGGTGTTAACCTGTACAGTTAGTGATGATAACAGGGTGTAGTTAGGTTTAACCTGTGTTAAACCTGCCACAGTTAAGGTGATGATAACAGGGTTGTAGTTAGGGTGTTAACCTGTACAGTTAGTGATGATAACAGGGTGTAGTTAGGGTGTTAACCTGTACAGTTAGTGATGATAACAGGGTGTAGTTAGGGTGTTAACCTGCACAGTTAGTGATGATAACAGGTGTAGTTAGGGTGTTAACCTGTACAGTTAGTGATGATAACAGGGTGTAGTTAGGGTGTTAACCTGCACAGTTAGTGATGATAACAGGGTGTAGTTAGGGTGTTAACCTGTACAGTTAGTGATGATAACAGGGTGTAGTTAGGGTGTTAACCTGTACAGTTAGTGATGATAACAGAGTGTAGTTAGGTGTTAACCTGTACAGGTGTGATGAAAACAGGGTGTAGTTAGGGTGTTAACCTGTACAGTTAGTGATGATAACAGGTGTAGTTTAGGGTGTTAACCTGTACAGTTAGTGATGATAACAGGGGTGTTTTAGGGTGTTAACCTGTACAGTTTAGTGATGATAACAGAGTGTAGTTTAGGGTGTTTTAACCTGTACAGTTAGTGATGATAACAGGGTGTAGTTAGGGTGTTAACCTGTACAGTTAGTGATGATAACAGGGTGTAGTTAGGGTGTTAACCTGTACAGTTAGTGATGATAACAGGATGTAGTTAGGGTGTTAACCTGCACAGTTAGTGATGATAACAGGGTGTAGTTAGGGTGTTAACCTGTACAGTTAGTGATGATAACAGGGTGTAGTTAGGGTGTTAACCTGTACAGTTAGTGATGATAACAGGGTGTAGTTAGGGTGTTAACCTGTACAGTTAGTGATGATAACAGGGTGTAGTTAGGGTGTTAACCTGTACAGTTAGTGATGATAACAGGATGTAGTTAGGGTGTTAACCTGTACAGTTAGTGATGATAACAGGGTGTAGTTAGGGTGTTAACCTGCACAGTTAGTGATGATAACAGGATGTAGTTAGGGTGTTAACCTGCACAGTTAGTGATGATAACAGGGTGTAGTTAGGGTGTTAACCTGCACAGTTAGTGATGATAACAGGACGTAGTTAGGGTGTTAACCTGTACAGTTAGTGATGATAACAGGGTGTAGTTAGGGTGTTAACCTGTACAGTTAGTGATGATAACAGGGTGTAGTTAGGGTGTTAACCTGCACAGTTAGTGATGATAACAGGGTGTAGTTAGGATGTTAACCTGTACAGTTAGTGATGATAACAGGGTGTAGTTAGGGTGTTAACCTGTACAGTTAGTGATGATAACAGGGGTGTAGTTAGGGTGTTAACCTGCACAGTTAGTGATGATAACAGGATGTAGTTAGGGGTGTTAACCTGCACAGTTAGTGATGATAACAGGTGTGTAGTTAGGGTGTTAACCTGCACAGTTAGTGATGATAACAGGGTGTAGTTAGGGTGTTAACCTGCACAGTTAGTGATGATAACAGGGTGTAGTTAGGGTGTTAACCTGCACAGTTAGTGATGATAACAGGGTGTAGTTAGGGTGTTAACCTGTACAGTTAGTGATGATAACAGGGTGTAGTTAGGGTGTTAACCTGCACAGTTAGTGATGATAACAGGGTGTAGTTAGGGTGTTAGGGTGTTAACCTGTACAGTTAGTGATGATAACAGGGTGTAGTTAGGGTGTTAACCTGCACAGTTAGTGATGATAACAGGTGTAGTTAGGGTGTTAACCTGCACAGTTAGTGATGATAACAGGTGTAGTTAGGGTGTTAACCTGTACAGTTAGTGATGATAACAGGGTGTAGTTAGGGTGTTAACCTGCACAGTTAGTGATGATAACAGGATGTGATAGTTAGGGTGTTAACCTGCACAGTTTAGTGATGATAACAGGTGTAGTTAGGGTGTTAACCTGTACAGTTAGTGATGATAACAGGGTGTAGTTTAGGGTGTTAACCTGTACAGTTAGTGATGATAACAGGATGTGTAGTTAGGGTGTTAACCTGTACAGTTAGTGATGATAACAGGTGTGTTAGTTAGGGTGTTAACCTGTACAGTTAGTGATGATAACAGGGTGTAGTTAGGGTGTTAACCTGTACAGTTAGTGTGATGATAACAGGGTGTAGTTAGGGTGTTAACCTGTACAGTTAGTGATGATAACAGGGTGTAGTTAGGGTGTTAACCTGTACAGTTAGTGATGATAACAGAGTGTAGTTAGGGTGTTAACCTGTACAGTTAGTGATGATAACAGAGTGTAGTTAGGGTGTTAACCTGTACAGTTAGTGATGATAACAGGGTGTAGTTAGGGTGTTAACCTGTACAGTTAGTGATGATAACAGGTGTAGTTAGGTGTTAACCTGTACAGTTAGTGATGATAACAGGGTGTAGTTAGGGTGTTAACCTGTACAGTTAGTGATGATAACAGGTGTAGTTAAGGGTGTTAACCTGTACAGTTAGTGATGATAACAGGGTGTAGTTAGGGTGTTAACCTGTACAGTTAGTGATGATAACAGGGTGTAGTTAGGGTGTTAACCTGTACAGTTAGTGATGATAACAGGGTGTAGTTAGGGTGTTAACCTGTACAGTTAGTGATGATAACAGGTGTAGTTAGGTGTTACCTGGTTAGTGATGATAACAGGGTGTTAGGGTGTTAACCTGTACAGTTAGTGATGATAACAGGGTGTAGTTAGGGTGTTAACCTGCACAGTTAGTGATGATAACAGGGTGTAGTTAGGGTGTTAACCTGTACAGTTAGTGATGATAACAGGGTGTAGTTAGAGTGTTAACCTGTACAGTTAGTGATGATAACAGGGTAGTTAGGTGTTAACCTGTACAGTTAGTGATGATAACAGGGTGTAGTTAGGGTGTTAACCTGCACAGTTAGTGATGATAACAGGGTGTAGTTAGGGTGTTAACCTGTACAGTTAGTGATGATAACAGGGTGTAGTTAGAGTGTTAACCTGTACAGTTAGTGATGATAACAGGATGTAGTTAGGGTGTTAACCTGCACAGTTAGTGATGATAACAGGGTGTAGTTAGGTGTTAACCTGCACAGTTAGTGATGATAACAGGGTGTAGTTAGGGTGTTAACCTGCACAGTTAGTGATGATAACAGGATGTAGTTAGGGTGTTAACCTGCACAGTTAGTGATGATAACAGGGTGTGTTAGGTTTAGGGTGTTAACCTGCACAGTTAGTGATGATAACAGGGTGTAGTTAGGGTGTTAACCTGTACAGTTAGTGATGATAACAGGGATGTAGTTAGAGTGTTAACCTGCACAGTTAGTGATGATAACAGGGTGTAGTTAGGGTGTTAACCTGTACAGTTAGTGATGATAACAGGGTGTAGTTAGGGTGTTAACCTGCACAGTTAGTGATGATAACAGGATGTAGTTAGGGTGTTAACCTGTACAGTTAGTGATGATAACAGGGTGTAGTTAGGGTGTTAACCTGCACAGTTAGTGATGATAACAGGATGTAGTTTAGGGTGTTAACCTGCACAGTTAGTGATGATAACAGGGTGTAGTTAGGGTGTTAACCTGTACAGTTAGTGATGATAACAGGGTGTAGTTAGGGTGTTAACCTGCACAGTTAGTGATGATAACAGGATGTAGTTAGGGTGTTAACCTGTACAGTTAGTGATGATAACAGGGTGTAGTTAGGGTGTTAACCTGCACAGTTAGTGATGATAACAGGATGTAGTTAGGATGTTAACCTGCACAGTTAGTGATGATAACAGGGTGTAGTTAGGGTGTTAACCTGTACAGTTAGTGATGATAACAGGATGTAGTTAGGGTGTTAACCTGTACAGTTAGTGATGATAAACAGGGTGTAGTTAGGGTGTTATGACAGTTAGTGATTGATAACAGGGTGTAGTTAGGAATGTTAACCTGTACAGTTAGTTGATGATAACAGGGTGTAGTTAGGTGCTTAACCTGCACAGTTAGTGATGATAACCAGGTGTAGTTAGGATGTTAACCTGTACAGTTAGTGATGATAACAGGATGTAGTTAGGGTGTTACCCTGTACAGTTAGTGATGATAACAGGATGTAGTTAGGGTGTTAACCTGCACAGTTAGTGATGATAACAGGGTGTAGTTAGGGTGTTAACCTGTACAGTTAGTGATGATAACAGGGTGTAGTTAGGGTGTTAACCTGCACAGTTAGTGATGATAACAGGGTGTAGTTAGGGTGTTAACCTGCACAGTTAGTGATGATAACAGATGTAGTTAGGGTGTTAACCTGTTACAGTTAGTGATGATAACAGGATGTAGTTAGGGTGTTAACCTGATTACAGTTAGTGATGATAACAGGTGTAGTTAGGGTGATAATGTACAGTTAGTGATGATAACAGGGTTGTAGTTAGGGTGTTAAACCTGTACAGTTAGTGATGATAACAGGGTGTAGTTAGGGTGTTAACCTGTACAGTTAGTGATGATAACAGAGTGTAGTTAGGGTGTATACCTGTACAGTTAGTGATGATAACAGGATGTAGTTAGGGTGTTAACCTGTACAGTTAGTGATGATAACAGGGTGTTGTAGTTAGAGTGTTAACCTGTACAGTAAGCGATGATAACAGGGTGTAGTTGTAGGGTGTTAACCTGCACAGTTTTCAGTTAGTGATGATAACAGATAGAGGGATGTTAACCTTGTACAGGTGATGGATAACAGAGTGTAGTATAGGATGTTAACATGCCCACAGTTAGTGGTGATAAAAGAGTGTAGTTAGGGGCTGTCTACCTCGCCAAAGTTTAGTGATGATAACTAAACCAGAGTGTAGGTAGGGTGTTACCCTGTACAGTTCAGTTAGTGTAGGTTACATGCACAGTTAGTGATGATAACAGGGTAGTTAGGGTTGTTAAACCATGTACAGTTAGTGATGATAACAGTGTAGTTAGGGTGGTTAACCTGCCTACAGTTAGTAGATGATAACTGGGTGGTAGTTAGGGTATGTTAACCTGTACAGTGCAGTTAGTGATGATAACAGGATGATTGTTAGGATGTTAACCTGCACAGTTAGTGATGATGAACAGAGTGTAGTTAGGGTGTTAACCCTGTACAGTTAGCTTATGATGATAACAGGGTGTAGTTAGGGTGTTACCTGCACAGTTTCAGTTAGTGATGATTAACAGGGATGTAGTTAGGACTGTTAACCTGCCACAGTTAGTGATGATAACAGGGTGTAGTTAGGGTTGTTAACCTGGTACACAGTTAGTGATGATTAAACGGGTGTAGTTAGTGGTGTGTTAACCTGTACAGTTAGTGATGATAACAGGGTGTAGTTAGGGGTGTTACCTGCACAGTTAGTGATGATAAAACGGATGTTGTTAGGGTGTTAACCTGCACAGTGGTGATGATAACAGGGTGTAGTTAGGTGTTAACATGCACAGTTAGTGTGATAAAGGATTTTTAGGGTGTTAAACCTGCACAGGTCAGTTAGTGATGATAACAGGGATGTAGTTAGGATGTTAACCTGCACCAGTTAGTGATGATAACAGGGTGTAGTTAGTTAGGGTGTTAACCTGCACAGTTAGTGATGATAACAGGGATGTAGTTAGGGTGTTAACCTGCACAGTTAGTGATGATAACAGGTGGTGTAGTTAGGGTGTTAACCTGCCACAGTTAGTGATGATAACAGGGTGTAGTTAGGGTGTTAACCTGCACAGTTAGTGAGTGATGATAACAGGGTGTAGTTAGGGTGTTAACCTGTACAGTTAGTGATGATAACAGGATGTAGTTAGGGTGTTAACCTGCACAGTTTGTGATGAATAACAGGATGTAGTTAGGGTGTTAATTAACCTGTACAGTTAGTGATGATAACAGGATGTAGTTAGGGGTGTTAACCTGTACAGTTCAGTTAGATGATAACAGGGTTGTAGTTAGGATGTTAACCTGCACAGTTAGTGATGATAACAGGTGTAGTTAGGGGTGTTAACCTGGCACAGTTAGTGATGATAACAGGGTGTCAGTTAGGGTGTTAACCTGTACAGTTAGTGATGATAACAGGGTGTAGTTTAGGGTGTTTGAACCTGCACAGTTAGTGATGATAACAGGGTGTAGTTAGGATGTGTAACCTGCACAGTTAAGTGATGATAACAGGGTGTAGTTAGGGTGCTAACCTGTTACAGTTAGTGATGATAACAGGGTGTAGTTAGGGTGTAACCTGCCACAGTTAGTGATGATGACAGGGGTGTAGTTAGGGGTGGGGTTAACCCTGCACAGTTAGTGATGATAACAGGTGTAGTAGTTAGGAGTGTTTAACCGTGTTACAGTTAGTGATGATAACAGGGTGTAGTTAGGGTGTTAACCTGCCACAGTTAGTGATGATAACAGGGTGTAGTTAGGATGTTAACCTGCACAGTTAGTGATGTTAACAGGGTGTAGTTAGGATGTTAACCTGTACAGTTAGTGATGATAAACAGGGTGTAGTTAGGGTGTTAACCTGCACACAGTTAGTGATGATAACAGGGTGTAGTTAGGGGTGTTAACCTGCACAGTTAGTGATGATAACAGGGGTTGTAGTTGTTAGGGTGTTAAAAACCTGCACAGTTAGTGATGATAACATGGGTGTAGTTAGGGTGTTAACCTGCACAGGTTTGTGATGATAAACAGGGTGTAGTTAGGGTGTTAACCTGTACAGTTAGTGAGAGATAACAGGGTGTTAGTTAGATGTGTTAACCTGCCACAGTTAGTGATGATAACTAGGATGTAGTTAGGGTGTTAACCTGTACAGTTGATACAGTGTGTAGTATGTTAACAGGTGATGATAGTTAGTGTAGGGTGTTAACCTGTACAGTTAGTGATGATAACAGGGGTGTTAGTTAGGTTAGTGTTAAGGTGTAGTTCCTGTTACAGTTAGTGATGATAACAGGGTGTAGTTAGGGTGTTAACCTGCACAGTTAGTGTTGATTACAGTTAGTGATGATAACATGGGTGTAGTTAGGGTGTTAACCTGTACAGTTAGTGATGATAACAAGGGTGTAGTTAGGGTGTTAACCTGCTACAGTTAGTGATGATAAACGAGGATTGGTAGTATCTTAGGGTGTTAACCTGCTACAACGTTAGTTGATGAATAACTAGAGGTTGTAGTGTAGGTTAGGCCTGTTAACCTGCACAGTTAGTGATGATAACAGGGTGTAGTTAGGGTGTTAAACCTGTACAGTTAGTGATGATAACAGGATGTAGTTTGGGTGTTATTAACCTGCACAGTTAGCGGATGATAACAGGGTGTAGTTACGGGTGTTAACCTGTACAGTTAGTGATGATAAAACAGGGTGTAGGTTAGGGTGTTAACCTGCTTACAGTTAGTGTGATGATAACAGGGTGTAGTTAGGGTGTTAACCTGTACAGTTAGTGATGATAACAGTTGTTATATGGGTGTTAACCTGCACAGTTAGTGATGATAAACCGGGTGTTTTTGTAGGTTAGGGGTGTTAACCTGTACAGTTAGTGATGATAACAGGGTGTATGTAGTAGGGGTGGATAACCTGTAACAGTTAGTGATGATAACCCGGTGTTGTTCGGGTGTTACAGTTAGTGATGATAACCAGGGTGTAGTTAGGGTGTTAACCTGCACAGTATAGTGATGATAACAGGGGTGTAGTTAGGGTGTTAACCTGCACAGTTTAGTGATGATAACAGGGTGTAGTTAGGGTGTTTAAACCTGCCACAGTTAGTGATGATAACAGGATGTAGTTAGGGTGTTAACCTGTACAGTTCATTTAGTGATGATAACAGGATGTAGTTAGGATGTTAACCTGTACAGTTGAGTGATTGAATAACAGAGTGTGTAGTTTAGGGTGTTAACAGTTATTGATGGATAACAGTGTAGTTAGGGTGATAACGCTGTACAGTTAGTGATGATAACAGGATGAGTAGTTAGGGTGTTAACCTGCACAGTGATAGTTGGTTGATGTTAACATGGTGTTAACACTTAGTTAGTTATGATAACCTGTGTATTAGGGTGATTAGGGTGTTATTTAGGAGTGTAAAACCTGTACAGTTAGTGATGATAACAGGGTGTAGTTAGGGTAGTTAACCTGTACAGTTAGTGATGATAAACAGGGTGTAGTAGTTAGGGTGTTAACCTGTTACCGTGTTAGTTGATGATAACAGGATGTAGTTAGGTTTGTTATCCTGTACAGTTAGTGATGATAACAGGATGTAGTTAGGTTGTTATCCTGTACAGTTAGTGATGATAACTGGGTTGTAGTTAGGTTGTTATCCTGTACAGTTAGTGATGATAACAGGATGAGTAGTTAGGGTGTTAACCGTGTACAGTTAGTGATGGATAACAGGGTGTAGTTAGGGTGTTACCTGTATACAGTTAGTGATGATAACAGGATGTAGTTAGAGTGTTAACCTGTACAGTTAGTGATGATAACAGGGTGTAGTTAGGGTGTTAACCTGCTACATTCGAGAGTGATGATAACAGGATGTAGTTAGGGTGTTTAACCTGTACAGTTAGTGATGATAACAGGGTGTTGTGTGTAGTTAGGGTGTTAACCATGCACAGTTAGTGATGATAAACAGGGTGTAGTTAGGGTGTTAACCTGCACAGTTAGTGATGATAACAGGGTGTAGTTAGGGGTGTTAAAACCTGTACAGTTAGTGATGATAACAGGACGTAGTTAGGGTGTTAACCTGTACAGTTATAGTTATGATAACAGGGTGTAGTTTAGGGTATGATAAACCTGTACAGTTAGTGATGATAACAGGGTGTAGTTAGGGTGTTAACCTGCCACTAGTTAGTGATGATAACAGGGTGTATTAGGGTGTTAACCTGCAACAGTTAGTGATGATAACCAGGAACTGGGTGTTCACTTGCACAGTGATGATAACAGGGTGTAGTTAGGTGTTTGACCTGTACAGTTAGTGATGATAACAGGGTGTAGTTAGGGTGTTAACCTGTACAGTTAGTGATGATTAACAGGGTTGTAGTTAGTGTGTTAACCCTGCACAGTTAGTGATGATATTCGGGTGTTACATATTGTAGTTAGGGTGTTAACTTGCACAGTTAGTGGTGATGATTACAAGGTGTTGGTACTGATACAATCTATCGATTTGTTATTAATACACTTTAATAGGATTTGGACTCCATTGTTAGGATATTTTAAAAGTTATTAAATTTCAAATAAGATCTTTTATCTGAACTAAGTTATAATTGATGTAAAAATCCAGGAATAATCTGAAGATAAATGATCTTGATTGGTTCATTTGTAAATTCTGAAAGGTTGTTCAAACTTAATTAAAGCTTGCTTAACAAAAGGTTGAATATTCTGAAAGGTTGTTCAAACTGAATTACAGCTTGTCAAACAAAGGTTGATGTTATATTAATTCCCTTACTCTGTGTTTTTCAGGAGAAGCTGCTAGGATTGATAAAAGATCTCCAAGACAAGGTGGAATTACAGAATGGTGTAATCAGTAAGCTAGAACAGAAAGTGGCAGCTCTGGAGAAAAGTGCTCCGTAGGCCAGTGCTTGCTGTCACACATCGTCAATATATGCAAGGATATAACGAACTGATCAATTAAATTCAAAGTGCTGGAACTTTCTCCTAGGGGGGGCGTAGCCTGTGGAGCTGTAGATGTATTAACAAATGTATGAACAATTAGTAGACTTTATATGTTTCATTTGTAGACCATTAATTTTTTCCAATGCTTGTGTTATTGCAAATATGTGATTTTGTAATGAATGTATGATAAGGAAGTTTGAATGGTGATTGAATGCCATACAAACTCTAGTGTTGGATGATGTGTAGGTTACATGACATGCTTGATTGAGTCTGATTGCTACAGACCAGTTAGTCTGGCGCTACAGTCCCGGTCACATGACATGCTTGATTGAGTCTGATCGCTACACCAGAGACATGACATGCTTGATTGAGTCTGATTGCTACAGACCAGTTACATGGCATGCTTGATTGAGTCTGATCGCTACAGACCAATCCTATGACATGCTTGATTGAGTCTGATTGCTACAGACCCGATCACATGACATGCTTGATTGAGTCTGATCGCTACAGACCCGGGTAATACATGAACATGCTTGATTTGAGTTTGATTGCGCTACATTACCACCGTCACCATGGTGCGCATGATTGTGAGATGCTACACAAAAAACCCATATGTTTGATGCATTAAATGCTGGGTAAGCTGTTTAGAGAGCTTTTGTAGCATATGTTAGATTTTAAAATAATTTCCATACACAAGCCAATGGAATTCCAAGGATGACAGGCATTCGAAAAATATGCTATGTAATCTATACAGTGTTTATAGCTACAGATTCCAGCAAGTGTAGTATATATCTAAGCAATTTAAAATTAGTAACAATTTGTGTATAAATGCAGGACCATTTGATCAGGAGGGGCCACCATGAGGAAATGATGATGGACTAAGAAAAAATTTTGATTTGATTAAAGTGTGTTTTTTCCTTTATTTCTCCCTGAACACAAAACACAAAACAATACATGTCTTTATCAGCTAGGATTAAAAATTTTTACTTTTTTATTTATAATTATATATTTCCCTATATTTCCCTATGCTGCTGAAATCCAGATTATTTTTCGATTTTTCTCACTAAAATTTCTTATCATCAAATTATTTTTATTCTGTTGACATAATTATATATAGTGCACAATGTAATGGTCACTTCACCAACCTCCTAGAAAAGAGCAATAAGTATACAAAAACTGCTGGAGATTAGTTGATTCCCTTAACCAATTTATATATTACTGGGTCAATATCAATATTGGAACTATTCCATTATGTAAGTAAACAATGCTTGATGTTTTTGTACATATTAAATTAAAGCTGTAATTTTTCGTGAAGTTCCATTTTTGTTTTTGATATTGCCACTTTTTCTTGTTGGCTGTTGTTAGAGGAGCGCGATATTTTTTTGTCCTTTATTTGACAGGTGTCTAACAAATCTGTTTACTACAAACCTATCTAGCTCTTCCAAACATGATGAATTAGCAGTCTGTTATTCATGAATACTTGATTCAACATTCCATTATTCATGAATACTCTCTGATTCACATTCTGTTATGTATTCAAATTCTATTAGTCATGAATACTTGATTCAAATTCTCAGTTATTCAACTGAATATCTTGAGTTCACATATTCACATTTCTGTCTGTTAGATTAATGAATCGCTTATAATTCAAAATCTCCTATATAGACTCATGACGATCCGATTGATTCCATTTTCAATATCATGGATCAGATAAACAAGAAGTATCATAATTCTAACCCAACTATTGAATACTTAATTTTACAAATTCAATTATTCAGAAATACTTTATTCATCAAATTCCATGTATATATCATGATTTCCGTTCTAAATTCTTTAACCAACAATTAAAATTTGAGAAAACATTGTAAATAATAAGATATTTAAAGGTAAATTAACCTCATTTTCAAACAACGCCCCTGAAGATAAAACATTTTAAGACTCTTTCTAAAGAATCAAAAGACTACTAGACCTTTGCCATATGAAATTTATAAGGGGTTAATGAGTTAAAACTTCATTTCATTTTAGCTTAATTATTCAATTTAAGAGAATATTTTTATAATACATCGTCAATAACAGAGACAATATCCATTAGACAAAAAAAATATTCTGAAAAGAGGAAAAATAGAGTAATGCATTCAACACTCCTGTCAAATGATGCAAACTTGAGCTTGTAATTTTATTTCCATGTAATATGTTTGTAGACCGTTTACACACTGTGCTATCATCAGATGTAATTCCACAATGAGCCGTTTTAACGAATTACAAGCAATATTTAGTTACGGGCAATATGCTGATAATGTTGAAAAATTTTGCTATGTGTATATTTCCACGAGGTGTATATTTGTATATTTTGAAGCTTTGTATATTTATCGCTAATAACTTGATTATCATTATGTATACCATGCAAGTACATGTCTAGAACTAATTCCAGAATTGTTTAATTATTATGCATCTGTATTTATCTTATTGAAGTGTTTTTATTCATGTCATTTTAAAGACGCTACACCACTGAAGAATGGTAATTGGTATCTAATGAAAAGAGAAGCAGACAAATTAGGATTTTTCTTCAGTAACAAAAAATTACTAACTTTACACTTACCATCATTGAAAAGTTTGAGTCTCTTTAATTATTTTATTTTAGAATGAAAATATTTGAAATAAAAACTTAATTATATAACATCCTGGAAAAAATCCATGACACTATGCCCAATGTGGAATGAGGTACCGATTTTGCAAATAACAAAAGCAAAAATTATTTTACATGTATGTATTTGTTAATTAGACAATCATCAATGAAGTACAATTTCAACGGGAAATTAAAATTAAGCCTTTGGATCAACAAAGATACATCGTGTTTAAGTGACAAGGCATATCAAAGAAACACAATTTAACAAAGAATGACAATTTATTCATTATTACTCATGCTATATCTGAGCTCAAATTCACAATGTGTTAATTAGACACACATATATATTATCATATTGTCCAAATGACAAAAATTGTTTATGCTCTGTCAGTGGTGAAGCATCTTTAAGAATTTAAGTTGAGGTAGGATTTAGCAGTTGTCATTAAATTCAAAATTAAAGACGCCATTCATTAACAACAATCAAAACTCCACAAACTTTTGAAACAGGGCAAAATTGTGTTAAATTGTTACAAAAACTGTCTGGAACATTTCAAATCAAGATGTGTACTTGTAGCTTCTAGTCTGTGGCTTACAACTGTCCAACACTATATGGGGTCTGTGTATAGAGATGTATTCTGTATTTACATATAATAGAGTTATCTCCCTGCATATTACAGAATTATCTCCCTTGCAGGTAGGTATTCATGGTGATATCAGAGTTATCTCCCTCCATATTACAGAATTATCTCCCTTGCAGGGTGGTATTGATGGTGACATCACTGATTTTTTGAGTAAAAAGTATTGTGTAAAAGCCAATACATACCCATAAGGGGAAGTAACTCCATAATATACAAATACAGAATACTTTTAGCTTATAAGAGCGTCTGTAGTTGAATGATGTGGTGTGCTGATAGTATTTGAGAGAGAAGTTGTCCTTAACCTGTATCACCAAGGCTGAGAGATCCATCGGTTATTTATGATATAAAACCCAGTTTCACAAACATTCCTTAACTTTAAGGGATTCTTAAATTAAAAACCCAGTCTCCTAAGACATTCCTTAACTTAAAGAAAACTTAAAAATCTAATAAGGAAAAACATAACAGATTTAAAGGAAGGCTCCTTAACTAAACATGGTTTTTCCTTAACTTCTGTAATGCTCTCCTATGGAGAATTTGTGCTCTCCTATGGAGAATTTAAAGTTAGACTTCTTTCAAGTTAAGGAATTATTTGTGAAATTTGGTCAAGGCAATTTAAATTTCATCATCTCGGCGGACAATAGATAATCATTATTGATTCTCATGTAGAATTTATCAGTGTTGGATATAAAAAAAGAGGTAATAATTTTTCAGTTGAGGAGGAAAATGTCCTGAAATGGCTCATGCATATTACTGGAGATTCTGCTATATCATATAGGCATTTGATGTACAGTTGATAATAACAATGCCAAGTACATTTATTATTATAGCACTAACAATGTTATATAAAGGGCATCTAATGTACAGTTGGTGATAATGCCAGATGCTAGAATAACACTAACAATGCTATTGAAACAGGGCGAGAGTAGTGTGCAGTCGGCTGGGCTCGAACCCACAAGTCACTTTATGTACTGTAGATAATGATCCAGTATCAAGTTAGCACTTACAATGCTATATACAAGTCATTGTGGAGATAAATTAATAAAGATAACACTATGGCCACAAATCGTCATTATCGACGGCCTGGCCGATGAAGAAAAACAGGGTTTTGCTCTCCTGTAGTTCGTACAAGTGAAGCTGGGGACAATATTTCTCTCATTAAAGACTTTCTTATATTTGATGTTATTTTTACAATGAAGAAACATTTACTGTTTTGAAAAAAAATTTAATCAAATTTTCTATGTTCAATTTGAATACCTCAGATAATTAATTTATATAATTGTATCGCTGATAATTATTTAGTATCTTATTTCAGTGTGTTATTACACCTTTAGCATTACCATGCTGGCCCTGGCACACAGTGACAGTTTATATACAGACTTGAGGAATATAATTGTTTGTATATACTGATGATCAGTTAAATATTTAATTACAGAAAGGTATATATACAATAAATATATCTGTCGAAAATGCTCTTTTCAATATTAAAATACAACAAACTGGACATGTTTTAATTTGTTTTAATTCCAATTCATTCAGTGTAAGCAAGATCATAAACAAAGTGGTAAGGTTGCATAAAAATACTGCAATGGACAGTAATTCTGTCAGTCACTCACAAAGCAATACTGTTATCCAACTTTCTTTCACATATGAATTATTTTTGTGAATCTCGTAATCCAAGAATATATTGTTTAAGTTTATCTCTACAAATTTATATCTACATGACATATATTGATTTTTAAAGGGACAATTCATTGTAAGAGTACGTACATTGGTCATTAAAATTGCACATGTTTCGGAAACAAACCAGTTCTAATAGAAATTAGATAAGTTTACTGTGATATGCTAGAAAAGTCCACTAGTGAAATGTAAGTGAAATGTTCAAACTCGCTTACAGTCAGCCATTACACATAGTGGTCGGATGTCTTGTATGCTGAATCCCGGCCCTTGCCAGTGTAGTAAAGAAATTTTTGTGTCTAGAACTACTGAATTTGCTCTTACAGTAGTATGTTTACCTTACTAGATGCATGTTCTTGTCTAAAAATAATTTCATTAACTCCTCAGTGGTTATGTATTGCATTTGTTTAATGTGCATGACTTTGGCTAGGGTATGGGTACAACGTACATGTTGTGCCTGCTTAATTGTATTGATCAACGATTTGGAATTTCAACAGTATCAATCAAAAATACTTAACAATGTTGTGAAATTTGTCAATATTTCTTGTTATATGTTTCATAATGAATATAGAACAATATATTTATGTCATAGTTTGCTTCGGGGTTATGTAACAAAATTAACCTCACTGAATTGTCCCTTTGAATATACAAAGTCCATTTCATGACGATGTTGGGGAATGGAAATCATAAAATAAGTAGTCGTGAGAGAAAGTTGGTTTGAAGTATACTTCTTAGCTCAAAGAACAAGCCTTCAGTGATTTCTTATAAGATCACATTATGTGATAAGAAATAGGATAAGGAATATTAAGACCCATTACTGTTGAACTTCGTGAGGAATCTTGCCAAGAGAGCTACAAATTTCGGACATCACTTGGTTGGCCATGACTGTCAGATACCTGGGTTTATGTTTGATCTTACAGGAAGTCTGAAAGAAAAACACAATATCCTTAAAATTGATCTTCTATAGCTGAATTATATCGTCCTACTCAAGATAGCATATAAAGTTCAGTTATAACATGAGATCCCAGAGGGATTTTTTGCCTCCACCAATACAAGGATTTATCTATGTCTGACAATTGAAAGATCTTTTCTCTACTTTTCAAACTTCAAATATCAAAATCCAAGATGGCGGCCTGTCGGCTATCTTGTTCACTGATCGGTCCTAAAATGCAATATGCACAACTAGGACCCTATGGGAACATACTTATGAAATTTGAGAAATATCCCTTCAGTATTTTCTGAAAAATAGCAGTAACAAACTTTCAATCGAAATCCAAGATGGCAGCCATCTTGTTGACTAATTGGACTGAAAATGTAAATGGGTCCAATTTGCGCAACTGCCCGCTGGTAGTGCATATCTAAGACATAAGATAGTCAATTAGAATTTCTGTTTATGATCCCATGTAATGTCAGCATGAAAACAAGGCTATTCATTTGAATAACTTTTAAGTCCTCAAACCCATCATCATGTTTCAGGCCCAACATCAGGTCTTTAGACCTCCTGATTAATGTTGTTTAAAGATTTTAGCCTATTTGATTCCTGTGACCTTGAATGAAGGTCAAGTTCATTCATTTGAACAAACAAACTTGGTACATGTAGACCTTCATCAAAGAATGTTATAGGGCCAATTTCAGGGCTCAAGTCTTCCCCCTTCAACAAAGAAGTTATTTAATGGTAAAGTTAACCTTGGACGCCAGATAGCACAGCAGTACCATCAGTACTTTGATAATAAGATCCAAATGCCTCAAGCAGTTCTTTTCTATATTCAACATCTAATGTGAACAGCAGTGCCATCAGTACTTTGATAATAAGATCTTTCTCACCAAGACAACTGCCTCGAGCAGTTCTTTTCTATGTTCAACATCTAATGTGAACAGCAGTACCATCAGTACTTTGATAAAAGATCTTTCTCACCAAGACAACGTTGAATCCTTCTGCCTCAAGCAGTTCTCTTCTGTGTTCAACATCTAATGTGAATCCTTCAGCAATTGGATGGAAATTCATTTTGTCAAGGCAAAGAATAGCAAATCTGAAATAGTAAAGTTATATGAACAATAATTTAATGCATCTACGACATGCTTCTGTG
Source organism: Argopecten irradians (assembly GCF_041381155.1). Lineage (NCBI taxonomy): Eukaryota > Metazoa > Mollusca > Bivalvia > Pectinida > Pectinidae > Argopecten > Argopecten irradians. Next base: position 8,602,658 of record NC_091142.1, on the reverse strand, counting down.
TATAGATTACAACAATCTGTTTGTAAACATTCCAGTTTGTGTGTGGCTCCATACTTCAGGAGTTACTATCACTTTTGTTAAACCTCCCCACTGAATCATATCGTAGTAAAACTGAAGGCTTTGTGTGCGACAATAGATGAGACAGCATGTTTTGTTCTTTGATGAACACTAATGCTTTTAAGTTGGGCGTTTCTCTCTGTAATTTTCAAAAGAAGTTTCTGGAGGTCATGTGTGATTAGTCAGTTTTACTATGATATAGTCCAGGGGTGGATATTACGACAGTGATAGTAACCCTTGGAATATTGAACATACAAGTTTCAATATCTGTATAACACATTTGATAAATCATCTTATTTTGTACATCTGTGTTTTACCTGTTGTTTCTCCTGTCCGTAATCAATATTTTCACTATCTCAATATTTCTGCATGAATTGAAGTTTATTGGGAAACATCTATGTACCTTGCAGTACTAAACAATAGATAGATAGTACCACAACATAAGAACCACAGTAAACTTTAACATGAGCAATAACTTAATTACCCCTAAAGTTACATTTAGACTCTTCTAAATGAAAGACCAGACCAGTCCATTATGAAATTTCAGGGGTGAATGAGTTATGTATCAGACTTACTTTTTGTAGTGATTTCCGTTTACAGGTGAATGTTCCATAACATCAAGGTTTTCATCAAAATACACAGCCACATCTGTTCCCAGCAAAAAAACACAGATTTAAAAAGAGGCATCATAACAAGAGACAATGAAAAACAGTGAAATATGGAAATAACGAACTGCTGGGGACCAACAAAATCACTTTGGTTGTTCTTATAACCACAAATTTCTTGTAAGTGTGTTTGTTATAAACATGTTCTTACTGTATACATTTACTTTCAGTTAAAAATATTGTTCAAAGTTTATTACATAGAAAACTATCCTAAATATGAAAGCCCGTAACACTGATGTGGATTGGCTGACGGCTACTATCAGTCTAAGATAAAATTTGATAAGATGTGTCACTTTATATATAGAAAGTACCTGAAACTGCTTAATATGGTTTAATATCCAGAGAACAACTATTCTGTCTTTGCATTTGCAGAGTGGCGTCCCTTGAAGGTACATGTAGGCATTCATTGCGACATCATCATTTTGTGAATGATTTTGAGTCATTTTCACTACACTCACAAACATGACATCGTGATCATTACCTACCTACAAGGGCACATAACTCTGTAAAATGCAAATACAGATTTGGTGATTGAGATAATATGAAATTTTATCTTACTAAACTTCATAATTTACCTGTGTGGAGACCTTTAGGCGTGATGTGATTGAGGTATATAAAATCTGTCCCTCCAAACTCCTTGGCCAGAGTATCCCGTAGACATTGTTTATACAGGTAGATAAATACCAGGTGCTGGTCAGAATCCACAGCTGATTTAGAAACTGAAAAGTTTGAAACAGTTTTAATACAAGAATTCTACAGAAGTGGATGTGTCGCCTGCACAGCATCACAAAAAATAGTTATTTACAGTTGAAAATATTGTTAATACTGTGAAATCATTTATTTTCGTTGGGCTCAATTTTCGTGGATTCTAAAATTTTTACAATTTCGTTGGCACTTAAATTCGTGGAGAAGACCTTAGACATTACCGTTAAAACACACAGTCGACACTGTCACTTGTACTGTTTGATCGCTCAAGCGGAACTAAGCTCTACCACACAACACAGTTACAATCACAATCTAGAGTCGGTAGCCAGTGTTTTTGCAGATGTGTCCAAACAAACAATTATCATGTCACATTAATAGAGTCATGATATACTCAATCAATTATTTGTTGGTACATGTAGATGCAGTCTATGAAATTCTGAAAACTATCTTTGTTTGAACAATATTTTCCAACTATATATTTTCGTGGGGATGTAAATTCGTTGATTTTGGTCAAAAAACGAAATCCACGAAAATTAAACCCCCACGAAAATGAATGATTTCACAGTAATTTAGCTGAAGTAATCAAGTCCCATAACTCTTGCAAATATTGATGGATTTTGAAAAGTATCGAACCCATCTAAGATCTCATTATACCAAATTTGGTTGAAATCGGACAATAAATACTAAAGTCATCGAGTGGAAACCATGGATTTATTAGTTTTGACAATTTTAAAGTCCCGTAACTCTTACAATTATAGACGGATTTTGACCATTATTATACTTATCCGAGATCTCATTGATATCAAACATTTTACAAAATTTGGTTGAAATTGGACAATAAATATTTAAGTTATCGAGCGGAAACCATGGGTTTTTCTGTTTCGATGATTTTAATGTCCTGTAACTCTTGCAAATATTGAAGGATTTTGACCATTATCAAACTCATCCGAGATCACATTGATATAAAGCTATATATACCAAATTTGGTTGAAATCGGACAATAAATACTTCAAATTATCGCACGGAAACCGTTTCCCGGACCCCCCGACGACATAGTGATACCTAAGTTTCGCCTTTGCGTAGCAGGCGACACAAAAATTAAAGCAACTTTTACAATAGGAAAATATAATAATTAGAAAACATAGTTATTATTATATTATATAATCATTGTAAAACTTTAGTTATCATAATACATGTACATGTACATTCATAGTTAAAATTATTATAACTAACTTAAATTTAATCATACAAAAATGTGAACTTTCATAATAATCATACATTGTTAAAGTTTACTTTATATAAATCATACATAAAAATAAGTAATTTTGTTAATGAGAAATCATTTAAGGGCAAAAATTGAAGCAAGAAATACTGACATGGCTGTGTAGGCCTATTGGACCTTTTGTTAAACAGTTTAAGTAGGTCCATCAGACCTTTTTTTACCTGGTTGCTGTAAGTACGATTCCACTGGTTCCGGATGACTGACCACACCATACTCTGGATACTTGAGGCACACCGCTCGGTTTAGCCTGGCAGCATTTCTCATCAGCTTCACATACTGATTGTACGACAAATCTGTAACAAGAGGGGCTTGAACTGTCACCTGGGTTCTGGTACATTATAGATACATGTTTAAGATGCTCCATTGATCATGAATGGTATTTTTTTCTCTATCAAAAACAGTACCAGACGAATTAATATTTTTCTTCAGTTACAAAAGTTACTTACTTAACACCATCATTGAAAAATTTGAGCTTCTTATTTTACTTCAAGATGAAAATATTAAAAATGAATAATTGCTTCCCCAACAAATCCATGGCATTTTTCCCTACATGGAATGAAGTACTGATTTTGCATTCACCAAAAGCAAAATTAAGTAATTTTTTTTTTTTTTTTTTTTTATAATTTTTCTTTTTTTTTGTCAAACAATATATCTATTTTATATCAATTACATAAACATGAAATATTAATATAGTTATCTTCCATGCACATCTTTCACACTGCCATTCTTTGATTCATCGGTATGATTACTTTGTTTGAGTTTTTTGATAAGTATCCTATATTAGGTCCCTGTACTTTGCAATACCTTGTGTGTTCTTTGTGAGTTGGAAAGACGGCTCGAACACTTTGGTGAGGATACTGCGAGGATACATCTTAAACTGCGACAGGCAGCTGAGAATCTCCAACAACACTGACGGATCTATGGTGTCGACTGACTCTCGGTGGAGGAAGTCTAACGTTGTCTGAATAAACATATCTGTGTTTGGAGTGACTCGCCCAACCCTCACAAGGATCTGAAGAACATCTCTGAAGTGATGTGCTGCCATTTTGGTGTGGTTGCTAATGGCCCGATTCAGAAGCCCATGGTACAGGAGTGGGAGAGCCGTGCACGGCAGCAGACGAACCATCAGACATGCTACCTCAAACTCCTCAATGTCCAGATCTCTCTGACACAAAAACGTCAAAGTATTCAGAATATCTTTATCAAAAGCTCCAGTTGGATTGTTTAAATTTTGGAACTGTTTTTGCAGTCGATAGCTTGGCATTCCATGTAGTTTTATAGACGTATTAGAATGTCTGTTACCGGAGCCTATGAGAAAAATCTGGCGCATGTCTTTTTGTGCCTGTAACTGTTTCCTTCCTTCCGCGCAGAGTAGATTACTTAAGCTATTCACAAAATTGTAGTGATATCTATCAAATAGTCCAAGAGTTGCAAAATCCATCAGTTTCTTAACATCATGGAGGCTGCTGTGTTTAATCATTTTTTCATTCATAAATTTCTGTATGATGTTTTGATTAATATCCTTTTCTAAAACCAAAATTAGCAGACGCCTCAATTTATCAGATGAAGACAAGAAAGAGTTTGTCAACAATTCTGATTTGCATTTGTGTAAAAAGCTCCTTCTAGAATCAGTTGGCAATATACTCATAGATACAATGTCGTATATTTCTTGAAAGACATCTAAGTTAACATCTTGCAATATATCTAAATCAAGAACAGACCGTCTCAAAGCTTGCTTTGCTAAAACAAACTTGCTATCAAGAAGCAGATCCGATAAGGCATTTGAATGTTTCAAGAAGAGAATCATTTCCACAGGAACTGACTCTTCTTTTTTATTGTCCTTTAAATATTCCAATGTTAAGTTTAGGAGACGGTCTCTACTTTCTTTAGAAAGTTTCATCCATGAAAGGTTAGCAAGTTGCTGAAGCTCCAAGATTTCATATGATGAAAGGCTTGATGTTTCCATTAACACACGTTCCGTCCGAGATTGAATGCTTTCCAAAAATGATTTTGCCAAAATCTCCATTTGCTCTTCATCAGACATAGCCATGATAGCACAGAGCTGATGAACAGTCAATTGATCCATGTTTTTTAACATTATGTCTGTTATTTGTTTCAAAATCTTCTCGCATGTGACCTTGACCTTGAATTCAATGAAGGTCAGTCGATCATCACCTAGTGTTAATGGAGACAGGACCTCAAACAACGGCCTAACCAGATCCAGGTCATTCTCAATAATGGCTGCCTGTTCAAAGCAGACGGAGGATATTTGAGACAACAAATAATTTAAGTCATCATCGTCTAGCTGCTGTAACAGACCCTGGCGGGTGAACTGACTCAGTGTTTGGATAAACTGCTGTGGATCTCCATCAAATTTCACGAGGTCATTCTTGAGAATGTATCGAAGTTGAGGAAGAATTTCATTTGCAATCAAAATGTGGCTGCAATTGTAGCTCACTATCGTAGATAAATATTGTCCAAGTGAAATAAAATCTAGTGATTTCCATTCGCTCTGTATCTTAAGAAAAAGCTTGGTCATAAGAGGATGTGATTTTGTTAGGCCGATGTGAGTGAAATCCAGGAAGGCTGAAGTCACCTCATCTGTTGTCAAGTGCCATAAAGAATCTTTTGTGTGTTCAACCAAACATTCTAAGTCAGGCAAACTCTCCTTGCAGGGTTCAATTTTTTCCAATATATCAAAATGTTGTTGTTTTGAGAATGCAACAGTTCTTGAATATGGATAAAGCCAGGGGTGTTCCCTGATCTGGTGTTGATATACAGTTTCTGCGAGACTCGCTCGAGTGTTGTCCTGTGACACACTGTAATACACAGCTTGCTTTGTATCTAAACATCTCCCTACTGATTGTATGCGAGGAAGTGAACTTTGCGTCCAGATCTTCGTCAGTTGTCTCAATTTTGATAAATTCTGCATGACAACACTTTAATGGGTATGTCAAACTATAAAGTTTCTCGATTTGTTCTTCGTCTCTTAGAAATGTCAACAATCACATCTCAAATTGCCTGTCCATCCTGACTGTCCTATTCATAGCTGTTGATCTGAAAAAAAATTAATAAAATGTTTCTATCAACAAAGATAACATAGGCATAACGTAAATTGGGATCTTTTGGCTTTTTTGGCGTTTGGCATGAAAGCGCCAAGATTTACCACAGCAATATTTGGCTATGAATTTATTTGTTTATATATAGCCATCAGTATATTTACATGCCATGTATTTCAGGTGTGTAAACACTAACTCTCTGGCTAATAACTTGATCACATAAACATACATTTCAGGTATGTGCTTTTTTTGGAATCCTTTGATCAAATCAAGTTATGCATCAAAATTTACATGGCATAGGGAAACACGAAATTTAAATGTACCAGAATTTAATCACCCTATTTTGATACAACAAGAGGCCCATGGGCCTAAATGGTCATCTGACTATTAGTACAATACAACATATAGTTGTTTAAGATTTTAGCCTATTTGACCCCTGTGACCTTGATTGAAGATCAAGGTTATTCATTTGAACAAACTTGGTAGCCCTTCATCCAAGCATGTCACAGACCCAATATCAGGTCTTTAGGCCTTTTAATTATTCACAGAGTCTAAGCTTATAGCAGTTATAACAACCCTGGAATATCAAGGATGAGCAATGTAACCCACTGAAATAGGATGAATTAATTAGATTGGAATATTTGTGATTGAAACTTACAATATATATGTGGTGCCAAATTATTGTAATGATGTTTCAGTATCGTAGAGCATGTTCCTAACAGTCATACAACATGTTAATTACTTTTTCATATGGGCGCAGCCATATTGGATTTCTAAACAACAAAACGGATTCCGGAATTCTTACTTCATTTCGACGGATGAGATCGGAGTCATTGTTGTAACTTACAAATAGACACGAATATAGCTAAGAAAACCTGGTCACCATTAATATTGTTGTTTCTATCAAAAATGATACATACAAAGCACTTATTTTAATTATGATAATACTTATAAATTACCCTTGTTCGGACCCCTAAACACGAAATCGACGGATATGTTAAAAGGGGGACAACTCTAAGTTGACAGTGTAAAATATGCTGAAAACGAAAGAAGCATCGATATCGGCGACAATCTGATACGCAGCGACTTATCCGAACAGCACCTGGGTCCAGAGAGCGACTATGCGATTGATATATTGATATAATGTTATCATGTGTGTCCTAGTATTTACAATAGATTGTTATGATAAGATGACCCACATTGAAACCACAATACACACCGAGCTGTCAAATCGTCCATGGGCTGCAGGGATCACTGAGATAAAATGGACTCCAGGCCATGTAAACTGGACACTGATCGGGGAGGCAGAAAGTTTATCGGACTTTTAATTCTGTCTGGCGTTTTTCTGGTCTATTATTTTTACCAGGAGACATTTTCTACTCCTCAAGTTGTGCGATATTTCCCTAGGCGACCTGCATCAGGCTCAGTACTTCGGAAACTGCACTGGACGAGTGACACTACACCGAACATCTCACAGTCGTTAGGAGATGACGACGACGTGGAGGTAAGCAAATTAAACAAAACAGCCCAATATCATAGATCTTTATAAATAACGTCATGTGCTCCAGATTTGGTTTTATTGTGTCATGTAAGGACGTGCCAGGTTTGTTGGTGGATGAAATCCAGAGTACCCGGAGTCAATCACCGACCAGTGGTTAGTACCTGGCAACTGTTTCAGGGCCACTTGGGATTTAAACTCGCGACCCAGAAGTGGAGGGTTGGTGGCAATATGTCCAGATATCTTAACCTCTCGGCCACCGCAGCCACCAACATATCATGTGGTCCAAAAGTGACAATATTTTTTGTACATGTATTCTGAAGCCTGGATACTACATGTGTATATATATTAACATGGTTTTGATTTAATTTGTACACAAATTTCTAATTTTTAAGTTTTGATGTAAGATGTACTAACTAATTGAATTTCAGGAAACTTTGTAACAATCAATTTGCCTAACATCTGTAAGTAACAATGATTTACACCAAAAACCTTGCTTAGATTGTAACTATCTGACTTGCAACACTTCAATTTATATGTAACTAGTTACCAATCAAACAAAATTCTACATTTTTTAACAATCATAAAACATATGATAAAGAAATGCTTTTATAAACTGTATAAATGTTGGATTTCTCTATCACATTTTCTTGACAGCATGTTATCCCAGTTTTTCTGATTAAAAACCAACTTCGCTCCGCCTCAATGAAACTAGTAAACTCTGATCACTTCTGACCTCTGACCTGCATGAGAATACATTTTGACATTGTTTACATTTTGACCTAGTTTTACACCGCTTCAGTTTTGAATGAACTTTCTGCAATGTGGCCTATCGTTGTACATTTAGAAACAGTCACATTCCTCATAATATCACATTTTATCTGACAAATGGAATATGTTATTAACAGGATTCCTTGTATCATTATTTTTCTAAGCAAACTCAACATTAAATATAATATATAAATATAAAACAATTTTCTTTCAATATATAAATTTTCAAACAGTCTTTTAAAGAAAACAACATAAAATGGGTTAACGGTCCCAAGGCCTGACAGACAAACGAACCTTTGGATCATTGAACTTTCTCACTAACAGGTATTTGAACCACAGGAACTTTGAACTAATATGAACCTTTTGACCTAAAGACTATTCGACTAACAGGACTTTGGCCTATTGGACCTGTGGACTCACAGATCTTTGGACCTAAAGACTATTGGACTTACAAGGCCTATAGACTTATTGGCCTTTGGACCTAAAGACTATTGGACTAACAAGGCCTACAGACTTATTGGTCTTTGGACCTAAAGACTATTGGACTAACAAGGCCTACGGACTTATTGGGCTTTTAGACCTGTAGACTATTGGACTAACAGGATTTTAGCCTATTGGACCTATGGACTTATGGGCTTTTGGACCTAAATACTATTGGACTAAAAGGCCTTTTGGCCATTGGACCTGTGGACTTATCAGTTGTTGAACCTAGAGACCTTGGACTTAAAAAATAAGCCTTTGTTCTATTGGTCTTTCAGAATGACAGGCTTTAAAGATCTATTGGACCTTTTAACTAGTGGGTACAGACCTGCAGACTTTTAGAATTTGATACTAAAAGACCATATATTGATTGATTTTCCAATTTACTATAATTAAAAGCGCATTTAGCTTATGAAATCCTTATTTACATGCTTAAAGTTGTCATCTTCTGGTATTTTTTTGTTTTTAAACCTAGGCTTCTTTTAAATTAACACCATCCTACTAAGTGTGAATAGTACAAATGGTATAAACAAGTAGGTTCACTGAGTATATATTAGAAAAATCCTTGATCTCTGGGGGTTACGATCACATACACCTTCTTCACGAATCCCCTGGAGATCGAGGAGTAATAAGGAGACACCCATCGTTTGATGTTACCTGTTTCAGTGTAGAGAAGTTCTCAACAAGAAGGCAGATGAGAGATGTGATTTTGTCAAGCAGACAGATGACTGTCAAATCGACGAGGGCTTCCTTGACTACACACAGTTTGTATACTGTGATTTTGGCCACGGCAAACACATCGAAGTTCTGGCCATGATCATTCTGGTGAGTATGACCACTATACTATGTACACACTTTCTTTCGCGACTACTTAATTTCGCGATTTCCATTTCAAAACAATTTCGCGAAGATTAACATTTGTGAATTTGAAAAAAAATATGAGGGGAAATTCCTATCAGTTTCAATGATGTGGATGTTAGTTCACAGAAATAAACTTTCCCGAATTTATTTGGATTGCGAAATCCGCACAAATAAATTGCACGCAAAAGAAAGTTAGTTAACTGTAACTAATATATTCCCTATTTGCATATTACATAGTTATCTGACCTTGCGTGTAGATATTGATTGTTAAGTCATGTTTAAAGTCATATTTTGAGAGAAAACAACATGAGGTTTGCTCACAAAATAATGACGTCACTATATATACCTACCCATTGGGGAGATAACTCTGTAATATGCAAAAACAGAATAACTATTGATGAGTACCTTTTCCCACCAATTAAAACATTGTCATACCAACTGATAATATGTAAATAACAGAAAAGTTGTGCCATTTTTCCTCTGAATTTTCAATTTTGATTTCTAAATTTCAGTTTCTATGGTGGATATTCCTTTTCATAGGCCTAGCTGTCACAGCCGATGATTTGTAAGTATTACCATATAATTGGCTTATCCAACTCAATCATTCGACTCGTCCCTAAAACTGACTCTACGCCTGTAGAGGTCACAAGTTAATTACCTCAAATTAATTGCAGACTAAAATTTTGAAAACTGTGTAGTTTTCTCTATTTGATTTATTTTGAAAATTGATTAATGGTTTTCTTTGTGCAATAATTTTGTGAAAAGTTAGTCCAATTTAGTACTATTAAGCGCCCCTTCATTTTATTTCAATTTTTAAGCAGCCTGGGAGTTTATTGGGTCGAATACAGTAACTCCACTGAAAACCTGTGTAAATGATGACAATGATCATTACTTTATGTTTTTGAAGTTATTGACTGTCAGACTAGTCAGAATTATCATCTTTTTAAAACAGCCTTTTGATTAGCTGATAAAGGTTAGAACAGTGGGGTTGTGTGATTATCATGATAAAAGATCAGATTAATTGTAGTAAAGTACTTACTTTACAACATACATACCGTATTTTCACTAATAAGAGTGCTGGGCGCAGGTAATTGGCCAAGGGAGGCGCTGTTATTTGAGACCATTTTTACATGTTTTTTTCTGAAACATACTATAGTCATCTTGCATATGCCAATTAGTTTTCATCCACACGCGTGTGTGGGACATTCAAGTGACATGTTTTGTTTTGAACACGGCAATCTCGCTGTTCTTTGCATAAACATTCGGCAAACATGTCCTAAGTTGTCCAATATAATAAATTTAGTTCTTATACAAGATGATATAGATATGTTAAACATCAAACTGATGTGAGACACTATTTTAGTAGCACCTCCAAGACAAATTGTCACAATCTGCCACAACAATTGTATGAAATAAGTTGATTTTTTTCGGCAAAAAACGTAGGAGGGGTGGGGGGGCACTTATTAGAGGAGGCTCTCTTAATAGGGAATATACGGTACATATATATACCCCTATTATTGTGAACAGACTTTGTTCATATTGATTCCAGTTATTGTTTCTTTGTGTTTGTTTCAGTTTCTGCCCAGCTTTATCAGTGATATCAGAGACCATGCACTTGAGTCACAATGTTGCTGTATCCTTTACAAAAAAACAATGGCGGGTATGATATTTTTGCGGCACGTTACTATGGTAACGAAAATTTAATCTGCGAAATATTAGAAATGGTTGAATCATATACCTGGATAGCTAGATATGCCAAAAAATATTGTTATTATTTAATTTTCTTGTTTTTAGGTCAAATTGCAAAAATAACCCTCTATACAGTAATAATTGTACAATTTTTGTGAAACGCATAAAACATTCATTCCTTGACCCAAAACAAAGGGTGTCACCTTCCTGGCTTTTGGCAATGGTGCTCCCGACATTTTCTCAGCAATTGCGGCCATTGGTAACGCCAAAAATGGAGATGCCGGATTGGCGATTGGGGCCTTGTTTGGTAGGTAAAGGGCATGAGGGGAATGAATTGTGGTTAGAAAGATAGTATTATCAATTACTAATAGACCGAGATATTTGATAATGGCCCTATAGTATTTTAGAAGAAAATGGTAATAAGTATGTTCATATACATGTACATCATGAAATAATTTTAAACTTTTAATCAAGGTCATTTGGGTCATATTAATTAGCTTTAATAACTTTGTCTGAAAAAAATACACAAATGAATATAATATTTGTCAAGTCAAAGAAATGTTTGCAATAACTTGTTTGTAACTAATACTGTATAAATTTATGCAAGAGGGAAATTTCAACTTATTCCGCGAAGGTCGCTTGTTTGCGGAAATTTCCTCCGCATGTAATATTCTGTGAATGTATGAACTGTACAGCGAAAACATCTGAAGGTATATCTATTCTGTATTTGCATATTACAGAGTTATCTGCCCTTGCGGGTAGGTATTGATAATGATGTCATATGTTTGTGAGCGTAACATCATACATGTACTTTTCAGAGAAAATAACGTCCATTGTGTTCACAAAATAATGATGTAACAATAGATACTCACAAGGGAGCTAACTCTTTACAAAGACGGAATTGCGAAAATAACACCACAGTGAAAGTTTTATGCTCGCAAATGGCAAAATTAGCACTCCACTTTAACAGTATTTTATTGATCCCATGTAGGAGCTGGTGTGTTTGTGACGACCATTGTAGCTGGATCCATCGCTGTCATCTGTCCCTTCCAGGCCATGCAGCGGCCGTTTCTCAGGGATGTCATATTTTATCTAGCCGCTGCCTTCTGGAGCTTCACCATTCTGTGGAAGAAGGAGATCAAGAAAATAGAGGCTATAGGTGATGATCGGTGTATCTATATAGGAAATGTATAGGAAAATAGTTCATATCTGAACGCTTCTGTGCTACTGTAGAAAACCTACTGTATTCAACCCAATAAGCGCCCAGGGCGTTTAAAAAATTGAAAAAATGAAAAGGTGCTAATAAGACAAAATTATTGAAAATCTAGACAGTATTTTGTAGTTTTTTTCTTTATTTATGCGTGGACAATTGAAATTGAGGCCTCAAAAAGGGGGAGGACGCTTATAGGGACATGGGCGCTTATTGGGTCGAATAAAGTATTTGTTGTAAGGTCCTGAGATTTGAGTGCCCTTTAATTTTGTAAACCAACTTTCTTTCATGTGCAATTAATTTACTTTCGCAAATTTTGCGATGGCTGTATCAACAATATACCGGTAATAAGATTAACGCCACCATATTTTAGTCAAAGATTTATAAGTGAGAAGGATTCGTGACTGTCTCTTTACATTACTAAACACCATGCAAGTAGCCTATGAACCGGGAAATAAAAAACATTTTTCTTAACAAATACTTGTCTTATCGAGTCAAAAGAAACACAAATGTAAAGCTTAAGAAATTCCACGATGTCTACTCCAATATCAAATGTTGGGCCGGCGGATATCAAAGGAAAATCAATCGTCAACCAACATCACAGTCAGTGCACAAATACAAAAGCGCTTGCGACATATTGGTCCAAATCCCTGAGTGACAAATGCCTCTCACTTATAAACGTTTTTAGTGTAGCTTTTCTAAAAAAGTTGTAAAATAATATTACCACTAAAATGTGTATGTTTACAGTATGTATGATGCATGTAAGTGTACTCTACACAATGTATAGTGCTTTAAATTGGTGGGCACATTTTTGTTGTTTTGTTAACGGAACATATTCGCTTAGTTTTAATTTGCGGTTTGTGATTCCTCTGTATATCTGATATGTTCAATGCACTTTTGAATGCCAGTAGTGAAATTCTGGTGTTTAAAAATAGCAGATTTCAGGAAAACCACAAATAAATGTCTCGCAAATATTACTCATAATACTGTGTGCTCATTATGCTCTTATTTATGATAACTGTATATTAATACTTTATCATGTTCATGTATATTTATAGATTTTATGGGTGATCGGGTGGTGTAGTGGTTAAGCCGCTCGCCTTTCACCTAGCCAGCCGGGGTTCGATCCCCGGCACGGACGTGAAAAGGCCAGGGGTCACCTGCCCGATCACGTGGGTTTTCTCCGGGCACTCCAGTTTCCTCCCACACTAAGACCCCTTGCGCGCTTACATCCGGGCCATCGAGAGTGATTTATATAAGTTGTATAACTTGTTTCTCAATCGATGTAAAATAAATAAAGTTTATATTTATAGATTTTATGTAATGGTGATGTCAATAACGTTTTCTATTGTAGGCTTCATCCTGATGTATGCCGGCTACGTGGTGGTGGTCGTGTTTGGCAGATATATTTATCAGAAATACAAAAGCTTTGTTCCCTGTAAGTATTCCCGCGTAACGCCACAAATATTAACTCATTCACCCCTGTAGACACATTTAGACTCTTCTAAATCAAAGAATAGACCAGTCCATTATGAAATTTCAGGGGTGAATAAGTTAAAAGACACCTTCATCATGACAGTCTATCATCATGAGATTGGATATTCAGAACACAGGACGTAACTAACAATACAGTACAATATTTTTTTTACTTTTTTTTTTTTTCATGAATTTTTTTATTAGTTTTCAGCATAATAATACAATACAACACAGTACAATAACAATGAGTACAGTACATACAATGGACAATTCTTATTGGTACATTGGAATTTACATACTTGTAGCTATGAAGGGAATAAGTAAAGATTAAATTTAGTCTAATATCAACTATTTATGTCAATGTATCAGGAAAATACAAGATAATTAATTACCGTAACTTTGATTTGGTCTAATATCAACCATTTATGATAATGTATCAGGAAAATACAAGATAATCAATTACCGTAACATTGCTTATATATTGGGCTAATGATCAAATGTTTAAAAAAAAATTTTTTTTCAATTGAAACCTTGAAATGTATGTAAATACGATACAATATTGACCTTGATTTACTACTGTACACTCGGTAAAATTTCACGGGTGCAAATTTTCGCGGTTTACTGTTTGGAACTGATTCACTGTTTACATAATTTGAGAATTATCTTGGCTGTAAGCCTTTGAAAGTGTCATTCATATGACAGACTGTAATATGTGAAGCTTTGATTTTGATAAATTTTGAAAGGTGTCAAATTTTGCTGTGTGTCAAAGCTAGTTGGATTAAACTGCGAATTTAGAGAAATTATAAGCCAAGTGAAAATTATCAATACTACAGTAGTTGCTCTGTATTTCAGTAAAGGATGGCGAGGTTACAGTACGAGAAGAAAATGACGATTCTTATGAAACTTTGCCAGGAAGCAATCAGAAATCTGGTAAGTCAGAGAAACATGATCACATCAGAATGTCTGGACTGAACTTCTTAATAGCTATATCTAGCATTTAATGGGCCTACTGATCCAGTTGACACGTAAGTACATTAACATCAGTATTTTATGGAGCACAGTCCTTGATGACAGAATTTGCAACATTTGAAAGGACAATTCAGTCTAAGAGTACATTAAAATTAGCATATATATCGGAATCAAACCAGTTCTAATGGAAATTAGATTAGTTGGTTTTACTGTGATATATCAGAAAAGCCAAACGGTAGTGAAATGTATGTGATATGTTATCACTCGCTTGCTGTCCGCCATTACACATTGGGGTCGGACGTCTTGTATGCCGAACCCTTGCCCTTGCCAGTGTATGGCCCTTGCCAGTGTTGTAAAGAAATTTTTGTCTAGAACTACTGAAATTGCTCTTACAGTAGTGTGTTTACGTTATTAGGGGCATATTCTAGATCTTGTCTAAATAACTATAAATTTATGTCAACTCCTCAGTGGTTATGTATTGCATTTGATTTACAAACATGACTTGTTTGCATATTTATTGTACTTGTTTGATATCGCTTATCTACTAGGCAATAAAACTGAACCACATAAAATTTCAAATTCTCATTGAGGCATTATTTTTTCACATAATACATATGAAGGTCTTTCTGAAGGGAATTTATACGGCAAGTCCTCAAATTGTGAATTTGACGTCTTGTAAGCGGTACGGTAGATATTAAGAATGGTAGTTATGTTTTTTTTGGACAAAAATAATATGTAAATGCATGTATACGCATAAAATAATTGGAAACCTACAAAAAAGTATAGAAAACTATGCCTGAGTGATTTTCGGAGGCAGTGCTCCACTACAACACATAGGGACCAATTCGTACCCGGCCGAAAGGTATAGTAGGCCGGGTACGTATATTCGTTCTAGGGTATGGGTACAGCATGCATGTTTATACCTGCTTAATTGTATTGATCAACGATTAGGAATATCAACGGTGTCAATCAAAATACTTAACAATGTCTTGGAATTTGTCAATATTTCTTGCTAAATGTTTCATAAGGAATGTAGAACAATATGTTCATTATGTCATATTTTGTTCGTGGTTATGTTACAGAATTAGCCTCATTGCATTGTCCCTTTAATCTTTCCGTACCATTGCCGACGGTAATTGACAGGGATTTTAATTTCCCTCCCTCTTCCCCATTGTTGACTCTTGATATTGACGTTCTTTCTTCACAAATTAAATTTTCAATGCAGTCATATACGATATTAAAGCATTTTAGGTTTGAAACAAACTTTGTAGGTGCTAAATAAATATGTATTTCAACCATGTGTATAAAATTCAGCTGACATTATCATCAACCCAAAATCTTGATTAGCTGCACCTTTATGCCAGATTGCAATATAAAAATAAAATCTTGATGCAGATTTTAGATAGCTCACAAAATAATTTCCAAGTCAGTTCAATTAAATTAATTCATTTAAGAACACAACAACTGGACATTTTGTCTGGCATTTTCTCAAAAACTTCGAGGAAGGGGAGGCTGATATGGACACTTCGGGAACAGAATCTGGAAAGAATACAAAGTACAGAGAGAGTAAATGTCCATATTTTAAAAAGCGTTATCCTGTCCTTGATGAAACAAAAAATTCACATTAATATTTTTTTTTTTTTTCAGAGCGTGATCCTCTCCTTGACGACAGAATAAACAGGTCGACAGAGGAAGAGCCTACAGAAACAAATTCATTACAAGAGTTCCTGGCAGCTATTAACCCCATAGATATAGAAAAGTGGCCTGACATGAAAATATACACAAAAGTATATGAAGTTTTTAAGGTAAGTGCATATTTATATTTGTTTTATTACAGGTCCCAATTATGTTTATATGTCCTGTGAGATTATAAACTGCTCTATTACAGGCCCCTTCATGCATGTTCAATTACAGGCCCAGATATTGTTTGTTCTATTACAGGTTTCGACCATGTTTGTTCTATGACAGGCCTCGATCATGCATGTTCTATTACAGGCCCAAATTATGTTTGTTCTATTACAGACCTCGATCATGCATGTTCTATTACAGGCCCCAATTATGTTTGTTCTATTACAGGCCCCAATTATGTTTGTTCTATTACAGACCTCGATCATGCATGTTCTATTACAGGCCCCAATTATGTTTGTTCTATTACAGACCCCAATTATGTTTGTTCTATTACAGGCCTCAATTATGTTTGTTCTATTACAGGCCCCAATTATGTTTTTTCTATACAGACCTCGATCATGCATGTTCTTATTACAGGCCCAAATTATGTTTGTTCTATTACAGGCCCCAATTATGTTTGTTCTATTACAGACCTCGATCATGCATGTTCTATTACAGGCCCAGATATTGTTTGTTCTATTACAGGCCCCAATTATGTTTGTTCTATTACAGACCTCGATCATGTGTGTTCTATTACAGGCCCAAATCATGTTTGTTCTATTACAGGCCCCAATTATGTTTGTTCTATTACAGACCTCGATCATGCATGTTCTATTACAGGCCCAGATATTGTTTGTTCTATTACAGGCCCCAATTATGTTTGTTCTATTACAGACCTCGATCATGTGTGTTCTATTACAGGCCCTAATTATGTTTGTTCTATCACAGACCTGGATCATGTGTGTTCTATTACAGACCTTGATCATGCATGTTCTATTACAGGCCCTAATTATGTTTGTTCTATTACAGGCCCCATTTATGTTTGTTCAATAACAGGCCCCAATTATGTTTGTTCAATTACAGGCCCCGGTAATGTTTGTTCTATTACAGGTCCCAATTTTGTTTGTTCTATTACAGGCCCCGTTCATGTTTGTTATATTATAGACCCTGATTATGTTTGTTTATAAGGCCCATCATGTTTGTTCTATTACAGGCCCTGATCATGTTTGTTCTATTACAGGCCCTGATCATGTTTGTTCTATTACAGGCCCTGTTATGTTTGTTTATTATAGGCCCAGATCATGTTTGTTCTATTACAGGCCCTGATCATGTTTGTTTTATTACAGGCCCACTGTTTTTTATTATAGGCCCTGATCATGTTTGTTTTATTATAGGCCCTGATCATGTTTGTTCTATTACAGGCCCTGATCATGTTTGTTCTATTACAGGCCCTGATCATGTTTGTTCTATTACAGGCCCTGATCATGTTTGTTCTATTACAGGCCCTGATCATGTTTGTTCTATTACAGGCCCTGATGATGTTTGTTTTATTACAGGCCCTGATCATGTTTGTTCTATTACAGGCCCCGATCATGTTTCTACTCATCATCACAGTTCCGGTTGTAGACAAAGAAGAAGACAAACATAAGTGGAATAGATACCTTAATTCCCTACAGTGTTTCACTGGACTCGTCTTTTCTTCCCTGGCTACCAAGGGTAGGTCTTTAACATCTTAAAGTACTGTACACAAAGGTTTATTTCATAATATATAAAACATTGAGTTATAATTATAAATATTGTTGGTTTGTCACTTAAATTGTGTGTCTTACTTCGTATTTTTGTCTATCAGATTTTTGAAATTTGCATTTTGGACAATTTTTCTATTTCCTCACCAAATTGATGAGTTATGAAATGAAAAACTTTTACAATTACTGATATTTATTAGACAAAACAAAATTTAATTTCTGTTGTAAAAGTATGAATTTTTTTGCTGTATCTAACACTATGGGTTGTAGTTGGCCTTGACACCATTGGGGGAACGTTTCCAGTGTGGGCTCTCGCTCTGATCATCGGTGCAGCGCTCTCCGCTCTAGTGTTCTTCACTTCAAAGGATGATGAACAACCAAAATATCACCCAGTACGTCACATGTTGGAATTAGTCCGCTAACAGCCAAACATATATGAGAAGAACAATTATATATGTTTATATATATATAATTATGAAACGTTAAAGTTTTGTATTTGATTTAGAAGAATACAATTGCTTTGAGAATAATGAAGTTTCAACATTATAAAATATAATTGTGAAAACAAAATGCTTTGAGAATAATAAAGTTTCAACATTATAAAAATAATTGTGAAAACAAAATATTCACGTCCTTGAAATAATAATTGTATCTACGGTATATTGCATTATGTCTAGTGCATTGGCTTCCTAGATAATTAATACAGTTGTATTACTTTGTGTCTAGGCATTTATGTACCTAGGCCTAGTTTCACTAACATTCCTTAACTGTAAGGAATTCCTTAACTTATAATTTCCCATGGGAAAGCATTACAGATTTTAAGGAAGACTCGTTAACTTCTGTAATACTTTACTATGGGAAATTTTATGTTAAGGAATTCCTAAGCTGAAGGAATGATGGTAAAACTGGGTCCATGGCTACTTAAATTGATACAGTTGCATTATTTTTGTTTAGGCATTTGCATACCTTGGTTTCCTTGTGGCATGTATATGGATCTACTCAGTAGCTAATGAAATCGTCAACATTCTTCAGGTAAAGATGGGCAGAAAACTTAAGATAATTATAGTTTTGATGATTTGCTATTTATTAAATCATGTTAAAAATTTTGCTTTTCAAGATAAATTATTAGGAAGAAGGCTTTATCATATGAATTTTGCTCTACAAACTTCATGTTCATGTGTTTTGGACTGGAAACAATCAGGGAAAGACCTGTTGATAATATTTTGCTTTTACAATTTATGTATATCAGATGATTTGACTCTCATATACGTATATCTTCATGTTGAAGGATCTGCTTTTTTGAGCAGTCAAAATTTCTATGACCAAATTCTATGCCAATTTTATCTTGCAGGTCAAGCATTTCACAATTTTGCTTAAAACTGTAAATTTAAATATAATTATTTAAAAATTTTGCAATATGACTATACAATTTTAATTATAACTAGTACCTGATATACATTGTTTACACGAATGCTGAAACATTATTACCTATTAGGTGATGACTGAATCAGCATTTTACATCATAAATACATCATATATCATAAATACATCATGCATATATATAAATGCATCATGCATTAAAAATCATAAATCATAAATACATCAGACATTATAAATACATCATACATATATCATAAATACATCATACATCACAAATACATCATACACTACATCACAAATACATCATTAAATACGTAAATACAATACATTATAAATACATACATATATCATAATACATACATACATCATACATCATAATGCATCATAAATACATCATACATCATAAATACATCATAAATACATCATATAAATACATCATAAATACATCATACATAATAAATACATCATACATCATAAAATACATCATAAATACATTACATCATACATATATAAATACATCATACATTATCATAAATAAATCATAAATACACATATATACATCATACATACATACAATACATCATAATATTTATCATAAATACATCATAAATAAATCATACATCAAAATACATCATACATACATCATATAATATACATCATAAATAATCATACTACATACATCATAATACACAATCATCATATAATAATCATAAATACATCATAAATACATCATACATAATAAATAAATCATAAATATACAATCCATCGTAAATACATCATAAATACATCATACACCACAAATATTTTATACATATATCATACATCACAAATACATCATATATCATAAATACGTCATACATCATAAATACATCATACATCATAAATTCATCATACATCATAGATACATCATAAATACATCATACATCATGAATGCATCATACATCACAAAAATATCATACATCATAAATACATCGTAAATACATCATAAATACATCATACATCACAAATACGTCATACATCATAAATACATCAGAATCTTTTGATTGATTTCAGACTTTTGGAATTGTACTCAATATCAGCAATGCTATCTTGGGGCTGACTTTACTGGCTTGGGGAAATAGTATTGGTGGTAAGTAGAAGGGCTAGGAAATAGTATAAGTGGCGAGTTGAAGGGCTAGGAAATAGTATTAGTGCTGAGTTGAATGGCTAGGATTTATCAATGGCCTGGGGAGATTTTTATCGATCTTTAAAAGTTGTATTATTTCAGATATTCAGAATATTCATTTTGACCAAATTAATAAACATGCAACTATATCGATTTTATCAAAGTATTTCGTTTGATAGGCACATCTTAATGAGTTAAATGCTTTTGTTAACAGATTTGATAGCGGATACTGTGATGGCTAGACAGGGCTATCCGAGGATGGGAATATCGGCGTGTTTTGGTGGACCGCTGTTCAGTATCCTTTCCAAGTAAATGTTCTCATGAAGAATAGACACAGTGACATGTTGGGCAATGCTTTTCTTTGATCAATCATATATATTGGACTTATGACTTCTTTCTGTAAAGTGCTGCAAAGGGATGTTTTAATGAAGTATATTCTAAAGACATATTACCATTCATTAGGCCAAAAAAAAAAAAATGTCTGTTTAGGGTTTACCGACTGACCCTAATTTTCATCCCCGACTATAAATTTTTTTCTCAACTACGAAAAAAATTAAAAATCAGGATTTCGATCTCAGACTCTGGTTCCGGCTATTATTTTAGAGTGAAAGACGCAAAAAAAAAAAAAAAAAAAAAAAATCCTCCCGACCTACCGACCCTATTTTTTTTTAGCCAATGTAACCCAAAACAGACATATTATTTTTTTGGCCTTAATAGTATAACAATGAAATCATCCAATTTTTTTGACCTACTTCCTTAACAATCACCAGATTTACTTCTTGGAATAGGAATACCTTTTACAGTCGCAACGATAAAAAATGGTGCTGACTATCAGGTAGGTTATATATATTTCACCACGAATAATACCCCTCACCCATGCAGAGAAGAAATAAAGGTCAAAACTGGTGGGGATCTTATTTGTGGACATATTTATAGTGCTCTACATCATATTTCTGGTTGTCGCAATTTTTAGCCGAGACTTATGTTATTGATGTGAAAATATAGACGTGACATTTACATATGTGCCTCTTATTAAGTTTATCAATTAGAAGGTTAAAAATAGTTGAAATTGTACTTGTATTGTTGTCTATCTATGAGGACACCATCTTGGATTTTTTAATCATTGTCCTGTCGTTGGTGTAACAGTTGTAAGACAGAAGGGTAGTGATTAGGTAGGTTGCCATGGCGACAGCTATCAAGAAAGTTACTATAGTTACAACCATCAGATAGGTTACCATGGTGACAACCATCAGATAGGTTACCATGGTGACAACTATCAAGTGGTTAACTATCAGGTAGGTTACCATGGTGACAACTATCAGGTAGGTTACCATGGTGACAACTATCAGGTAGGTTACCATGGTGACAACTATCAGGTAGGTTACCATGGTGACAACTATCAGGTAGGTTACCATGGTGATGACAACTATCAGGTAGGTTACCATGGTGACAACTATCAGGTAGGTTACCATGGTGACAAATATCAGGTAGGTTACCATGGTGACAACTATCAGGTAGATTACCATGGCAACAAGGTAAGACTATCAGGAAAGTTTACCATGGTATGACAATTATGAGGTAATTTACCATGGTGACATGATGACTATCAGGTAGAGTGACACTATCAGGTTACCTACACTGCGATACAATGCATAATACATCGTGATACCGCCTATGCGATACATTGTTGAATGTAAAATAATGACTTTGATATACATCCTCGATCATTTTTAAGCTTAACCAGGGCAGAATAACACCATATGTACCTCCACCTAAAAGGCCCACAATGGATAATATACCTGTATTGTATCTGTTCTAGCTGGAGATAACCTTTGAGGAGGTCGTGTTGGCAGCGTTCCTGATGCTGAGCCTCATAACTTCCTTACTAATAGTGCCACTGTCCAAATTTAAGATGTCTCGTACGTACGGAATTATACTTATAGTGCTCTACGGCATATTTCTGGTTGTCGCAATTTTAGCCGAGACTAACGTTATTGATGTGAAAATATAGACATGACCTTTACATATGTGCCTCTAATTAAGTTTATCAATAAGAAGGGTATAACAATTGAAATTATACTTGTATATATTGTTGTATGATAACATCTTTGTGACAATGAAAACCCATGTATTTTCACACTTTTGCGAGTTACAGAAACTATTCCATGGCAATTGCTACTCACTAATCCTTTTTGTCCTCAAATTCAAATTAGATTTTAATTGCACGTGGGATTTATTTGATTTACAGTATTGTGAATATCACTCAAATAATTGAACTTTTGACATGGTAATGCAGTCCATGTCCTTGTTGTTTATGTGATCGAGGTTTTGTCTTCCTTCCCGACTCCATGATAATGAGATTAATCATGTGATTGTTTCTTTGTACCTGTACTATTTTCCTATTTATTTTGTGTTCTATTTAATGAGATTCACTCAGTCTGTTGAAGTGTGAAGTAAACTCAATGATAGTAAACTCCATGATAGTAAACTCAATGATAGTAAACTCAGATAGTAAACTCAATGATAGTAAACTCAGTGATAGTAAACTCAGTGATAGTAAACTCAGTGATAGTAAACTCAGTGATAGTAAACTCAGTGATAGTAAACTCAATGATAGTAAACTCAGTGATAGTAAACTCAGTGATAGTAAACTCATGATAGTAACCTCAGTGATAGTAAAACTCAATGATAGTAAACTCAATTGATAGTAAACTCAACTAGTAGTGATAGTGAACTCAATAGTAGTGATACTAATGATCGTTAAACTCAATAGTAAAACTAGTGAAACTCAGTGATAGTAAACTCAGATGATAGTAACTCAATGATAGTAAACTCAATGATAGTAAACACAGTGAGTAAATGCAGTGATAGTAAACTCAGTGATAGTAAATCACTAATAGTGAACTCATTGATAGTAAACTCAGTGATAGTGATATTCAGTGATCGTAAAAACTCAGTGATAGTAAACTCAGTGATAGTAAACTCAGTGATAGTAAACTCAATGATAGAACTCCATTGATTGTAAACTCAAATTCATGATAGTAAAACTCATAATGTGATCATTGATTGTAAACTCAGTGATAGTAAACCTCAGTGATAGTAAACTCAGTGATAGTAAACTCAGTGATAGTAAACTCAGTGATAGTAAACTCAATGATAGTAAACTCAATGATAGTAAAACTCAGTGATAGTAAACTCAAATAATTGAACTAGTAATGAAGTCCATGTCCTTGTTGTTTAGTGATCGTTTGTCTCCTTCCGACTCCAATTATCTTAAACTCATTGTGATAGTAAACTCAATGATAGTAAACTTCACTCAGTCTGTGTAAGTAAAACTCAAACAACTCAGTGACAGTAAAATCAGTGATAGTAAACTCCAATAATAGTAAACTCAATGTAATAGTAAACTCATGATAGATACTCAATGATAGTAAACTCAGTGATAGTAAACTCAGTGATTCAGTAACTCATGATACTCAATGTGATAGTAAACTCAATGATAGTAAACTCAGTGATAGTAAACTCAATGATAGTAAACTCAATGATAGTAAACTCAGTGATAGTAAACTCAATGATAGTAAACTCAGTGATAGTAAACTCAGTGATAGTTTAAACTCAGTGATAGTAAACTCAGTGTTGTAATCAGTAAACTCAGTGATAGTAAAACTCATGTTATAGTATAGTAAACTCAATGATAGTAAACTCAGTGATAGTAAACTCAGTGATAGTAAAACTCAATAATAGTGAAACTAATTGATCGTAAACTCAGTGATAGTAAATCCCAGTGATAGTAAATCACTCAGTGACGTGGTAATCTCAGTGATAGGTAAAATCAGTGATAAACTCAGGATAGTAAACTCATTGATAGTAAATCACTCAGTGATAGTAAACTGCCAGTGTTAGTGATAACAGTGAATAGTACTACTCATGATATAGTAACCTCAGTGATAGTAATACTCAGTGTTAGTAAACTCAGTGATCAGTAAACTATGAGTTAACGTGTAATCTGTTGGAAACACAATTGTGATAGTAAACTCAAATGATAGTGAAAACTCCATGATAGTAAACTCATTAATAGTAACCTCAGTGTAAACTCATATATTAGTGAAAACTCATGTGATTGTAAAACTCAGTGGTTAGTAAACTCAGTGATAGTAAACTCAGTGATAGTAAACTCAGTGATAAAAATTCAATGATTTTGTGGTTCTATTTGATTGGACTCAGTGATTGTTGAATATAACTCAATGATAATTAACTCAGTGATAGTAATGCAGATCCAAATTGTCTCAGTGATAGTAAACTCAATTTTAGTCTTTCCTTAAACTCCATGTGATAGTAAACTCATGTGATAGTAACTTTGTTTCAGTGTATAGTTTAAATCAGTGATAGTAAATACTCAGTGATGAGTAAACTCATGATCTCAGTGAGTTAGTAAACTCAGTGATAGTGAACTCAATGATAGTTTGAACTCAATGATAGTAAACTCAATGATAGTTAACTCCTCAGTGATAGTAAACTCAATGATAGTAAACTCCATGATAGTAAACTCATGATAGTAAATCAGTGATGTAAACTCAGTGATAGTAAACTCAGTGATAGTAAACTCAGTGATAGTAAACTCAGTGATAGTGAAACTCAGTAATAGTGAAACTCATGATAGTAAATCAGTATAGTAAAACTCAGTGATGTAAATTTGATAGTAAACGCAGTGATGTAAACTCAGTGATAGTGAACCAATTACTCAGTGATAGTAAACTCAGTGAAAGTAAACTTAGTGATGATAGTGATAAAACTCAGTGATAGTGAACTCAGTGATAGTCAGTGATAGTAATCTCAGTAATATAGTGATAGTGATAGTGAACTCAGTGATAGTAAACGCATTGATAGTAAACTCAATGATAGTAAAACTCAGTGATAGTGAACTCAGTGATAGTAAACGCAATGATAGTAAATTCAGTGAAAGTTAATTCAGTAACAATAAACTCATTGTTAGTAAACTCAGTGATCGTAAACTCAATGATAGTAAATTCGGCGATAGTAAACTCAGTCATGTGTTGGAAAATGTTCATTTTGTTTCATGCAGTTTGATTAGCAAATATCTTGGTTGAGATATTCAATATTTAAAAACACTTTATTTAATAACTTTATAAGTTATGATAATATGCTTATGACATACCGTGGCGTCCGTCAACAATTCACAAAATCATCTGCTTCTCACAAACTACTGGTCGGAATTTCATCAAATTTTGTAGCGTCCTGATAGTGTGGGGACTTAAAATTGTACAATTGGTCGTGCTGACGACACTCCCCACAACTGGGAGCCTAAATAATAGTTACTTAAGGTTTAGCGATATTTTTGTTAGGTGCGACAGAAAGAATTTGTACATTCCATTTTCGAAATAAAAATGTCTTCGTGTCTCTAGTAACCATTTTGGATTCTGATAACTGTAAAAAGGTTACTAGTATAAATACATTTAAAAGTAGTTTACCATTCTTTCTGATCATCAAATCATAAAAGAAGGTTTAACAATTCAAATCTAAACCAAATGGTGTTTTTTTGGGTACGTAAAGCGTGATTTGCAGAATAAATTGTAGATAGAGAACGGAGTCTTCCTTCCTTATCTAGATACCTCAGATGTAAGTACACTGATATTATTACGTCAGCTCTCTGAGGTTAAAAAACAACACATATCTTACATCTATTTCATCTGTGATTATAAACACGTCCATTTGTTGCAATGACTGCAACGGTTGTGTCCATACATTCTGTATATTTTTTGATTTAATGATGCCAATGCGTTCAATACTGCATATTCATATATTTTTATAGTTTTATTTTAACACATTTTTGTATATACGCCGCTGGAAAAGTTTTCATTATTGTATCGATAGTAATTGAACTTTTGATTATTATGTGGTAATTTAAAATTTTGAACGTTTGCTTTTTTTATTATGTGCAATATATAAAAATATGAGTTTATATGTTTTTATAAGTTTTATCAAAAGAATTACATAACAAGCGACCACCTGGTGAAGTTGAATGAAATATTCTTTTCTAATCCAGATTAATTATATGCAAGAACACATAACAGGTAAAATAATATTGATATATTTATTCTAACCATTCTTTTACCGTTTCATTTTGTACAGTTACATGTATGTGTTTATTCTATGTTCATTAGGAATAAAAGCTCCATTTCATAACACTGTGTATAATGTTTTACTGTCTGTAAATCTAATATTATATTTTTAAATTTCAAAAGAGTTTGTATAATAAATTGAATTATTAAGATTAACTTGAGTAAATTTGATATGTCATGGAGCTACATGTATAACACGAAAATCTGAGTGAATTCTCATCACAAATCGCCACGTATACTGTGTTATATCTCCACAACATTCAAATTAATTCTAAAACCACGTAGGTGCTCGCCTGATGGTTTATTTAGCCCAATGGGCTATTCAAATCTAAAATCGTCTGTGGCCCATCCGTCCAAATTGTATTTCGTAGAAAGTGCAGAAAATACAGAAGGGATCCGTCTCAAATTTCATATGTAAACTCCCCTTGGGCCCTATGGTTAATTAATGTCATTTTGAAACCTATTCATTATCAAAATTGCCGACATGCAGCCATCTTTGATAATGATAATTGAAGTTTGATATCGCTATTTCTTAGAAAGCAAAGAAAGGGCTTTCTCTAGATCCATTGTTTGGCACATTTTATTTTGTGATAAACAGGGAAAACATCACAGTTAGGCTGCCATGCATATCGGATTTTGAAATTTTAAAGTTTATTACCCTCACGACGTCTTAGAAAATACTACAGGGATATTTCTCATTGTTGCATAATTATATAGGTATTTCCATCTTGAATTATTGACAAATTTCAAAGTGTCGTGAAGTCGATTCCGTTCAAACCTTGGATAATTCATCAAACGGTCCTATTGAAATATTTTTTGGAAAAAGTAATACTTCGTGAATTTTCGCAATTGCCATAAATTAGATTTTTCTCTGAATGATATTTTTAAAATAAGTAAGCAAGATGAGTGATTTAATTTCGTTATCCATGAAGCTTCAAATATTTAGAGTTCCTCGGACCTCACGTGGTTATAATAATAAACAAAAAACAAATTGACTCCATCTTTTCAATAAATAAGTAATGATTTTAATCTAAATAATCAGCATTATATAAAATAAAAAACGTACATGTATTTAATAGGACGGATAAGAGATTACGACATGTGTTTGGCGAGAAAAAACAAACTAATATAGTTAATAGATATACCATGTCATGGCTAAAACATGTAGACATCGTGAATAATGTCACAAGAGTATCCGCACAAATGTTAAAGTTACGAAGTCAATTTTAAGGCATGCTATGATAATACTATGATGTCCTATAAATGGCGTCATCTACCACTAATATTCCTTATTTAGCGGATTTCTTTGGTTTCTCGCTACTTCCCGGTCTTTTGCCTTGTGAAGATTCTTGACGTACAACCTTTACTTGCTTCGCTTGTGGTTTCTGTTTCTTGTTTTTGCTTGTCCTGGTCGTGGGTCTGGACATACTGGATAACTTAACTGAAACACGGAACATTATATAATTACTGGTCGTGGGTCTGGACATACTGGATAACTTAACTGTAACACGGAACATTATATAATTACTGGTCGTGGGTCTGGACATAGTGGATAACTTAACTGTAACACGGAACATTATATAATTACTGGTCGTGGGTCTGGACATACTGGATAACTTAACTGTAACACGGAACATTATATAATTACTGGTCGTGGGTCTGGACATACTGGATAACTTAACTGAAACACGGAACATTATATAATTACTGGTCGTGGGTCTGGACATACTGGATAACTTAACTGAAACACGGAACATTATATAATTACTGGTCGTAGGTCTGGACATACTGGATAACTTAACTGAAACACGGAACATTATATAATTACTGGTCGTAGGTCTGGACATACTGGATAACTTAACTGAAACACGGAACATTATATAATTACTGGTCGTGGGTCTGGACATACTGGATAACTTAACTGTAACACGGAACATTATATAATTACTGGTCGTGGGTCTGGACATACTGGATAACTTAACTGTAACACGGAACATTGTATAATTACTGGTCGTGGGTCTGGACAAACTGGATAACTTAACTGAAACACGGAACATTGTATAATTACTGGTCGTGGGTCTGGACATACTAGATAACTTAACCGAAACACGGAACATTATATAATTACTGGTCGTAGGTCTGGTCATACTGGATAACTTAACTGAAACACGGAACATTGTATAATTACTGGACATACTGGATAACTTAACTGTAACACGGAACATTATATAATTACTGGTCGTAGGTCTTGACATACTGGATTACTTAACTGAAACACGGAAGATTATATTAATGTTGGATATTTTGTATTCACGAACCAAGAAGAGCTTTAAATATTTTGTTAACTACTAAAAGTGAGCGACATTTTGATAATGACAATACTAACAAATTGTTAAATTAAACCCTATATATTTTACAGCTTAAAATGAATTTTGGCAGAACTGCTATAAATTATGATGCACATATTTAGATTTTTGTGCAGTGAAGACTACACGCGCTGAAACCAAATAGCCAAGTTATGATCTTCCATTAGTAATTATGAAGTGAATTATTCAGATATGTTTTTATCTGAACATACATAAGGCTTAAAACAAGTTAACAAAGTAACAATGTATTTTCAATACGGGTTATTATCATTGTTATTATATGTTTTGTATTGCCCAGGTCTTTCTCTCTTAAGGTTGCTACGTACACACCGATGTACATGATAAAAACGAAATATACTGAGATGATATCTATATCAACTGGACGATGTTACTAAACTATTTCAATGTAAACAAATATGGGACAATTGTCACAGAAATGTCGCTTTGTACAAAAAAAGAAAAAAAAAGAAACACGTTTCCATTTCATCTTCCCATTTTATATATTATAATTAAATACACTTGATGAGACAAATTGTGTGTCACTGGCGTTTTGCGTTGTCTTTGGCAGCATCCCTATCTGGCAATCTGTATATAAGTGTTTGTGGAGTAGAATATTGGTAGTATTTGTGGGACCTTACCGCTCAGTTCGGGGTTGACCTCCGCCAGATTATTAAGTAGTGAGGTGTAACTAAACTTCCCGTCATTGCAACCTGAAACATATGATAAAATACATCAAAATTAATACTTTACCAATAATGAGTGACTCGGAGAACAATTGCTCTTAACCTGGACAGGAATATCTGCAATTTTACCGGTGTGAGGTTTTTCCTATCTCGGTCTCGTGTTTGACAACCAATCACACTGTTTGGGTTGAGGCATCCTGTTTCATCTCGAAGAGGATGAAAATTTTTATTTTCTTACCCCTGATAGGGATATCCACAATTTTACCGGTGTGTCTATCTCGCGTTAGGGTGAATGGAAGTCACATGAGATCCTTGAACGCTCTTAACTGATGCATGACGTTGCGACAACACTGTCATGACGTCGCGGTAGAAGAAGCATGGCAATGTAATTACGTCAAAACAACGCCGACGACATTATAAGATCGTCAATCGTTGCTTGCATTGGTGAGATGCTCTTATTGACACAATATGGTATACTGAGCAAGACAAAACGAATCATTTACTCTCTTTGGGGTAAGACAGTTGATCTCAACCCTCGGGATAAAATTCTAAGCTGTTCAGCACGAGGCAAGCTTCGTACGCAAACCTCGTGTATGACAACTTGCTTTTATCCCTCTGGATGAGATTCTCCTGTCTCACCAAAAGTGGATGAAATAGTCTATCAATCATTATGACATAGCCCCACACAAGCATAGCTCTATATGGCTGTTAGCCTGTTATGTGTCATATCGGTGGTATTCCGTGTGTGACTGCTGTTGTATGATCAGGATATACCTCTGACCTGTTGTCAGCTTTTAATTGAAATTCAAATTAATGGGAATAATTGTGTTTGTATCAATTCATACATCAGAATAGAACTTAATCAATTCATCAATTCAATAGTGGAAGTCGATGTATTCACTTGGCTAAAGCATATTCAATGATATTTCCCCTCTCAATGCTGAATTTCAGTATGTATTTCTGAGTACTCCGGGTACAATCAATATTTGGTAATTGTTGTCAAATATTGATTCGAGAAACTTCAATACACAATAGATTAAATGTAATATGGTTCCGGACGGTTCCGGAAGGACCTGACGAGGGCCGCATTGCTAATATTGCAGAGCCATGCATAAACAGAATCAATTTTTCGATAAAAGGACGCCATTAAAAATCTTGAGGGATAATTTGTGTATTTTTCGAAGGGACCTAATTGATTGCGAAACCTAGCTTTTATGGTAATCACGGTTGCTATTGATTTAATGCATGGCCTAATTGACTTATTATTCGTACATTAGAGTATGTGTTGTACTTAATCACCATCTCGACTCGGACGCTGTTATTTAATGGGGATTGTGAACACGACATCTGGAGGCATTCAGTCGGCCGTAGGCACGTTTAATGTTTACATAATTCAATTTTGCTTGTAACGTGATTTTTCATTGGCTTATTTTTTATCATCTCATAACGTACAATATGACGCTGCCATTTGTAACGTCACTTCAAATTGGTCGATATAACGGCGTACTAATTCCGTAAAACATGTCACGAAATTAAAAAAGAGTGGGATTTCGTGGCTTTGTTTTCTTAGAAAAGAAATAGCATTATCTTTTAAAGAAAGTCGTCTTCATCCAAGGATTACTTGTTATATAGTTGTTCAGTATTATTGCTCCATAAGATACAACATTTTGTGACCCAGAAGGTAGAATATCCCTATTCTTCATATCAACATGTCAAGAGCATTTTCTTTTTATCTCATACCACGACGTTTTATCAAAGTTTTACAATTATATGATATCCCGCCATTTTGAAAAATAAAATCGATGAAAACCGCAACTACAAGTCAATTCTCCATATATATGAAAACTGCGTGTTATTTTAACGCAAATTACGTTTTTAGATCATTTGGTCTGAAGAGCTGGTAAGCTTATGTCATGGCGCAGTGTTCGTCGTCCGTCCGTCAACATTTCCTTTCAATCGCTACTAGTCATAGAGCTCTAGATGTATTGTAATCAAATTTGGTCACAAACTTCCTTGGGGAAAGGGCAACAAATTTTGTATACATTTTGGCTCTGACCCCCGGGGGCAGGAGGGGTGGGGCCCAATAGGGAAAATAGAGGTTAATCCTTTCAATCGCTACTAGTCAAAAGAGTTCTGCATGGATGCGGATGGGAAACAGAATTTGTATCAATTTTGGCTGTGACCCTCTGAAGCAGAATGAGTGGAACCCAATTGGAAAATTAGAGGTACTACGTAAATATCTAAATTCCTTCAGAAAAGGAACAATGAACCTGTATTCAGAACATTTTTTGGCATTACAAACAAGGTGAGCGAAGTTATATTGCATGGGTAGCCATTTAATACCACTAAGGTGACATGCATGTACGACGAAAAAAATGACATGCATGTACGACGAAAAAAATAACAATACTTCAATCCTTATTTACTTACGTTCGACCCGTATAAGTACGTATGTCTCCCTGCCAGTCACCATTTCGCTGGCGTAGTCCTTAGGTCGGGTTGGGAGGTTCTTAACCTGTCCTTCAAGGTCAACTAGGTCAATTGTAACTGTCAAAAACAATAATTTCCAACGAATTATAAATACAATGAATACTAGTATTGAAATTTATAAAATTCGCGATTTTCATTTCAAAACAAGTTCGCAAAGATTAAAATTTGCAGGTTTAAACATTTAGTGGAAATTCCTACCAATTTAAACGATGTTCATGTTAATTCGCAATCATAAAATTCACGAAATTTGCAAAAAGTAAATTGCACGCGAAAGAAAGTTGTTTTACAGTATACAAGGTATCATGTGATTAACCATTATGCTTTTGACAGCATAAATTTACTTTCACTTTGTTTTGTTGAAGTCTTCAGTTTTCACAATAAGGTATATTTAAAAATATAGAAATAGAACATGTAAAGTGCATGTCGGATGCCACTGAAATGAACGCCTGTACTAGCTCCGCTCTTATTTATCCTTCCTAGTGTGCAGTGCATGCTCTTGAAAAAAGACCCTGCTAAATAAGATTCGTCAAAAGAGAACGGTAACCTGGTTACCCTTTGATCTGTATCTGTGTATTTAGCAAGCTTCTATTTGCACTAGGCTATAAGATGCACACTTGTATGGTTAGAGAGAAGAGTGAATACAAGCTCATTTCAGAGGCATCAGGGGGATTACCTTCTTATTTTCATTGATTATTGCTAGCAATGATTGCATACTAATCATAAAATATCGTTTATATGTAACAGGGTGCAGAATTTACAATACATTTAATACCTGCCTCTGCCAGGGATCGAACTCGGGACCTCTGGATTACTAGTCTGACGCTCAACCGATCGAGCTAAAGAGAAGTTCTCTCTAGCCGAGCGGTATATTGCGGCTAGTAATGACCAGGGTTACATATATGGTAACTAGCTTTTAAAGAAGTTAAAGCTACTTATTAAAATATATATTGCATTAGCACTACAATATGAGATTGAACTTATTTGTAGGCGAAAGATCCTTTAAGGCTATGGCCTCCGCCTCTGACAAAAACATTGTAATACATAATATTTATATGTAGGAATAGTTACACAATATTTACCTGTAAATAAAACTAGGGTCACAATATTTACCTGTAAAACTAGGGTCACAATATTTACCTGTAAAACTAGGGTCACAATATTTACCTGTAAAACCAGGGTCAAAATATTTACCTGTAAAACTAGGGACATTAATTATTTGTAAAACTAGGGTCACAATGTTTACCTGTAAAACTAGGGTCACAATATTTACCTGTAAAACTAGGGTCACAATATTTACCTGTAAAACTAGGGTCACAATATTTACCTGTAAAACTAGGGTCACAATATTTATTTGTAAAACTATGGTCACAATGTTTACCTGTAAAACTAGGGTCACAATATTTACAGGTGTACCTGTAAAACTAGGGTCACAATATTTACCTGTAAGACTAAGGTCACAATATTTACATGTAAAACTAGACTCATAATATTTACCTGTAAAACTAGGGTCACGATATTTACCTGTAAAACTAGGGTCACGATATTTACCTGTAAAACTAGGGTCACAATATTTACCTGTAAGACTAGGGTCACAATAACAATATTTACCTGTAAGACTAGGGTCACAATAACAATATTTACCTGTAAGACTAGGGTCATAATATTTACCTGTAAAACTAGGGTCACAATATTTACCTTTAAAACTAGGCTCATAATATTTACCTGTAAAACTAGGGTCACAATATTTACCTGTAAAACTAGGTTCACAATATTTACCTGTAAAACTAGGGTCACAATATTTTACCTGTAAAACTAGGGTCACAATATTTTACCTGTAAAACTAGGGTCACAATATTTAACCTGTAAGACTAGGGTCACAATATTTTCCTGCAAGACTAGGGACACAATATTTACCTGTAAAACTAGGGTCACAATATTTACCTGTAAAACTAGGGTCACAATATTTACCTGTAAAACTAGGGTCACAATATTTACCTGTAAAAAACTAGGGTCTCTTGTTATGATCTTACACAAGTAAATATTATGTGTATTATAACTTTTTGTCAGAGCTGGGGTCATGGCCCTTAAGATATTAACCGAGTTGCTAGATAACTTTGGTACTAAAACAAATACATATGTTTGTGAATATTGAAATTAATCGGAAATAGGTGAGATAGATGTTTTTATACTTACTGTCGTCTTCACAGTGACATTTTTTCCTGATCCATTCCGTCAATGTGTGACTCGTACAATACGGATTAAACAAGGCGGACTCGTCATCTGATAAAATATCAATAAGGATAAAGTTTACTAATATATAACTCTTTCATATGTAGATATGAAGGATAGGGATATTCTAACCCAAGGGTCATGTATTGCATGTCAACTCTAATTCTGCTTATTGTATTTGCATGTCAACTCTAATTCTGCTTATTGTATTTGCATGTCAACTCTAATTCTGCTTATTGTATTTGCATGTCAACTCTAATTCTGCTTATTGTATTTGCATGTCAACTCTAATTCTGCTTATTTATTTGCATGTCAACTCTAATTCTGCTTATTTATTTGCATGTCAACTCTAATTCTGCTTATTGTATTTGCATGTCAACTAATTCTATTCTGCTTAATCTGCTTATTTATTTGCATGTCAAACTCTAATTCTGCTTATTGTATTTGCATGTCAACTCTAATTCTGCTTATTGTATTGTAACTCGATTCTGCTTATTGTATTTGCATGTCAACTAATTCTGCTTATTGTAGCATTCAACTCTAAGTACACAAAATTTAGAATTTAATTATTTTAATTGAATTATAAGGATTAACTTAGAATAGATTTATGTAATATTTCTATAACACAAAAATAGAGTTATGTAATACTTCTATAACACAAAAATCTCAAACCAAACATTAAAGTTGATGGAAGTCAATCTTAAATCAAAACGGTACGTAAAAACACTAAAAGTCATATCTATTTGCCTGCACACAACTAAACTATTTGGATCCAGATAAACACAAACTTTATCGCCACAAATGCTATACGTGGCCATTGCTATTCATAAGTATATCATAAAATCATTTACACACGGTTGTTTTTCTAATAGCTTGTCATTGTGTGTTGATGGAATAACTTAAAATAGATAACTTGTTGAATTCATGATCACCAAAACGGATGATTGAATGCGAACGACAATACCGTACGTGTCTTTAGACTAAAAATATAATATTTTGTTCAAGCTGTTGACAATTTGTTTTTGATTTGACGATATCTTCGTTTTGGTAAAAAAAATATTTATTGATAAATTCTAATGTCAGACTTGAAGGGAAGTACAACTGCTACATAAAATAACTCGCAATTATAGATATTGCATTTACGTTAGTATTATTGATAATTTATGAGGAGACCTATATAACAGAGGTTGTGTACTCAGACACATCGCGTTGAGTGATTATAGGATAAGCTTATAATACACTTATGTACTGATTCTTTGTAGTACTTCAATCGTCTGTGAGTGAGGTTTTGAATCCTTCAACGTCGAGTTGTGGACGTTTAATATAAATGTACTGATTGCCGTTATTTATTGTATGGAACCTATACCTATGTGTACTTAATACACCTGCCTACCATAACACTGACTATCTACCTATACCGCTATCAGTTTTCAGTTTCCGTTGTTATTCGTAACAGAATGTACTGGTTTCAAAATATTCAAACTGTTACATTGATGTAAGTATAAGAAAAAATTCTTGATTCTATGTAACATTCAGTAGATTTATCTGATCAAAATTTAGCTCCGGTACAGTTTCATAGTTAGTTAAATAATTGTATTTATCACAATAAAATAAAACATTGCTATCAAATATACCCTGATAAACACTTGCATATCGATGATTTAGTGAAACATTAATTATGGCATAATGTTTTATTGTGAAATTCTATGTATAAATGTTTGTGTCTCAACAAATGGGGATATCGTTTATTTTTCATAATGTCTTAATTTCCGCAAAAATGATCTTTTACGAAGAAAGTTTTAAAGTCGGGACATGTTTTCTAAAAAATACCATGTAATTACAGAAAAAAAACAAAAGGTTGCAATCAGAAGGAAGAGAGTAGGACTCAATACAAGTTTTATTTGCTTAGTTCGTACCATGTGTATTGAATAAGATAATGAAAAAACTCTTTACATTTAGATAAAACTGTTCAATCACTTTTCCAATACAAGTACCGTGTTTATTGAATTAGATCATGAAAAACCCTTAACATTTAGAGTAAAATGTTTAAACACTTTTTGACTGTCCCAATACACCATCGTCAATGACTGCCTTATACCGCTTCTTCAAAATTTTATCTGTCGTCTAGAAATCTTTAATATTCAAACAAGTAAAAGGCGTATTCTGTATTTGCATAATACAGAGTTATCTGTCTTTGCGGGTAGGTATTGATTGTGACATCATGTGTTTGCGAGCGTAACGTCATACATTTCTGAGAAAACGACGTGAATTGCGCTCAAAAAAAATGGATACCTACCCGCAAGGGAGCTAACTCTGTAATATGCAGACGGAGTGTAAACAAAGGAAAGTAACTCTAGTAAATAAAATATGCCATCACATCAGATTACACAGTCAGATTTCTTACATCGAGATCTTACAAATGTATCATTATATAAGACAACAAAGATTAATCACATGCGAATTTTAACGTGCACATTGGAAGGAATTAACAAGTTCGTCAACACCTGATTTTAGTAATAAACAAAGATGTTTATAATTAATCATGTTTCAATACTGCCGAGATTCCTGAACTTGGCAAACGTAAATAACTATATATATGCACAAGTGTGCTGATTAAAATATAGGATCTTACATGTGCGGCTATGGAATTTATCAAACGAGTTCAACAATTTGATAAGGCAAGTGGCATATCAAATTATTTAACATGTTTGATAAATTTCATATTAAATAGTCACGAGTGTAAGGTTATATTTATCACATAACTTTTACTAATAAAAATATAAGCGAAATTTTCAATTTCGTCTCTATAAATATAGAACAGCAGAACCCCTACAATCATGCGACGTCATATATAGATTATGACGTCAAAACTACTTGAGACGTCATATTAGTGTTAATACACATGTGACTTAGATATCTATGACATGGCTGGACGGGATAGTTATGTGATAAACAATGATAATGTTATATGCATTCACCATTTCCTATTACTAAATAATATACATAACTTCAATACCAGAATAAATGGAGCATACTTAATCGTGATTCTGACATCCGGCAATCTAAGATACCTCATTGTTGTGTTGGAATTGTAATGGAGTGTTTGGGGAATTAAATACAAGTGGTTGATAATATTTATAATATAATTTGTATAATTTTACACAGATATTGTTTTACACAAATATTGCTACACAAATATTGTTTTACACAAATAGTCATTTCTAAACTGAAAATATTCAACACAGATATACCATCATCATTACGTTCAGATGTTTTTTGAAAAAAAAATAATTAGGTAGCTATTGAATTTTGCGATGTTCGTCACGCCAGACTCGGATTTCAAATTACCTCCATGTATTGTTCAAGGTCAAAGTATAGGCGATGCATATATACAACGGGTTTAAAGAAGCTCTCCATTTTTAAATGCCTGGTGAATATTTATAAATTGAACTGTATTGTAATGTTTTGGCACAATTTCTATAAGATTGTGAAATGTCAAGTTTCATTATGGTTGGCACACAGCAGGACTCACAGGATTGTAATTATGTACATATATTATTGAAAAATAAAATTGGATGCCATAACACAAACCCTACAATGCACGTTTGATCGGAGAAGCTGGCCTATTCTAAAGAATATTTCCATTTCTATGTAACCTTGGTCAAAAATAGATTTATATTAGTCTTCTACAAAGGGTATTTTTATTATTGACATGTGGTAGTGCCTCTGCGATAAAATAAAGTTAATACAGTTATAAGAAAAACACATTTCCCAAATAGAAATCTACACAAAGGCAGTCGGTTTCCATAAATCTACTATATACACTCCATATGCCCTCGGTATAAGATTCGATATTGGTATCTTAAAGAAATACCATAACAGGTGTTAAGAGCCGTTAACAATCGCGTTATTGACAAGGTTTACGGTTTCTGGTGTTGACATTTCATATTTTATTCTCGTTAGAAAATCAATGTAAACATGTTTCCACTAACATAGCCGTTACTGTAGGTATGACAGCCAGTAACAGGTAGCTGTAGTATATAGTAGTTATTTCACACTCTTTGATCCTACCGCCCCCAATGCTCAATGCTTAGGTGTATTTATGTATGTTTATGCTATATATTATTGACAGAACGTCACAACATGTATTCATATAATATATGGGGTATTTATTCGTTGTTATGCTTGATGTTATTTGCAGAACCTCGCAATCTCTGTTTTTATATAATATATGGGATTTATACGTTGTGTTGCAAGAAGTTATTGACAGAACGTCTCATTGTGGTGATATTTAACGTATATGGCTATTTATAAACACATTTTGCTTTATGTTATTGACAGAACGTCTCATTGTGGTGATATTTAACGTATATGGCTATTTATAAACATATTTTGCTTTATGTTATTGACAGAACGTCAAACTCTTGTGTTGTAAGGATAGTTGTATGGGAGTAACATTATCGGTAGGAGGGACCTCAGGAGAATAAAATATGGAGTGAAAGTGTTTTGATATTGATGAGCTCTGATGATTCCGGTGCCGTACAGTGTAGTGTTAGATTACGAGTCGTTATTGATCAAAAGTTAGAGGGGATTGTTAAGGTAGGCAGATCAATACCAGTCAAATAGCTTTATACCTAAGGTAACATCGGGTCTAGTCATTGTCGTCAAAATACACTCGCTAACTATTACGGATTTCAACGTACAACTCCTGTTTATAGTTATAACTATTACGGATTTCAACGTACAACTCCTGTTTACAGTTATAACTATTACAGATTTCGTTGTAATCTCCCTGTTTACAGTTATAACTATTACATATTTAAATGTACAACCCTCTTTACAGTTATAAATATTACAGATTTAAATGTACAACCCTCTTTACAGTTATAACTATTACATATTTAAATGTACAACCCTCTTTACAGTTATAAATATTACAGATTTAAATGTACAACCCTCTTTACAGTTATAACTATTACATATTTAAATGTACAACCCTCTTTACAGTTATAACTATAACAGATTTCGTTGTACAACTCCTGTTTATAGATATAACTATTACAGATTTCGTTGTACAACCCTCTTTACAGTTATAAATATTACAGATTTAAATGTACAACCCTCTTTACACTTATAACTATTACAGATTTCAATGTACAACTCCTGTTTATAGATATAACTATTACAGATTTCAATAAACAACTCCTGTTTATAAAACTAACAACGTACTAGGACTTTATCATACAAATAAATCGGATATCTTGATGATTTAATTAGATGAATGTTAGCATTCTGGTATTTGGTCAAGTGTAGCTAGACCCTAGATCCTAGGTAGGTCCAAGGGAGACCCTAGACTAGACGTACCCCCGGTAGCCAGACCCTAGGTAGGCCTTTATCAGATCCTACACGTAGACCCTAGTTGGATAGACACTATTAATTATAAGTCCCTGCGTACTGTCTGATTAACAGCCGATCTTTTAAGTGTAAGCATTTTGAAAATCTGATTTCAATCAAATTAATTTCTAAGATTATGTTCATATAAGCAGCACTGCCGATGCATTTAACGGTAAAAAAGAGAGAAACACTAATGAATGAGAAACTTCCTTATTTTGACTTAGCACATGTTTGATACATGTTAAACGTCCCGTCATATTACATTTATTAATTCCTCTATGATCTGAAATAAATAGCATATGGATGAAAAATATTTGTAAAATTATCACCCTACATGAATAAACATTTTAGATATTGCTTGCTGCTTTATTACTAGGCATGATTTGTTATAATTGCATATACGTATGATTAAATATTAATGAAAAAAAGAAATACGTACCACCATATCGCACTACTATGAAAGTTTGTTCGTCCACGGCCGGCATATTTGACGTTTTTTCGTACATTTGACAGGTGTTATGTATAATCACAATAAGTCAGACAGAAAGAAAGCTTTATCTCACAGAGTTTCACATCTCGAGCTAATCCAAACACTATCTGTCAGGTCCTCTGGGAAGTTCTGCTTGGAACTGAAGACACTTGAAACGCCGTGTATATAGGTGAGGAATCACATCCTTTATATTGTATGTACAGCGATACACTGCTGGCTCAACCCAATACACAGGTGTGATATCTCAGGTATTCACAGGTGTAAATCAATCAACAGGTATACCCGTATATAATTATAACGAGACTAGGATAATATCAGTAACTATCGTCTTCCTTTGTCATAAACCGATACATGTATGACAAAATACAGGTATCTTTATAAGTTTACTATTGTGTGTATGTGTTTGTACGTGCAACAGTACTAAGGTAAGTGAAGTGCGGGAGGTGTCGAGACATGTTATACATATTTCTATATGATTAAATCACCTCGCCAACGCCCGCTAATGGGGACAGATATAAGCTGGGATTTACCCGAGACTACTGTGTATTTACTGGACCGAACCACTGGATATAAACAATCATACAACAAAACATTAAAGTTCACATCGAATCTCAACCATCCTCGATATTCCAGGGGTTACTATCACTGTCGTAATAAAGGATATTTCAGGGGTTACTATCACTGTCGTAATATCTACCCTAGGACCATCCTCAAAATTCCAGGGGTTACTATCACTGTCGTAATATAGAGCTACCCTAGGACCATCCTCGATATTTCAGGGGTTATTATCACTGTCGTTAAATCCATCCCGGGATACTTCATACTGAAGGTTCTGTGTCCGACCATAAATGAGAATGTAGTTTGGTCATTTGATGTACTTGAAAATTATTGAATAACGGTACACTGTAGTTGACTTAGTGGTTATTAAATTGGGCGTCGCTGCCTCTATAATCTTCAAAGGAAGTCTCCGAAGACATGTAAATGGTGAACTGCCTTCAGGTTTGCTATCAAATACCCAGGGTTGAATATAAAAACGGTAATAGTAACCCCTGGAACATCCTCGATACTCCAGGGGCTTCGATCATTTACGGTCACTACACCTCTGGACTGTCATTGTAAAATTGGAGGCAGCTAAGTGGAAAACATTTGACCAATCACAGGCCAGCAAAGATTTCCTTTGAAGACTACAGAGATAGCGACGCCTAACATCAAAGCCATACAGTCAACCACGGTGTACCGTTATACGGCTCTTTTGATGTACATCAATCGACTAAGTTACCTGTTCTGTTGCCTCAAGTTTTACTATGAGATAGTCCAGGGGTGTAGATATCGTAAGTGATCGGAACCCCATGGAGTATCGAGGATGCCCCTTTAATATCGAGGCGGAATTTCAACATGGAGGTCACGTAAAATACATTAACATAATAAAGAATATTTACGATACACAGGTGAAAATATTACAATATTTAAATGGTCGTGAAGAATATCAAAACATTATATCAAAATGTTAAACATTAAATTGTTTATCAAAGTATAAAAATGTCACGATGCAACAAAACAGCAAAAAGGTTTACAATTTCAATAGATCGGCTGATTTCTGACAATTCAGATTCACTCAATATTACAACACAAAAAATCATTAAAATATCAAAACAACTGTCACATTTTTTCATTTTTATCATAATTGTAAAATTGCTATAGAAAGGCTAAGGTAAGAGAGAAAAATACTGTTTCATAAATGTGGATGTGAAGCCGAATAGGCAGAGATCTTATTGTATCCTCGGGATTATGAAATGTTGTAAAACCTTCGACAATCCTCAGGTTTTACAATATTTTGTAATCTTGAGGGAAGGAAAACCCTAATAAACATCAAAAAGTCTCTCCGCGGATTTTCTATGTAAAAAGATAATACCAGATAATTATGGAAAGTTCTATATTTTAATCTTTGGAAATTAAGCCGCTTACAGGTAAGACAGCTTTAAATCCTCACATCTGTCCGGTATTTACCTGCTCTTTAACACTGGAAGCAATTACGTAGAATACTGGAAACATTACGTAGAACACTGGAAGCAATTATGTAGAACACTGAAAGCAGTTACGTAGATTACTGGAAGCAGTTACGTAGAACACTGGAAACATTATGTAGAACACAACATTTTTAGTTGTCACAGGTTTACAAGGTAAACCGATCGCGAGACTTTGCAATCGGCTGAGGACAGCCGACTTTTGTATTGTCTGGTTAACCTCTCCATATCTTCAATGTGAAAAATGTGTTATGTTTGATATGGTAATATATTTAAGTATATTTGCAAATGAATAATAATCCAAAAGTAAAAATCTTCTTTAGGAATAAAATATTTGCAATAATGAGAGTGTTGTGTTGCAAAATAGTTTATGTTTTGTTGTGAAGTAAACAATGCGTTTGAATAACAATGCAAAGGACCTGAACTTCATGCAAAGGACCTGAACTTCATATTCGACTAAAAACAACTATTTCGTACCCCGGATATCATGGGTTAACACGCGTTTTAACGGGCTGGAAATGAACCAAAATGAAAAAAACCCACTTTT
This sequence comes from Argopecten irradians, assembly GCF_041381155.1. Classification (NCBI taxonomy): domain Eukaryota; kingdom Metazoa; phylum Mollusca; class Bivalvia; order Pectinida; family Pectinidae; genus Argopecten; species Argopecten irradians. The sequence continues at coordinate 8,559,615 of NC_091142.1, read as the reverse complement.
TTCATTACTAAGGCGAAAAAACATGTTGTTACAGTGCGGCAAAGTCTAAATATTCATCATAGAAATCAGTTGTATCTCAATTTCGGCTGATCAAATACAAGGAAAAGTCGGCTATATTACACGACGTTTCAACATACATTTACGTCAATCATGTATATTGTCATTGCAATAACTATATATTTTCTTCTCTCGCAAATGGTAACCATGAGAGGTGGTCGTTGTTTTGAACTATGTTTTAGTTTCCGGACACGAATGTGGCGACAGGAAAAGCAATATGGTAAGCATCCTTGGATGACGACGGATGGTTCACCTCCATTAATGGTAAACTGTAGTCGTGAACGTAAAAAACTACATATTTATGTAAGTATACCATAACTGTGACAATACCCGGTATACCTACCAAGTTAATGTATTTTCATCAATTTGTGCGCAAATATGCTATGCGACAGCGCGATAATGTGCCATGCAACAGTGTGTATGTCGCATGGCGCATTGTTACACTGTCGTATTGTCGTCATAGTGACAGTGCGACAAAACCTATATAATCATCATAGAAATCAGTAATATCTTACTTTCGGCTGATCAAATACAAGGGAAAGTCGGACATATTACATGACGTTTCATAATACATTTACGACAATCATTGCAATAATACGCCGATTCCGGGATACAAGGAACTCTTCTGGGTAGGAGGTAGAAAATGTTGATTCGGTCATGTGACAGCGAAAAATTCAGGGCACATTTTCCCGTCATTGCGGTGACACTTATAGGCAGAGAATATCAAAGTCCGAGAAAAGGTCACTGTCGGTAAAACTTGCTCGATAATGGAACTAAGATAAACTGTTATGTTTTGTTTTTCTTATTTGTTATTGATTTTTGAAAAAAAATACCCAGGTAAACTATGAAATATTTGTGAGTGACGTACAGATTGATTTCCAACTGTACGTACAGACGTACAAGATAAGTGTTTGATGCATACGTACGTAAGACAAATGTACACGATACTGTAACAAAAGATACTAAAAAGATACTAAGTTAAACGTACAAGATAATAATCTGTATGGACATGATAAATAAAACTATATATTGGTCCTAACACGCTGCCGTAAATAAAAGCATTATATGTGCTTTTATATTACTGTGTATATGACTTTAATACATTATGCTTCAATGTTTCCATTTGAATGTGTGCAATTGTGTTACAACGAAAGTTGTTTTGTATCAATACTTAGTCAACTATTTTAAAAAGTAAAACAATGAATTTACATGACTTTCTCTACAATTTTAATGCAAATCATTGAAGGCAAATACTGAAATAGAATACAAATCCAAATAATACATGCAATAAACTTTAAATTAATGGTTTCGAAGCAAAATATACTTTATAAAATATACCTTATTAAGAAGGTTTACACAAAACCACTTTAAATGACCAATTACAAAGAATATTGATATGAAATTGCAGACTGCCACATTTGAAATAGCCAAAGGTAAACCGTTGATATTTCGTTCCCACGCAATAATTATTTCGTTCCCACGAAATAATTATTTCGTTCGCACGCAATAATATTTCGTTCGCACGCAATAATATTTCGTTCGAACGCAATAGTATTTCGTTCCCACGCAATAGTATTTCGTTCCCACGCAATAATATTTCGTTCGAACGCAATAGTATTTCGTTCCCACGCAATAATATTTCGTTCGAACGCAATAGTATTTCGTTCCCACGCAATAGTATTTCGTTCCCACGCAATAATATTTCGTTCCCACGCAATAATATTTCGTTCCCACGCAATGATATTTCGTTCGAACGCAATAATTTTATTTATTTCATGTCCGCTCCCAGCCACCGTAATATTGTGATGCCTCGGCGACGAGTTACCGTCTATGTGGGTCCGTTTCGGCACCACTGGCCAAAAACAACAGAACGCTGCTTGACGATCAAAAACGGAACTATTTTATTTAACAATCGCACGCGTGAGGCCAGGGCCGCGGCCAAGTTCACAGGGTCACAGATGATAGTCACTTCAATATTGTCGCACTGTATCATGGCCCATTGTCATATGCATTGACGTTTCGAAATAAACACATCATATATACTGCTATTGCTTTAATCATGTACCACTTTCCCTCGCAAATGGTAACCACGTGAGATGGCCGTTTTTGGAGACTATGTATTTCAGTTTTCCGAGACCTCATTGACGACAAGAAGAGCGACATTCTAAGCTTGCTTGGATGTGGACTCATAGAAATCTCCAGGAATGGTAAACTGGAGTAGTGAAAAACTATCAAATGCATTTAGGTAGATATACCCAATATACCGGATAAGTTTAATGGCAAAGAAACTGTTTTAAATAATGAATTTTATCAAATTGTGCGACTATATCTCATGCGACAACTCGACAATGCGCCATGCGACAGTGTTTGTCGTATAGTGGATTGTCGCACTGCCGCATGGTATATTGTCGCCCGGTCGCATGGCATATTGTCGCACTGTAGCATGACCCATTGTTGTATTCATTGACGTTTCGAAATAAGCGCATCGTATATACTGCTATCGCCCTAATTATATACCTCTTTCCTTCGCAAATGGTAACCACGTGAGGTGGCATTTTTGGAGATTTATGTTTCAGTTTTCCGAGACCTCAGTTACGACAGGAAGAGCAACATTCTAAGCATGCTTGGATGTGGACTCATGGACAACCTTCAGGAACGGTAAATTGGAGTCGTAATAAACAGTCAAATGCATATAGATAGGTATATCCAGTATATCGGCTAAATTTAATGGTAATGAAACTGTTCTAAATAATACATTTTCATCAATTTGTGCGACAACACCTCATGCGACAACTCGACAATGCACCATGCGACAGTGGTTGTCGCATAGTGCATTGTCGCACTCTCGCATGGCATATTGTCGCACTGTATGATGACCCATTGTCGGATGCATTGACGTTTCGAAATAAACACTTCATGCATACTGCTATTGCTTTAATTATATACCTCTTTCCTTCGCAAATGGTAACCACGTGAGGTGGCCGTTTTTGGAGAGTATATGTTTCAGATTTCCTAGACCTTAGTGACGACAGGAGTTGTCAGAGATCCAAGTGATCGAAAGGAAGGGAAAGATGGTAAGCATCATTGGAAGTGGACTCATGCTTAACCTACATTCAGTAACATTCTTATTAGGTGGGGATTCAAAAATGTACAAATTGTGGGACTTGTCTGAAGGGAAGGATCAAAATAAAATGTCAATTCGACTATTCGACTATTTCCATGTATTTTTTTTTCTCTGAAACTAAGCATTGGGTAGCACTTATATTGCCTTAATTTTGTAGCATTTTTATTGGTGAGGATTTAGAATTGTACAAATGGTGGTGTCAAAAGTGTAATGTTTTTTGCTGTTGTGCCTTTATACTTGTATCACAAAGTTCGTGTTTCAGCTAAACATGACTTATGGCAGATACCATGTGAAAGATTTGATTTAAACATAGTTTATTTGTAAATTCATACACAAAAAGGATTGGGCACAAGTTCAAAAACTTATATTAAGCCCGCTCCAATTATTATCTATTATATACAACAACAAACGGATGACCTTAACTATATACAAATATATATACAGAGAGAGAGAGAGAGAGAGAGAGAGAGAGAGAGAGAGAGAGAGAGAGAGAGAGAGAGAGAGAGAGAGAGAGGAAAGAGCCTTATTAGCATATATATATATATATATATTTATGGTCCATCCCGGCTCAGGTGACAATCACCGGTGTTAAACTATTCCACTGTTCATGCCATTCAAACTAGCTAATGTCTATCACATGCCGTGCCTTCGATGTCTTTCTCATTTTCGTTCGCTGATCCTTCTATAAAATCTTGTCACAAACATATTTGTCACCCGAGCCGGGAAAGACCAGAATGATGTAATATATTAAAACAAACAAAGCAATATTCTAATTAAATCTATTAGTATCTTTAATAAACTGCTGGGAGGATTGGCAAATAGTTTCGTTATCTTGCTTGGATAAAATAGAATTACCGAATAGAAGTAGGTGCAGGTCTAACGGGATGAAATCATTTAGCTCACGAAATAATTTTAGGCGTTGATTAGTATAATTGTTGCATACGAAAAAGAAATAATGTGCATCTTCGATAGGATGTCCGCATTGACAGTGTTTGTAGTTAATTAAATTAGCTTGAAATAAGTCATTATTAAGAGTGCTGGATTTGTTTCTTAATCTGGCATGCAAAATGTTATGTTTTCTATCACCAATGAGAAAGTAAATGGGTATTTGAGTATCTCTAAAACTACGAAGAGAATGTTGAAATGCCGAATATGATACACTTTGTCGAGTTCCAAGGTCTAACTGGTTCCAAAGTTGGATTGTAGAGGGGAAAAAGGATGAATTTGTTAATTGTAAACGATAATTTGGTATAGAGAAATTATTGGCATTACGAAGGTTATATTGAGAATTTTCTGAGACTAAAGCTGGAAGAAGAGCTGTTAGGTAATTTGGTGCTAGATTGTTTTTTATTTTGTAAAAAAGCTGCAGTTTTCTTCTTGATCTTCTATTTGCGAGTGGTTCCAGTCCAGTTAATTTTATGGACTATTTTCCAAAAATTTCGAGGATTTGAATTTGAGTATCGATCTAAAATTCCATTAATATCAGCATAAAAATTTTTTTTGTTCTTTTCTTAACATTATTTACATGGTTACGTTGTTTCCGGAAGTTAAATAAATTTCTGTCAGTTCGGTTAGATTTATACAATTTCAATAGTCTATTTCGTTTGCGTATTTCTCGTCGTAAGTTTGAGTCAAACCAGGGTTTGTCTTTAGGTCTAATTGTCACAGTCCGAGTCGGTATACATTCCCCAGCTATCTCTAAGTATCGTTTTATAAAAAGTTCGCACATGTCGTCAGGAGAATTGGCAGTTGAAAATAAGTCTACCAAGTCCGTATCGTCTAATTTATTAATGAATAGGTCATAATTTGAGTCGTTATAACATCTTATTTTTCTTTCATATGTACTTCTAAAATTTGTCCCAACAGTCAATTCAAACATTGTCGCTTTATGGTCAGAAATGTCACTGTCTATGTCTATTACATCAGCGTAGCTAAAAGTGCACGTGTCCGACAGAATGATTAGGTCAAGTAAGGTCGAACTATGTCGTGTTACGTAGGTACTTATCTCATGGAATAAATGTTGTGTTGCCATTTTTGCATCTTTCTTACTGGCCATTAGGTTTGACTTGTGACTAAAGCTTTGGTCACTGTGCCACAACGATAATCCAGGCGGAATCTGTCATGGCAGTTCAATTTTCTGATTGGACGGTCTACTTTGCACAGTCAATTTCATCGCTTTTATCAACTGCGATGCATCTTTCGAAAAGCGTCCACATGAACTAGGGTGTACCGATTTAGGGCGGGATTACTTGTCTAGACGGAAAGAAAGAACATGGGTAATCCGTCTCCGTAATTATCTGCAACCTTTCCGTTTTATAGTTCATTTGGACACTTTAAGGGTAGTACTATGCTGTTGGGGACAATTGCATAGAATTTACTGTACTTTTGCTGTAGAACGTCTGTTCTTAAATTAGAAAATTAGAAAATTAAACCGCTATCATCTGGATTATCATTGTCACAGCGATAATCCTGTCTGGCTTTTTGATGGTTGTTTCATTTGATTGATGAACGGTTCTATGACAATCAGTCAATTTGATCGCTTTCGTCACTTAAAGCGGCGCATCACTCCAAAAACGTCAACAATAACTAGAGTGTACTGGTATAGTGCGGGATTACTTTTCTAGACGGAAAGAACGAACGTGAGTAATTTGTCCCCTTAATTATCGGCAACCTTTCCGACTTATTGTTCACGTGGACACTTTAAAGGTAGTGCTGTGCCGTTGCGGACAACTGCATTGAATTGACTGTGCGTTTGCTGTAGAACATTTTTTCTTCAATCAAAAAATGGAACTGTCGTCACAGAAAGCCCGCCTAGATTATCATTGAGGCACCTCTGCCCAAAGTCCACAAGTCAAGGCTGGTAAGTCTACATGAGTCGGCTTCCAGTGCTAAGTGAAGCGGAAAATTCAAGATGCATTCTAAAGTTTAAAAAATGATTCAATACACGAGAAAGTCATAGATGATGAACAGGAGTCATTTTGATGTTGGAATCATAATGAATATCTTTCAGTTAGCATCCATAGGCAATCGGACGACCGTCAGGATAGTGACTACCTTCAGATGAAGGACGTTCCTGGATAGTGACTAAAATTAAAATTGGTACTTTTCCAGGTAAAACAAATTATAACATGTGTTTGAGAATGAAAGTGTTGTGTATTTGTATGTTATTCCTGTACTTATTTTGAACAAATGAAAATAATTATATGATAAATACAAAAAAAAGTTTACAATTAGGTCTGGAATATTGGAAAGAGGAAGAATTGGTTTCGTAAAGTACATGTATTTGATTTTTAAAAAGTTTTTGATAAACAACTTTAACTAATAATAATAGACAATGGGATGGCTGGTTTTATTAATCATATCATGTATTTTCCACCATACTAATGATATCAATATTTCTCTCAGAGTGACAACCATCAGGATAGTGACAACCATAAAGATCGTGATACATCAGGATAGTGACAATAATCAGAATATTGACAACAATGGATAGCGACAACCGTCGGAATATGAAGATGACACCATGAGGATAGTGACAACGAATGGCAGCTCCAGCATCTTGACCTTTTTTAGTGACCCGGTTTGCTGTTGATTTGTCTTATTGGCTGTTAACTTCAAGAGAAGGATGGTTCAGTTTGGTAACTCCTGTTGGCAACCCCAATTGGTTAGCATTTAAGGATAGTAACATCATCATTATAGTGATACCAGATCATCAAGATAGTGACAATTTAACCATTATGAGTGTGACAACCAGCAGGATAGTGACATCCATCAGAATAGTGACAACCATCAGGATAGTGACAGCCATCAGGATAGTGACAACCATCAGGATAGGATAGTGACTCCCATCAGGATAGTGACACCCATCAGGATAGTGACAACCATCAGGATAGTGACAGCCATCAGGATAGTGACAACCATCAGGATAGGATAGTGACACCCATCAGGATAGTGACAGCCATCAGGATAGTGACAACCATCAGGATAGGATAGTGACACCCATCAGGATAGTGACAACCATCACGATTGTGATAACCACTTATATAGGATACCGAAAACCATCACGATAGCGACAACCATCAGGATAGGATAGTGACACCATCAGGATGGTGACAACCAGTGAGGATGACACAAATGAGAGAGGAAAATACTGTACTCCTTCTCGGTGAGGAGCAGTTCAATGACCCCGAGTTTCGCCTCAAACGCAACATAATTTCCATACTAAAATTGACTGTGACATGGATAAAGACATATATGGTAAGTGCTTGTATGACTACATGTATATATATTTTCAATTTTCTACAGCAATCGCAGGGGTACGGTAGGCAAGCCTGAGCACATCAAAACATAGTCCGCTAAACCTGCCTATTATTAGGCTTTTTTTTTTTTTTTAAATTGTGCCTAATATATATAAGGCAAAAAAAAATTAAAAAAGCCTAATAATATAGGCAGGTTTAGCGGACTAATCAAAACAGTAATAACGTAACAAGCCGCAATGAATATGTTTTTTTATCTTCACATCCTAATTGAAAGTATGAAATTAATAAAAATTCGTGTATAATAATTTTCATAACGATAATCGAAGTTTACAATTACGCAAACACAATCGGTGATGTTTTCCAATGTTTGCTTCGAACTATTTGTGAGCAGAGTGTGTATCCCTAAAACCAGACACAACGCCTTTTTAATTAATTCCTCCGCAGTACATTTTTGAATGTACCTATCTATTTGAATGTAACAAAATTAAAATTGATGTTATAAATAATTTTTTATATAAAAGAATGATTTCTACAAAAAAATGTGTCTTTTGGTTGAGGTTCCGAACAATATATGATGAAACTACCACGCTCTCTTCCATCGAGATTGGTAGCTCGAGTTGTTTCCCTTTACACGTCATTGCTTCTAGGCCTCACATAACGAATTTATTTTTAGCTACCTTTTAATTGTAATTTAACTAAGATCATTTTCAAACAAAAATACATGTAGTAATTATACAAGAGAAGGTGTAAATCGGTAATTAACATTGGTTGTATCTTGTTTTGAAAACATGGTACGACCGTCACACTGCTACAGTGCATCTATAGCACTTGTTGTTCGACTTGTTCACGCTTTGTTCTAGAAATAAACACGCAGTGTATTATTTGTAAAAATGTTTTATTACAGCAAATGAGTGTTATAAATTACCAAATTATGTACATTTTATTTGGCAAAAGTATCTGGCCATGCTTTATAAGTCATAAGTCGGCAGAGCAAAGTGGTACACATGCAGCAGCCATGTTGGTTTCCTAAAAACGAAACCAACATATAATCCGGAAATGGTAATGTTTATGTTATTTTTTCGAAAACATTCTTAAATAAAGTGAATATGAAGATATTGATATATTAGCTATTTTTTAATTTGATTTTTAAAAAAAAATTAATATATGAATATAGAAATGATTAATTAGGTAGCAGAAAACAGTAGATTTGGACAATCTATGAAATTAAGGCGCATGCCTTAGAAATATAGATATAGTCATTTAACTGTAAAAAATACCTGTACAAAAGTATATATATAATTAATCAGCACAACTTTTGCAATTACAATTTGATATTTTGACACAGATTTGGCCATATTCTGTGCTTATTCATGCATGTGAATACCATGGTAACAACAAAAAAATACCTGAAAAATTGCAAAATATCATGATTTTTAGCCCAAAATTGCAGAAAATTGTACTCAATTTTTTTCTTAAGACCTACCTTAAATTGAGCACTTCTATCACAATGGCAAAATAAGCCAATTTATTTCATAGGTCGATTAGGTGGATTTTTCAATATTTTTGCCTAAACCCGCGCCATGGATTTTCCTTCAAGTAAAGCTAGCATTTCCGGTCAAGACGCACTTCCGGAGGAGCCCAGAATTGTAATCTCTAACCCATTTTTGTTATGTTTATTTTTGAAAAAAATGAAACTTATATCAAACCCTCCATATTGGATGTACCAATTTCAGAATATATTTTATTTTTAATTGTTTATGCATGGCTCAAAACAGGGGCTCCCCACTTAATAAAAATATAGACCGTGGCCAGGCTGTTCTTCTCTGGTTTGCTACCTTAGTTTTAAGAAATGTCATTCAGATTCTAGATTTTAATAATTCTTTATTAAAAAATGGCTCTCAAATTCTAACCAGATTTATTGGTGTTGAAATCGATATTTCATAAATAAGAAATTTAAATCAACATGAAGTTCATTTCGTTTATTTCAGGAAAATAAGTTATTGTTCTTGGGTCAACGTTAAATATCATGAAATAAATAAATATCTTTTGTTTAACCCCATAATTCAGTATATACAACATTTATACTAAATTCAATATAAATGATAAATCAATTTCTTTATCCTTTTTTTAATCCCCCATTCACAGCATCTCTGTGTGGCCGGGCTTGGCACAATTTCAACGATACTAGTTCTAAAATGTACGTTGTTTTAACTTTCAGCTTCTATCTTGTGTGCGAGATTCACTCCCAACCCTTGCAACAACTCGGCGCCAGATAAGTTTTCGGAGCAGCGGAACTTCTGCAACTGTAACAGAACACGCCAGTGAGGATAGGTCTGGGGAGAGTTCCTCGTCACCACTCAGTGCTCCCGAGATGCAGACAACATACGGCACCTCCACCTCAGACGATCAAGATGTGAGTACCCTTCATAAATTGATTCTATGGGTGTGCTTCCTTACCTGTTTGCATTCTGACAGTGTTTTACCTGCCGTGTGTCTATTCTCTGTTACAGGAGTCAGACGGTCCTGTTGGCATCGAGAGCTATGGAGCGGTGAAGGCCCTGGAGAATTACCTTGTGGCCCTCACGAATCAGATGACAGCCCTGACCAGACAACAGGCGACCACCATCGTTTTATTGTGGGGTGGCTTTATTTCTCTGACCAGGAGTTCATTCACGTTCCCCTATTGTCACCGGACTAACTAGGGCCGAAGAAGATGATGGCCCCTGGAGTAGAGTCGACCAAACAATACTTCCTCTGTCAGAACGCGGGACCTGCACAGTGGCCAGACCGTAACCGTTACGTGATGACAGTCATCATACGCCTATGTTTTCAGTGAAAAAGCAGGAAGCATATTGTACCAGGCCAGGCCATTACATTTATCCCAGTGAAATATAAGATTTTATGGTGAAAATACAAGTTTCACTGGAGTGAAAATATCACTTGACTTTTCACTCGCTCTTGGCAAATCGGAATGCAGCGTTGATAAGGAAAATATCACTTTGGTGGTTACGTCATAAGTTTGTGCACAAAATGACGTAACATTTTTGTGTAGAGATATGACGTTGTGCTCACAAAAATACAACGTAATAAACAGAAGGACAAATAACTGTAAAATACAATGACGGAATAACCGTTGGCGGAACTAGTAGTGATAGTCTTCTGTAAATGGAAGCGAGAAAACAAATGTAATAAATATAATAATCCTTGTTTCTGGATGAATACCAGTAATATTTCAACGCATTAGGTGACAACAATGATATACTAAACCCCGGGTATCTGTAAACAATAAATAATGCTTATCGGTCATAGCCACCAGAAGGCTGAAATTGACACTCATACTTTATTTTATTTCCGATTTCTGTATTTTACAGGTTCAACAGAAGATCAAAGAGACAGGATGGAAGTGTGTTGGAACAAAGAGTACTGTTCGAGATTTCGGAGGAGAGCGGACAAGCTACTGTCCCGCCCCCGTTTGAACATGTTACCTCACCGGTCAGGGTACCCCAAAGCCAGCAACACCAGTTTGATTTTTCTACCAAAACCGCAGGCAAGTTACCAACACGAAGTTTATTCAGAAGTCCATATTGCCAACGAGCAACGCCACGCCAGTTATATCGACTTCGGTTGCCACAACCACCGTCTATGTGCCTGTTTCTGTTACCTCTGTTCCGACTCCAATACCAGATAGCCTTTGCGTCTGCACCTTCGATGACCGTTCTTCTCTTGTTACAGATGCCTAGTCCAGGTCAGCAGTTTGTTCCGACACCGATATAGCCTCAATAAAGCCCAGTCCAGGCAATTCCTCAAGCCAGCCTCCTCCTCTACGAAGTCCTGTCCAGGTCGTTACAGTCATCTCCTCTTCTACGAAGTTCTGCTCAGGTGGTTCCTCAAGGCACCATTCCATCACTGCGGTTTGTCCCGATTGCACCACAGGAATCCATATGTCGCGTCTACCTTCACCACGTTGTCCGTCGCCATCCATTCCAGGCCCATCCCGAAGCAGCAGGTCGCATTATAAATGTCATTCAGTCCCGCTAAAAATGACGTCACATTCACCGAAATGACGTCACTTTCACGATATCGAAATCGGTATGGCGGTGTCGTCTTTTTCTTGGCTCATGACAAAGGTATGTATTGTAAAGTAATTCTTTGATGGTTGTTTATTGTTTTTTTAGTATTTTCATTTTGTTTTTGTTTCATTGAATTTACTCACTGAATTGAATTACGGTTACTGTTTGCGAATGCGCTTATTCATTTCCCACGGCAGTAAAAAGGAGTACACTTTCATTGGGTTTAGTGAATGAATCTTTACCTCTGCATCAAAGAAGCGTCCCGCTTCGAGCGAAACCAAGTAGATAACTGGCGATTTGCTTTCGTTTTGAATGTCATAATGGTTGCAGGATAAACAGAATACACGACTAGTATCTTACAATACAAGTTTTATTTTGGTGCTCGACACGGAAAGACGAGATGACTCGGCAAAGCCTCGTCATCTCGGCTTTCCTAAGTCTCGCACCAAAATAAACATTGTATTGTAAGATATTAACCATTATTATTTCCTTTATTTCCTCCAATATTGAAGAGTTTACAGAAAACAATAAATAAATAAATACAGAAACATTCTAACTTACACACGTTACACACATATATACATATCTATCAATACAAGAAAATACAATTAGTAGAAAGGAAAATATATTCGACTACATTTCGCCATTATCTAATAGCGGAGAATGCTTATAATAATTAGCTACAAACATATGTAGATGAGACATCACAAATAATACATGCAGTTTGTAATAACAGATATATCAAAAGTCTATATTATATAAGGCTAGCACAAAAATATACATAATACAAAGACTCTGGAGTTCACAAGATTTAGTATACATATAACTTCAGTTGAAGTTAATACGATCAAATATTTGCCTAAAAAAAAATGAATGAAAAAATAAGGTCAGTTATGAATACCATTTTGTACGAACATTTTGTTAACAATAATAATTGAATTCAGTCTAAAGTCTTCCAGTTCATTTTGAGATAAATGGTAGTTAAATAGTCCACCAAGAAGAACATGCAGTAGATGATATTTTGACATTGAATTGAGATAAAAAACAAAATATATATCTTTCATAGTACTGAGAATACACCACAGTTGGTCTCACAGGTTCTCAGTGTGGCTACATTCAAGTACACTGTGCAATAATGAGATCATTATACATTAGACCACAAAAATGACACAAATATACATTTTCATTATCGCGCATTTCTACACATATTTTAACAATTCGTTTAATGCATGAACTATACTGTGGAAAATGTAAAGCAAGTTTCCATATTGCAGGATTTGGCTGACAAACCGACTACTGAGTCATTTCAAAAACAAAATTTAATGTATATTATACATATAAGATTCCACCATCGGTCTCTGTTCACCGAAGGGTTTAGTGTGTTCAACGTTATCATATTATTTTATTACTTTTCCTTCTTGTATATAGTTATATTGTGAATCCTTTATCATGTGTGACCGCGTGTGTTTTATATGAATCTTGATATAATCTATGTGAATCTTGATAAAAGGGCCAGACGATCTTAAAAAATTGACGATTTATTTTGTCTGCAAGTTTAGAATTACTTCCTTTCTCCACATTTGCATTATACATACATCAAGCCGAATATAATTGTGGAAAGATGTAAATTGATGTCGGTAGATAATATCAACACATTAATTACATTTATATACAGACTTCGGGAATGAAATAACACATTTTCTAAAACAAATTAAAAAACGAAAGTAAAATAATTTAAAGCTTCAATGTTATATGAAATGGTAGATAGTACTCTAACTGCACGAGCTATCACATGTGATACAATCGATATATTTTCTATACTGGAATTTTAAAATAAAAAAATGTGAAACCCAAATAAGTTTCATCCTGAAATAAGTCAATAAACTAAGCATTAAGCATATCGGGCTTGCAAACACTTTTTTTATAACTTGATGAGTTAAAAATAGTGACATCAATGCTTATATGAATTTACACGCCGTTCTCGGATTTTTGTCTTCAAAGAGGTAAAATTAATTTTTATTTGTTTTCATACTAAATCCGACTTTCTGATTGGCATACTCTTTTTCTTCATATACTATGAAGAAAAAACCCGAGAATGGCGCGAAATTCCGACGTTATCATGACGTCACAATTGAGAATATAAATTTTGTTTGCAATCTTTTATGAAAATCCGCTATGCGGATTCACACAGTTTGCAAACAAAATTTCTTTCTTTAAAATAGTGACATCAATGCTTAAATTGAAGAAAAAGAATCGGCAAGTCAGAAAATCGGATATAGTATGAAAAGAAAGGAAAAGTTAATTATTTTATATTGATCCATCTCAAAAAAATATTTTTATTGAATCAAATACAGGTTTTGTTAGCTATCATTACAAAATAGTAGATCTATTTCATTCATGTGAGCGGTGACAATGAGTATTACGTCATATATTTCGCCAAACAAAAAGTAGGATGGCGCAATAAAGAAAAATAAAAAAATGTGGTAGGCAGCAAATTGAATAATTGAATCAACGTCCTTCGTTAATTCTGCGTATTTGACAACAAGTTTATAGAAGTATTATTTGAAATTATTATACTAAAATGTTATAGATAAGTTATTCTAAAATGATATATATAAATTATACAAAAATGTTATATTTAAAATACTAAAATGTTATATTTATTATACTAAAATATTATGTATATCTATTTTACTACAATATATATTTAATATATTAAAATGTTGTATTTATTATACTAAATTACTATATGTTTTATTCTAAAATATTCATTATACTAAATATAATGTTCACAATACATAAAATAGCATATTCATTATTATCCTAAAATATTATATTTGTTATACTAAAATGTCATATTTATATATATACTAAAATAGTGTACTATACAAAGTATGACAGTTTTTATTTCGTCGCGAGATTAAGATGCGCATGATTGATTGTTTAAAATTAATCGAGACAATATTTTGATAAAAAAATATAAAATCATTTCATAAAAGAACGGATTTCCCTTATGTATTTCCAACAGATACTGCTTGGCGTAGAAATACAAGTAGTTCAAATATGGAGGCAAAAACGACAGAGTTGAGAGAGATAGGTTTTGTCACCACATATCTATTAATAATTACTGGTACAAGTAATATTTCATTTAGTACATAAAATAGTGATTTTTGTAGAAATTGGTGAGACATATCTGATTAATTTGATAAAATGTCAGATATTGCATAGCTTTTATGATCTTAAATATAATTTTGAAAACAAGCCAGAACATGTATGCCACATGGAATGATATCGGGATATGACACAACACACGTATCAATCAATAGAATGGAATATATTTCGAAATCAAGACAAAATAGCACACAAAATATCATTTGTATCTTTGATATGTTTTTTTTATACATTTTACAATCTCTAGTGTTGATTTCTGTACGACAAACATTTAAGGTTTTTATTATCCAAAATATATTTCTGATGGTAAGAGTCCTGTAGCAAATGTTCTAATCCACCTTAAAACTGATACAAAATACACCAGTATACTCATGTCAGTAGGCAAACTAAAGACTAATTGTGAGGCTTTGGCAAGAAAGAATATTTTCACATTTTGACAGGGTTATACTGCGGTTGCTAGGGAAAAGAAAACTCTCTTTTCATCTATGCAGGGAAAATACAGCTCGCACGCCCTAGGCAATGACATGACGTCATCAATACATACTGTAACCATTGCAGACGACGTCATTAGTTTTGACGCATTGCGATGTTCCTGTGATGACGCCCTTTCGAAAGAAGAAACTAATCTTTAACGATCAAGAAATGGGGACATCAGGTACATTAGTTTTAACGATGCATGCATGACAAACCAACATAAGAAGATACATATGAATTATACATTATTTTGTTAAAGTAGTGCCATATCGACTACTTTGCTGAGTTGAAATATTAATACACTGTCTTTTGATCTGTCAGCGATAAATTCGGGATAAAAGGGAATAGTTAGTGAAGTAGAACCTATCAAACACGTACATTCTAGTATAAGTCAGTGTTAATGTATACTACTTTAATTTTATCAACTTTCGAATCGGCACCAAGGCCACCCATTTGATAGTAGTAGCATAGTGTCTTAATATGACTCATACTTCAATGAATGACATTTAATCGCACGTGACAAAAAGTCGATTTACGGTAGTTTGAATTAAAATCAGAGATATCGGATATAATGTTAGTGATAGTAACCCATGGAGTATCGAGGAAGATATAGATGCAGCGCTAAATTTTAGAAGAAAAATGTATTCCGGTATTGTATCACCGAATTACAGTTATAATATCTGCGCTAAATGCATTACAAGTATTAGCCTCCCAAAAAGCTAAGTGGGCTATGCGGAAGCTTAACCATTTGATTGGACAGAATATGGAAATCAAACATTGATATGACGATATTGTTTTGCAATTTTAATTGTTCTGTTGAAAGCCATTTGTAAACTTGTGTTCGAGCGTTCTTGCTACACGACTATCCTGCAAGATGGCGTGAATTGCTTATGAAACTAAATGCATTTATTGTCATAGTATATGTATTATGAGAAATTGTTGGAAATTATTAAATGAATGATAACCTGCTGGAAATTCGGTTTTTCAGAATAGATATACCATGAATGCTTGTTCTCTACTAAAATCCCGATGGATGCAAACTCTACGTGACCATGATTTATCAGGAAGATGGCGCCGAAATCCCGGACTTATTCAGGTCTCTTTCCGTCATTCATTTTAATATTACTTCAACAGGCAATGCTTGTAACAGACCGAATAACTGTCTGATTCAAGCGTTCTTGTTACATAGCTATCCTGCAAGATGGCGTGATTTGCATACGATTCTAAGCCTCAAGCGGCGTAGCAAAAAGAAATACCATTACAGTGTATTGTAAATAGCTACAATGTGATGTAGTCGCCGCTGCACGGAAGTCTGAAGGTTCAGAGTTCGACTCACCATAATTTCTCTTTAGTTTTTTTTCCACTTTGACAAGCAATATTTTCTTTTTGGTTTTGTCATGTGAAAAAAATTTATCAAAATAGGGGAATATTTGTGATATAAAAACAAATGAAATTAAATACATAAATAAGTAAAAATCGAAAATGCAAAATTTCACTGAAAAACACCCACATTTAACGGGTAATACTTCCGTAACTTTACAATAAATGTTGTAAACATTGTGCCACATCAACCCTGATAGAAAAGAGTCAAACTCGATAAGTAGTAAAATAGTATCCACTATTTACTTTAACTTTCGCACATAATTATATACCGAATCATTTTATGTTAAAAATATACAATGCTGTAATGTCTGGCGTTTATACGTGACCAAAGAAGTAGACCATGCCATTCTACATGTATTTTGGACATGGGGTTATGTGACAGTTTATCTGTAGTGTATTTTTAGCTCGGGCATGATCTGTCGAAACGCTCCTCTGTCATTGATGATAATGTCACCTTTATCTATAGAAACAAAATAGTTTGAGTTGAGGTATTCTTTAAAATCGAATAGAGGGATTGTCCAGTAAGCATTAATAATAACTTTTGTTGTTGATGGTTAACTGAAAGCTGCTCTATACTTAACGAGATTTAACGAGATTATATCTCAACGCAATGCTATCAAAAATGAAGACCCATGTCCTAAAATCTATTACGGTATTATCCGCTTTATATGTAGCTGGGAATTCCTTATGACGTCATGACATGACATGACGTCAGTAAAAATGACGCCAAAATGGCGGGTACGCTGGGTTTTTGCAAATAATTATGACATTGAGTTTCTTTGAAATGTAGCTTGTTGTAGTTATATGATAAAACATATCTTATAGGAAGATTCTCATTTGGGACTTTTACGGACACTCAATTATAAGAAAAAATATTGTGCATGAAGTAACCTTTATAGTTAGGGTCATCTGCGAACTGTATATTATTCAGAAATTTCGATTTTTTCTGGTGTAAAATGATGAAGTTGATCAGTGGGTACAATTCTAACGTCTTATTTACAGCATAGCTGTGTCTTGACACTCTCTAATAAAACAAGCTTATTTAATTTACAATTTTTATTTAAACGTGGGAAAACGGAGATCGTGAAAACAGTTATGTATGCAGTATTCAGAATCAAATATTGAAAATCATTCTTATTTTCATTTCAACAAATTTTATTGACTTGTTGCAGTCAAAATATTATTTATCAGGCAAAGCTTATATAAATTATTTCCTTAGGTGAATATAAAGATACAATATTTTAAAATGAAATAATTATATAAAAACAAAACATAAAAGGTTACTAATTATCCTATATATACATGTTACATAAATAGGGGTCAAAGAAGTAATATCAACAGGATTTTCCAGATGACACGGGATCCTATCAAACGTAAGTCTGTAGAATACGAATTACTTCAAATGGTAAATATGGGACAAGGAAGTAATATTCCAACCATATGGACAAAAAATTGTCATTTTTTCGAGGCGATCTGCCCCTTTATCAAGACACACAAAACGATTACATAATTTGATACGAACAGTAATACGTGACAATGAATGTAGACAAATATTAAGCAGCACTACTATTGATTTGTCTAGTTTTATTGTCCCGTTTTAATGTCGTATGCTATTGTGTAATCGTGTTCGTTTTGTGTGTCTTGATAAAGGCGCAGATCGCCTCCGAAAATTTTACATTTTTTTGTCCACATGATTAGAATTACTTCTTTATTACATAGATACATACATTCAAACGCACACCATCACACACACATACATAACACACTTTATATACAGGTAGTGACTTTAAACTTAGGTATATGGGAAAATACATGTGAAAAGGAACATTTTAATAAGAATAATTATCAGTTAGATGGTTAAAAATCAATTAGACTTGTACAACAAGTTACAGAAAAGATTTCATTAATAAATGATAATAATGGCCACACCGCGATGGGACCAAATCATAGCTATTTAAACAAACGTTGATAGATTGTAAGACTATCATAAGTCCATCGGGCGATAGATAACCTACATGATAATGATAGAATATCTATATAGAACACAAGATACTATGTTATCGACACTCCTGTATCAGAACAAAGTACAACGTTAAAGATTGTTACAAATGAGAACATCATATTTGAACTAAAACAAGGAAGGAGTTTCTTCATATTGTGTCGGCTTGTAAAGTAATTTTAGAATTCAACCTATTTTAAAGGCCAACTACCTTTCCAAAAAAAAAATTTCTTAAAAACAACTAAAACATGCAAAGTAATAAAATGATGGCCATATTGATACCTGACAAAAAAAAGTTAGTTTACAGTAAGTACATATAATTTTATATCCCGTCTTTGCATATTACAGAGTCAGCTCCTTTGTGACGTCATTATTTTGTGAGCGCAATTTACGTCAAACACATGATGTCACAATCAATACCTACCTGCAAGGGAAGATAACTCTGTAAATGCAAATATATAATATTTCTCTTTAAAACCCGAAAGTAAATGATACATTCACGTTTCCTGTCGACATATATCAATTGCTAAACATATCTGTGATCAAAGGTTATACAAAGTGATCCTGATTTGGGGTTTTTGTGGAGTGTGGTATCATCAATGGAATTATAGGATTCTCTTGGTATCTCACTGTCTTTATCAAAAACCTGAGGAACCACTGTATCTATTACATTAACTAATATCACAATAAGGTTATCATTTGGCAAAATCTTTTCGATTATAAAAAATCACAAAAATATAATGAGACTTTAAGACCGAAAATGCATGATAAATGTCGAGCTATTGTGTCACGCTACGATATTCACCTTCTTGATATAAAAAAAAACACTTAAAATTTTAAAATCCTTTACAAGTTATAACCCTAGTTTATATGGAATGAGAGTAACGCGTCAAAAATCGATTCATTGTATATGTCTCTGTATTGCAAACAAACATTTTTGCACCCGGCCTTTAATGCACACTTCACATGTAGTACAACGCAATTAATGCACGCACCCAATTTAACTATATCCGTCCTTTGTATCCTTTCCGGATTCCCTTCCGGAAGTAGTCATTAGTCTCGTACCCGGAAGTGTTTGAGACAATCTCGAACAACATGTGCAGTTGTTTGTGGTAATTCAAAACATGATTAGGTTTATGCAATTATTTGGGCTTACTTGAAAATCATTTTATAAATCATATAAAACACGGATCGAAAGCGCAACCAGCCGCCATTTGAGTTATGATGAGTTTGCTTGATTTATATTTTTTCTCTGTCACATTAAAAAGATAAACAATTTTAAATATAATAGTAAAAAAATGTCAATGTTCAGTGTCGACAATGGGAAAGCGTTGTTTGCCAGTATTGTTAAAATACATGTATTCATAACTCGTTATAGTAAACTAAGGTATTTTAAGAAACATATTAGAGGGCTTGGTGACTACGCCATTTTTACGATCGGCATACCTTTGTATTTGTCTAGTTTTTTGTTTAAAGATATACTCTTAAACAGTTGAATACAGGAGAATAACTTTGATATATTACGCAAGTTCAGTAATTTTCAGATGGTTTTGGGTACGATTTTGGGAAGAAAAAGTAATATCTTAACTTAGATACCAATACCACAAAATGCAATTCCAGTTTTGAGTGCCTGATTTCCGAAAAAACATGTAAAACTACTTATTTTCAATAATATTAAATATAATACAAAACTGGTTATAACAGACCATGATATAAAGTTGAAACTTAATATTGATGCATTGAAAAGTAGTTAACGAAGGCAAAATGCATATAACTCGATGGTCCCTCTGCCGTCAGGAAAGACAAAGAAGGACTTTCCAAAATCAATATCTATGTATAATTCTTCTTTTTTAAACTAGTGATGTTTTGTATACCTGCATGGATCACTTTGTAGATGCAGAACCAAAATGACTAAATAACTATGCCATTTAACTTTAAGAAATATAAAATACACATCGAGTCATGATATACCATATGCATATGGTGACTCTAAATTTTAACATGCAAATGAAGTTTCTAATTATAATGACATCTGAGCATAGTAAGGTGACTGTTTGATCACTTTCAGCCTTTTATAAAAAATCTGGACTTTTTGCACCACAGACAACGATATAATGTTTTCAAAATCAGTCTTCTTGTTCAGTGTTCCTAAAAGTATAATACGATTGTTTTCAATCGAAATTCCATCCAATATGGCATATTTGAGGAATGAACTTTTTAAATGTATATGCATTCCAAGTTGAAATGGATGTAAATTTCTCCGTTAACAGTGTATATGGTAATCCTTGAGGTCAAGTGAATATGACCTTTTCATCATTATCAACCCTCCATCAAAATAGTCTATCAAGGTAAAACGTGTTTGGAACATTCTTCATTCAATTCCTTTATTCCTTGAACCTTACGGTTTATCAGAAAAAGTGCATTAATATATACAGTGCGGCAAAACTTAACATACAATCACATAGATATTTAACACACAGACACACATACATAGTACAGATACACCCAACACGTGCACGACCGCTACGCTAGTGTAGAGGGTGTTTATTTTTTTTTCAAGGCAAAAACTATGAATTTTCCTAATTTAGATAATTCTTTATTATTCGTTGTTTCCAGGAATTGAATTAATTTGGCCATGCTAGGTTTATTATGATAGCATATTTTGATAAAACGTTTTCTAATATCTGAGTAATTAGTGCATTTAATTATGAAATGGTACTCGTCTTCAATGACATCATTATCACAACATATACATTTTCGAATGTGTCTGTCTATATTTCTATATCTACCGGTTTCTACATTTAATTTATGAGAAGAAAATCTTAATTTCTTTGACATGTTGTTGAGCAATAGGTATAGTTAAATACTGTTTCAAACAAAATTCACCACAAATATATTTGTATAAAGAACACTTAGGTGACGAATTGATAAATTCTCAACAATGTTGTTGAAAATTATCGATCATTCGAATTTTAATTATATTCAGTACTCTACTTTAATTAAATGAGTCAATATTAACAGCATTCCATAAATATCCTAGCCCTAACCTAAATAATTCATTTATGATATCCAATCACTCACTACCCCACTTTATCATCTCCGTATATCATGTTTTTAAAACACAATCGTCTGTAGACTTTATTTTCAACTAGTATTTAAAAATTCTAAATGTTCTATATATAACTATATGTAGAGGAAGTCTACCAAGTTCATGATATATCATAACCTTGGGAGTACTTTTCTTAACACCTAAAATTCTCTTACAAAAACTAAAATGTATTTTTTCAACTTCAAGCGCTTTGTGGAATCCCCATACTTCCAATCCAAAATGTAAAATACTGCCAACATATGGGTCAAAAATACTTAGTTGAGTTTCAGTGTTAAAATAATTTCCATTGCATACATTCAATATTGAAAACATAGCCTTTCTCCCCTGCTTAGCTATTTTTTCTTGTGTCATAAAAAAATTCCGATTATATTTCATCAAAATTCCTAAGTAATTAAAGCTATCAACATTTTCTATTGCGGAACCATCGAAATACCATTTCTCAGAGTCTTTCAGTCTACCTCCATTTCTGAAAACCATAACTTTAGTTTTTTCAACATTTACTGTTAACTTCCATGTGTTAGTATAAAGAATTTAACATTTTTGGTAAGCCTTCTGCAGATTCAGGTAATAATACTGTATCGTCTGCATACATAAACATAAATAAAATTTAAGAAGAATTTAACATTTTCGGTAAGCCTTCTGCAGATTCAGGTAGAAATACTGTATCGTCTGCATACATAAACATAAATAAAATTTAAGAAGAATTTAACATTTTCGGTAAGCCTTCTGCAGATTCAGGTAATAATACTGTATCCTCTGCATACATAAACATAAATAAAATTTAAGAAGAATTTAACATTTTCGGTAAGCCTTCTGTAGATTCTGGTAGTAATACTGTATCCTCTGCATACATAAACATAAATAAATTTAAGAAGAATTTAACATTTTCGGTAAGCCTTCTGCAGATTCAGGTAGTAATACTGTATCCTCTGCATACATAAACATAAATAAAATTTAAGAAGAATTTAACATTTTCGGTAAGCCTATGTAGATTCTGGTAGTAATACTGTATCCTCTGCATACATAAACATAAATAAATTTAAGAAGAATTTAACATTTTCGGTAAGCCTTCTGCAGATTCAGGTAGTAATACTGTATTCTCTGCATACATAAACATAAATAAATTTAACGTTTGCAGCTCTACTGAAGGACAATTATCGGTTAAAAACTGTTTTTCACAATCGTTTACATAGAGTGAACATAAAATCGGGGAAGTGATTTCGCCTTGAAACAAACTGATATCACATGAAAA
Organism: Argopecten irradians; assembly: GCF_041381155.1. Taxonomy (NCBI): domain Eukaryota; kingdom Metazoa; phylum Mollusca; class Bivalvia; order Pectinida; family Pectinidae; genus Argopecten; species Argopecten irradians. Next base: position 8,536,717 of record NC_091142.1, on the reverse strand, counting down.
GAGATCTGACATTGAATTGCTGAATTTCACACAACATTTCACATCATCATATAATGCTCGTAAAATATTCAAAATTTTCCCTTCCACGCCTTCATTGATAAGCTTATACCATAGATTTTGTCTGTTAACGAAATCAAACGCCTTTTTATAATCTATAAAGCAACAATAAAGTTTTTGTTTCTTTCTCAATGTTCTTCTAATCAATGTCTGTAAAGCAAAAGCAGCATCTGTAGTAGACATTTGTTTCCTGAAACCAATTTGTGCATCAATGATCTTTGAATATTTTGAATAAAATTCCATCAGACGATTATTTAAAACAGCCGTGAATATCTTTGAAAGACAACTTATTAGAGTAATACCCCTATATTATTAGTATTGTTGATGTTTCCTTTTTGTTTATGGGTATAATATTACCAATGGACCAAATGGAAGGGTATTTGCCAGATTTAGATATATAATTAAAGGGTACAGCAAGACATGGCATTATAATTTCTTTTACTTTCATATAAAATTCATTCAACAACTTGTCGTGGTCACATGCTTTATCAGAACTTAATTTCTTAATAACATTCTCAACTTCTTCTTCGGAAATATCACCATCCAGCTCATGAAACATATCAGATGGTATATTGGCATCGTAATTACTCAAAAAAAATTTCACGTCATCGTTTACTTTACATCCGGTAGATTCTAAATCTTTAAAATGCTTGAAAAAATCATGTTCATTTAAACTCGACTTGTTCCAATTTCTTACTTGTATTATGTTTGTTTTGGCTCTTTCTGACCTTTGGTTTTAGTTTGGTTTTATTAGTTTAAAGTTACTAAATCATTAATTTTACATAGATTTCTTAGGGTTTTTGCCTTCCTACAAACGTTCTTATACCTGAAATTAGAAAGTTTTCAAAATTATAACATTTAATTTGAACTATTGGCAATGTTTATCAACGTTGAAATATCGCCAAACACAACAAGAAATTGTATCTCTCGGCATTGACTGTTTACAACGGAAAGAACCGAGTGCATCTTTGAGTTCGAAATCGAGGTCGCTGAAAATCTCATCCGGCTAATGGATATAGATGTAATAACACCACTAAGAGACAACTTATATTTTATCGGTTACATTGGTCTGATTAAGCGTAATAGCCGATACATTTACAGCGTATCTCAGTGGCGTAGGAAGATGAAACGTAATTTTTGGCAACGGTCCTCAATATTTGGAAACCCCCCTCCTCGCCCCGCACCCACAGGAGGAGATTGATTCTTTAATTCAACAACAACCATACATACTTTATAAACTTGTTTTCATATATCGTTAAGTAGAATCCTAGTACATTTATAGACAGTGGCGTCGATAAAAGGAAACTAATGAATACGCAAATTGCCATGCGAGCGCCGAAGGTGTGATATTTTGGTGTTTGAGGGGTCTGTGGGTCTCCCGGGAAAAATATTACGATTTAGAATTCTACGATGCATTTTAATGAATGTGGGAGCACCTGAAGGCGCGAGATTTGGGTGTTTGAGGGGGTCCGATGGTCTTCCCCGGGTAAAAATATGATGATTTAGAATGGCTGTCATGAGTTTTACGATGTGTTTTAATGATTTCAAAGCGTTCATAACATGATACATTTTTTCTTTATTTAAAGTTAGTTGCATTTAGAAATGATAATTGTGAATGCCGTCATATCATTATGCAACTCTGCTCGATCTGAACATACCGGCTTCACACCATCGGCACATTGTTGTTTAACACAAAATAATAATGAATTCATTGTCTTGCTAAATCATATAAACAAATGAATCTTTTAAGAGACATTTTTTTAAATAGTACGTAGAATTCCTTGATTGACATTTTTAGTCTTGTTCACGAAAATGTGCAGGAGGACCCTTTTTTCTTTCAAATGTGCAATTATAGAATATTTTAGTCGACGAAAATGGGGAGAGGGGGGCAAAAAGACATGTTTGCCCCCGTCCTGGGAAACGGGGAGGCAATTGCCCCCCTCCCCCTCCCCTCCCTTGACCCCCTCCAACCCCGACCCCCACCTCCCACCCCCGCTTCCTACACCCCTGCATCTACATTGCCAAGTAAAACAGTATACGTTCTATGAAGCTTTAGAGTATTTGATGGAAATATAACAAGAAGTGAGAGGTATTTTCGCCCGTTATTAATTATGTATGTATTATACATGAATACAGGTGTACATGTACATTATTAAGCAAACATATACATGGGTCTACAATGTAAATGTAAGGTATATTTTTGCTTTTACATAAAAGTACACATAAAATTTAGATATATAGTTAGGCTGAATTTTTTAAGGAAATCAAATAGAAAAAGTCATATAACTAGTGACATGAAGGGGAATGTCCATTACACGGATAGAGACTATAGGTAGGTATATATAGGGAATGTCCATTAGACGGATATATATAATAACTAGGGCTATATAAGGAATGTCCATTAGAGGGCTATATAAGGAATGTCCATTAGACGGATATACACTATAACTAGAGATATATAGAGAATTTCCATTAGACGGATATATATTATAACTAATTAGTATAACTCTGGTTATAAGGAATGTTCATTAGACGGATAAAGACTATAACTAGAGATATATAGGGAATGCCCATTAGACGGATATACACTATAACTAAGGATATATAGGGAATTTCCATTAGACGGATATATATTATAACTAGGGCTATATAAGGAATGTCCATTAGACGGATAAAGATTATAACCAGAGATATATAGGGAATGTCCATTAGACAGATAGAGACTATAACTAGAGATATATAGGGAATGTCCATTAGATGGATATATATAATAACTAGGGCTATATAAGGAATGAGACTATAACCAGAGATATATAGGGAATGTCCATTAGACGGATATATATGATAACTAGGGCTATATAAGGAATGTCCATTAGACGGATAGAGACTATAACTAGAGATATATAGAGAATTTCCATTAGACGGATAGACATTATAGCTAAGGATATACATTGTATAGGGAATGTCAAATATTGATATAATGATAAAAGAATTACACATATTTACTTAGTCCGCTAAATATGCCTATATTATTAGGCTTTTTATCTCATTGTTTCCTTATTATAAAGTCTATATATTAGGCCATTTTTTTTAAAAACCTAATTATATTGGCAGGTTAGCGGAATAGTACCTAATATCATGACAAATGAAAATAAAATAATGATAGAAGCAAGTATAAAAACATATAATATAATGAAAACTCTTCTTTATGGCTGCACAAACCTGTACAGTATAGGATTATTTACACTTAGAAACTCTTCACAAAACTTCTGCATACGTTTCAACGTTTATTAGATTAGAACAGTAATCAAGAACCTGTAGTCGATAATGTTTTCAGTCGATAGCAGATATGTCTATTAGACAGATGAGATTTCCTTCGATCGGATGTTTTGAATGTTCACGCGTCGCGCATGCACATAGGGGTTGTTTACACTCGCCGAAAGATAATAATATGAAATAGTGACTAGGTCGTTTCTATTCATTTTCAGTTTTTCTCTATTTTGAACAAAATTGTTAAACAAACTTTTAAATTTTGTTATTAACACAAAGTACACAACTTTTACAATCATTTTAAGTTCTATAATTCTTTTTATCTTTTATTACATGATTTTTAACGATTTAGTCCCTTTAACGTCCAATTAACAGCCAATGTCATGTAAGGACGTGCCAGGTTTGTGGGTGGAGAAAAACCGAAGTACCTGGAGAAAAACCACCGACCAGCAGTCAGTCAGAAGTTGGAGAGGTAGACATATTGTTCCGTTTTGTATCACAATTTCACTTTAATAAAAATGAATGTTTCCACAAACAAACTGCAACTAGTTAGGATCATATTTTATTAACCAAATGCAATGTTTACTAGTGTCTATATCATGTAGTCCATCCGTTTTGTGACAGAATGTGACTTCATAAGTCATAAATATTGATTCTTTGCACGCATATAGATGGTTGTAAATATCATTTTGAAATAAATTGATAAGACATTTTCAAGTTTGTTGACCCGCTATACTGAGTATATATCCCCTAATACTGATATGCTGCTAATTGACGGCATGATTATATTTAGGATGGGTTGTGTTGATATGGTGGTGTGATAAAATAATTGTTTTAAAATACACAATTTTATAAATTTCACCGAAAATATTAATCAGGATTAGGATATAGTTTCTGTGTGTTTGTTTGTTTAGATAATTCCATCTCGATTTATTAAGCAAAATTCCTTTTCATTCCCATTGTATCGTACATGATACGTTAGGAAACAAACATTTTTCCCCGAGATATATTACAAATTTTATTAAGTGAAATACCACAATAAAATGCAAGTCATGTATTCTGCACCCCCGACATGCATATCAACAAAACAAGCATATTACGGGTAAAAACATTTATTTTTAATTTGCGATATACTGTATGCAAATAAACTTTCCATCCGATTCTTGGAGTTCAGATCGAAATGCTTTATATAGGTAAATTACAAAAGAAAAGATATGGGCAATCCGCCTTAGCCGGTCCCAACTCCCAAACCGTGTTGAGAAAGATGACATGGTACAGGGGATACCATGATCAGCAAGGCGGTTCCTCCTTTACACGCCGGTTGACTTCCGCTTGTCACATGGTGGTTCGTTTAGGTGTAATACCCTATCCCCAGTCCCAGGTCAGAGGTGTGGGTGGGTTTATAAAAAATAGGGACATAATCTCGAGTAGAGGATTAAATTAAACCTTGCCTATCAACAACAAACAATCAAGATCATGTGGGTGTCATGTCACCAAAAATAAAATGAGTCGTTACTATGGCCAAATAGAATGTCACATTTAAATCATGCAAATGAATATTGACCTCCATTTTTCATTAATCGGTCAAAAATGATAGTAAATAGTTGAGTGATATAATTCATAACAGAGTGTTGTGATATATACATCAAAAAAGACACTCTGATTATATGTATGTTTTTGTGAAGTAAAATCTAGTATATTCGATTATGTTGGTTAGAAAGAATTAATATCATTTAAGACCCACTACTTTCCGAAACTGCTTTTAATTTTTAAAATGGGAATGTTCAACGAGATTGACTAACAAAAGTTATAAACTTAACGTTAATACCACACTTATCATCGCCTTCTGAATAATTTAGTTCAAATTAATAAAATGTTAATTTTCATAACGTGGGTCGAGGCAAAACAGCGAAATGAATCTTCACTGTTATTATATATTACGCAGGAAATATTGCTTATGTTTGATGTTGTTACCTCATCTAAGGCCATCGATATGTATTTTCTTATGCTATTAATGTCTTTTAGAAACATTCAATTTTTTGCTCCGGAAAGGTTGTGGGCCTTAAACAACAATATATTCTTAGTATATATATATCAAATACTGGCATCTAACCAATGCCCATCATGTTTAACCAAGCAAATATATAATGTGTACAGTACCATAGCTCTCTATACCATAAAAATATTGTCATTAGTGGGGCTACCTGCAGTAGACACGTAAGCATAATAACAATGTTGTTTTTAATGAAATACAATCCGAACCAGCTACGCGTTTTTCATACAGCATGCATTTTTGGCTCGAAATTTACAAGCAGTTCAACAAGTCACACAGTACCAGCAAGACCAATGGTTAACCATGATGCATACGAACTTAATACCATGTTTTTTTCTGTCTTCATCTAAAATAAGTACATACGAACATTTGAACACAAGTCATGGCCTACAATTCCGTTTTAATGTTCTCAGTTCTATTAGTAATTGTAAAGTAATTTCTGCATGTATGTTTCCATCTAAACATACATAAGGCATAAAAAGAATTTTAAAGTGCATAAATTCTGCGTTGATAAGTTTTGATCATACCTGATGGTTTTCAATAATTTACTGTCAAAATAGCATGTCAAAATTTCCGCCCAGTTACGGCACATATAACTTTAAGTGCACATAGAGTAAATTAATGTATAGACTTACCGCATGCCACACGCTTTATCCTATATTTTAACCTCAATAATGCAACTGGTGTGTTATCTGTTCTTAACACAGACTGCCTATCATATTCTGCTCGACATTTTATTTTAATAAATTACCATATGTCGTGATAGATGAACATGCTCATAATTCTTGAACGAATGCACATTTTATGCAAACATAGGTTAAATACTTACAGTTTACATATAACGCAATGCACAGAAAATATATTGCCAGAAGTGTATGTAAAGAGACACGCCTTTCTTATATCTGGCGATTAGGAATTTAGGAGAGGAAGTATCAGTGCATTATATATATATACGTGTATGTAATGTTATCCCTAACGAATTCCAAACAAATATATACTGTACATACACCTGTTAGATACGCCAATTCAAATTTATGTGTAAAAAAATATTCAACATTGCGAACCTATTCATTGTGATTGTTCGTGTTTTTGTATGTCTACCAGACAGCGTGATGGCTGAGTCATACAATGTATACATGTACAGAGAGATATTTAACTGATACCTAGGGTAGGAGCCAAGCCCACGTTCCATATCACTGCCTGTCAAAACGACGCACATTACCAATCAGGTCAGATATAAATATCTCACTACACTGTACATTGTAACGCTACTTAACGACCGACTGGTTTTAACATGTTACCATGGACATTGCCACTACATAATTCACTCGTATTCGACAGAATAAACTATCTTTATAAAAAATTGACAAAATATTCCAAGAATATCTATCATATTAATTTTTTATGCTAGATAATGTCATATTTATGTACCGGGTGTGTTTCAACCGAGCTACTTTCATTTTCAGAAACATGCGCAGAGGGGTAGTTAAAAAGCAATACATAGGTGCTATTATATTAAAGGCATGACCGTCCATTACATACCCGACTGGTGGTTTGTCTATTTTGGTGACTGCATCTATATCGACAGTACTTGATGGGAATATTGTGGTGACTAAAAGGAGTACAGAACCTCGCCACTGAAACAAGATGGAAGGTAATGTTTATGTGAAAGCATCAGATTGCGGTTTATTTGTATAACACTACCTGGTGACAAATGTAAATTAACTTAACATCTAGTTCGTGAGTCATAAATGCCACCGACTCCACATAGCCTATCGTAAATGCCGCCATATTATCGATTTATTTACCCTATATACCGTGCAGTAGCATGAAGGCCGTGATAGAAAACAAAGCTGATGTTTTAGTATTGAACATGTTAAGATAAGACTGAAATCTAGGGCAAAGTATGTTGGTTTCCCATGAACGATACACGCATTACTTACGTGTGATGGTCGCCAATTACTATATACGTATTTCGTCATTCGACAGGAAATGCCCAGGTACGTATTTTTAGCAGGTTACTTTCATATCATCAATATAATTAAACAGTATAAAATCGACCGTTGATTGGATGATCAAGTTTTAAATTCTCTACAATGTTAGGACATATTCACGATGTTATATAGCAATTCCGAATTACGTACAATGTAGCATGTAAATCAGTGATTTTGTTATCAAATATATATCTAAGACAAGTGCGTCGACATGCAAAACATTTTTTGATATATATAGCGAGTAATACATATTAGGGATTCGTCAGCTTAAACCGGCAATGCGTTATTAATAATGTAGAAATTACAATATATACCATTCAATTGTTTTAAAGAAACTCTCATACTGCTTTCGACCTCAGAAAAATGCCTGATAATTATATCGACGTCATATTTATTTTCCTTATAATCATATTGGCGTCATATTTATTTTCCTTATAAACATATCGGCGTCATATTTATTTTCCCAAAAAACATATCGACGTGATGTTTTCCCATTAAACAAATCAACGTCATATTATATTCCTGGTAACAATTCAACGTCGTGTTTCTCCTCGACAAACATATCGACGCCATATTGTTGTCTGATAAACAATCGAATATCATATTTTCCGATAAGCATATAAAGGACATATTTTTGTCCGAAACACATATCGATGTCAAGTTTCTGTTCGATAATAATATTGATGCCGTGTTTATCTATGTAAAAAACATTCATTGATAACTCTGTTCTTGATTTTACCGTTGTTACGATCGTGTCATATAAACTTTATCAAAAGCTATCGACGTCGCGAACATGTTTGATAACGCTGTCGACGTCACGAATATGTTTGATAACGCTGTCGACGTCACGAATATGTTTGATAACACTGTCGACGTCACGAATATGTTTGAAAAAGCTATCGACGTATCGTATATGTTTGATAAATTATCGACGTCGTGTATATGTTTGATAAAATTATCGACGTCATGTGTACGTATGATAAAGTATGTCTAAAAATAGGATCTTAAATGAGTTTTCATTTCATAGATTTTATAAGTTTTTATTTAAATTAAGACCTCAAGTCGAATTAAAAAGTTCATATGGAATTAACACGAATATTTAACAGCAGTCATCGAAAATCTTAATGTCACTTCATTTTTTCTAATGTCACTTATTGTTTCTGTCATGACGTCACTATGGATTTTTGCCCGGCACAACCAACGAAAATCGCTCCAGTTATATTACACTAGTGACATTATGCAAACATATCTAGATATCAGGCGGATTATGTGATAAAACGTTATCGAAGTCTACGAGTTGTATGGTAAGGTTATGGACGCTATGAACATCTATATTAATGCTTTCGATATCACATAAGAATAAACACAATTTCAACGGTCATTTTTCAGAACGTGTGAACTAGCTGGTCAAAATCTGATTAATTGATATATCGAATATGCGAAATTTTATGCATATCTAATTTGGTTAATTGTATTCTGACGTCAAAACCTTGCTTGCTCTGTAATAAGAGTAGGCACAATGTGTCGAAAAATAACGTAAAATAAAGTTTTCTGTGTATACTTAACCAGATATGAAATAATAGCCTTAAAACGTGTGTTTTTGTAAACTAAATATTAGGATTTAATAGATAATGAGACAGGGTGAGATACAACATTACAGTCCGTATTCTTATTATTAATTTTACTTCTGACGTTCTACTCGTATGAAAAAGCTAAATCTTGCCTGAAATTATCCAGAAACTATCGTCATCAAAAAGCGTTATTTTCTTGGTCGATCAAAACGCAAAGATGACTGCATTAGTTAGTTTTTAGAGCAACATGGATTTGAATGTTGTTCTTACACACATTGATAGACCTTGAACTTCTGCTGTTTTTGGAATAGGAAAAGAGATTGAAATAACAGCTAAGTATGTTGTAATACGGTAACCGAATCAGCATTCACTCGATCATATAACACCTTTTGTAAACGTCACAACTTCCGCCAGCTGGATTATAAACAAAGTCGTCTTCATAAACCTCGGATAATATAAAACAAATGTTGTTGATATTTTCGCATCAGAGGTAAAAGATCAGGTGTAATTTCATTGGTCAAATTCAAATCTCGTTCAAAGTCACGCGTAAATGTGCTTTGACGTTATGTCGCGATCAACTTTTTCTAATTCTTCTATTTTTAGATTCGACCTTATTTTGAAAGTGATATGTTGCTACTCGGCCTTATTTTTTCTTATCGTATCCTGTTGTCGGGGACATAATCCTGTGTAGTTTGATATTTAGATTTTTGTCGAGATAATTTTCATTTATCCATTTTGTGAATATTTACGTGGGCGACCATGGTGAGTATTGATATTTCCCATGGAATCATTTCATTTGAACGCTCACTCAAGATATTCATTCTACTATATCATAACATCTGAAATATAGAAGGTTCAAATTTTGTCATACTTAAATATAGTCAACAGTGTTTATATAATAAGTGTCCAAATACAATTGAAATAACACACCCTATTGCCGGTCACGGTGAGTAAGCTTTATACGCGTGTAGTATTAAAACCCCTTTGATTTGCCAACAAAAGGATCGATTTTACTACCTGGCGATAGACTATTTTTATACTGACTGAAAGGGAACATAATAAACCCGATATATATGACAGGTGCATCACGCGCTAACACGTGACCAGATCGATACACGTGTAGGCAGCGGATTGGCAGCCGGACCATGAGTCACGGAACAGTATTGTCGTTGTGTCTGTCAGGTTACATAGCGCACGTGCATGTAGGCAACGATACATTGTCTTATTGTCTTGTCAACGAACAATTCATTATACAATGACATATATCATTAAATATTGTGAAATAAAATGTAAGTTATATTCATTTTTAGACTTGCAAATTTCGAATTCCAAATCTATCACGAAAAGAAAGCATTTATTTTTGCTTTAAGATCCTATTTTAGTATTGCACATAAATTCACTCTCAGCGTAATGACAATCTAATGTATAGAACATAATGGGACCAAAATGTATCATTAATGTAATTATTGTACCTAGATGAGATCGACATAGTAGTATATGAATATCATAATTACTTAGAACATGTACCTAGATCGGGTTAATTCCATAGTAACTAGTTATGATTGATATAATAGGGCTTTTATATGATTAATATAATAGGGCCTAGATATATGATTAATATAATAGACCTACACTGTAGATATGATTAAAATAATAGGGCCTAGATATGATTAATATAATAGGCCTAGATATGATTAAAATAATAGGGCCTAGATATGATTAATATAATAGGCCTAGATATCATTAATATAATAGGGCCTAGATATGATTAATATAATAGGCCTAGACATGATTATCATAATACGGCCAAGATATGGTTAATATAATAGAACGTAGATATAATTTATATAATAGTACCTAGATATGATTTATTAAATAGTACCTAGATATGGTTAATATAATAGCACCTAGATATGATTTATTAAATAGTACCTAGATATGGTTGATATAATAGCACCTAGATATGATTTAATAAATAGTACCTAGATATGGTTAATATAATAGCACCTAGATATGATTTATTAAATAGCACCTAGATATGGTTGATATAATTGAGCCTAGATATGATTGATATTATATTACCTAGATGGGATTAATAAAATTGTACTTATAGATTGAATTAATACAATAATGCCTAGATAGGATAAATATGCCGTGATATGACCCCTGGTGATTCTGTAGTATGCCCTAGTGATGCTGTGATATGCTCTAGTGATTCCATGACATGCCCTCGTGATTCTGTGATATGCTCTTGCGATTTTGTAATGTGATATGCCCTCGTGATGCTTTGATATGCTTTGGTGATTTTGTAATGTGATATGCCCTCGTGATTCTGTAATATGCTCTGGTGATTTGTAATGTGATTTGCCCTAGTAATTCTGTGATATGCTCTGGTGATTTTGTAATGTGATTTGCCCTTGTGATTCTATGATATGCCTTAGTGATTCTGTGATATGCCCTGGTGATTTTGTAATATGCCCTGGTGATTTTGTAATATACCCTGGTGATTTTATAAATAGTAAAACTTCTGTACACCATATTGCCTACTGTATGTTCTGTAAAATACTACCAATACAAATCAGTCAAACCATGATTCCCTCTACTCTAACAATTGTATAATTTGCTCATTTTAAACCTTGAACAAAAATCTCGTTTACCCCATAGTACGTAAACTCTTTGTGATTTTTTAAATGCAATGCCGATTGATTGTCCTCGGTCATTGACTTTGGGGCCATTCAATAGTGACGTGTTTGGTGTTTGAATAGCCATACGTACAGTTGATTACACCCGATAGATAATTGTCTGTATGTGTATTGTCTGATAACGGCAAGTCTAATCACAGTCTGTGTAAATCTGGCGCGACTAAAATGGTGACGGTATTACAGGATTACACTCCGCCATCTTACAATATGGACGGTAGGTGTCACATTATATATTTACGCAATAAGCTTCTTAAAGCAATAATACAAGGTCATTAATATGTTTTTTCAATATTGCTTTCATCAATGCCATCTGTACTAAGGAATTACGTATGTTCATCTAAGTTAACAGTAGTATATACAATACATTTTACATTACGGTATGAACGTTGACATATCCGTCGACAAATGTAGTAGTACACACAAGTAAATGACACACATAAGCAACGAATGTTTCGACAGGTTTGCTATCGTAATACGTAAATATACATATATTACAATATTATAATAATAATATAATATTATTCGTTCTGCCGTAAAACCACTAAAACTAATATGTATACGGATAGGGTTGCATCGCGGTTGTTAGGGAAATATAACTCTTTCTGTCATACCTACAGGTGTAATACTGGTTGGTTCCATGCAATACACTCATGTCACACGAGGCTGTACAATGTATATTATAATTGCATGGCTACCAGTGCAATACAGCCTCATGACGTCACGGCGTCAACAAAATTAACTGTGTTCACGGTATAATGTTAACATTTATTCCAGAAACTCGCAATTTTCATGTTAGTAAAATTGACTTTCACTAACGGTTTTTGAACTCATTCAAAATGGCTAGATATCATAGATGTAAAACTGCAATATACAACGAGATATGAAAGGAAAAACACTATTTCATAAGGATATTCTACCTTCGGGATCACAAAATGCAAGCCTGGGGTTTTACAACATTTTGTGTCCCTCGGGTAGAATATTCCTTTCCTTTAAGTCCACATATGAAAGAGCCATATGCTCTTTAAAAGGGGTTGGGAAAGATGGCTCACCTGCGCTAGACAATAACATGACGTCATCAATATAGGCGACGCCTAAAGTCTACAATGTCATCATTTTGAAAGCATCGCAATATTTCGGTGATGATGACTCGATGGGAAATGCTTCTAAACAATCGAAATTTCACACCTTTTGTTAATGCATGGGAAAATACTTATCAAACTTTTAAGTCTGTAGGGTGGACAGGGACATCTCAACTGTCGAAACTTCACAGAAAAAATCCATACTGTTATCACAATAACATTTAGATTTGAATGTAAACCTTCGATTAATTCATTGATTTTATTTTAATTTTTAAATTTATAATAAATTACAACATTGTACTATTTTCAATTATAATTAAACAATTTTATTGACCACAGTGAATGTTTTTTGACAGTAGCAATTGCTTACATAGGTCTTCTCCTTTAAATGATTAATATCAGGAACATTCGTATTGGTGTCGAATTGAAGCCTCGACAATCATTATCGATTTTTTTTCAGAATAATGTTCTCCAACATTAAAACGTCAAATTACATTTAATCATTGAAGTCCCTATTTTTTAATTTCATCGGGGTATGAAAGAAATTTTGTTTGCAAAATTTTGTGAAAATCCGCACAGTTTGCAAATAAAATTGAAAAAATAGTGACTTCAATACTTATGATTAATTTTCCAGGCTACTTTATAAAATGAAAAACGTTTACACGTACGATTCCATTGATTTTTCCAATGGATTATTTTTGCCAAATCAATACGCAACATAAATGTTTCTATGGTGACGTCACGATAACGTCGGATTTCCGCGACATTCCAATTTTTTTTCGTCGTGGAATGCAAAAAAATGAATAGGCCAATCAGAAAGCCAGAAACAAAGAAAAAATAATTATTTGACAGTGAACGGACAATGGAAATGTAAATATATGACATTAAACGAATATTTCATAAATGTTATGGCATTTATGTCTTCAAATAATCAAATTAATGAAAATGAATTCCTAACATATAATGCAATTCAATTACTTCTTTTGTATTGGATATCCAATTATGATAACGACGTTTGGACTTTAAACTCGAGTTTCGTTTCGTGTGTTGTTTGGCAATCTAACGCATTGTTCGTCTCATATTGGAGATACCCACTCATTAAATCATTTCGCGTATCCATGGAAACGTCAATAAATCTAACTCTAATCTCTCCATCTCCGCTCATAATAAATTACAAGATTCTTTGTACTCTACCGACAAGCAAAATATCAGGTTAGTCTACAGGTCAATTACTGGTCAGCATTACCCGAGAATAGCAAAAACGTGTGTAGTTTTAGGGTTAATTTAAGATGTCATTAATATAAGCATGACCTCAATGGATGGACATTTGGTCAGGTCTATTTAATGTAATATTTCTTGAAAATGACTAGGATTTCAGGCAAAAAACTGACATCAATTCACATGAAGGTTCATTTTATCATACTTGAAATTTAACTCAGCCAATTTCACAGTTCAAATTAAAATTCTGCGTTCTGCCTTAATTTGGCACAATATTATCAGTTGATGATAATGGTAAGGTTACGTATGTTCTCGATGTTTCTGTCAATGTCAGTGTTTACGTGAGCAGTGTTGCTGCAATATCATTAATGATTTGAAGAACTACTAAAAGTGTTATAATCGGAGACCCGCGGTTGATCGCACTACGCTACGCAACACTTATTGTGTTAAAGTAATATGTGCCGTATTTTTCATACTCACGAATCAAGATGAGCTTTTGATATGTTATTTATTACCAAAAGTTACCAAAATTTTGAGAATTACAGTATTTTCAATGCTTAGGTTTTAATTTTACGAGTACATATAAGAGCTGAAAATGATTTTTGGCAGTACTGCCAAAAATTATTACATGAACATCTATAGTGAAGTGAAATGAGTACATACGGTCGGACCATAAAGCCAAATCGTGGTCTACAATTTCATTTAGCATTTTTATAATGTTATTAGTCATTGTAAAGTGATTTCTGCAGGTATGTTTCCATATAAACATACATAAGGCATAAAAACCAACAATTTTACAGTACTTAAATTCTGTGTTGCAACTAACGTTTGTCAGACATCTGGAACCATTTGAATGATTTTCACGGTTTAATTCATCAAACCTTACGGTTTTCAATAGATTAATGAAGAAACAATAACATGTCGAAATTTTCGTTCAGTTACGGCACATATAACTTTAAGTGAAGCGTAGCGTGATCAACCGTGGGATACACACATTGTACTTAACAAAATGTGTGTCCTTGAAATGCAATATTTCGAGACAATTTTGGGAAAAAAATTTCGCTGTCAGCTTTTCAATTCGTAAATGTTGGTGGTAAACTCAGAATAATTGACACGATTTGTTTGCTACGGGTTCGATGATAGATCGTTCACCGAAATTCGAGTTAATACTGCAGAAGCGAATATTTTCGCGATTCGCAATCATAAACATTTCGCAGTGGTGCTATTTACGCGATAAATATATCTAGCTTCAAATTTTAGCTACACAGTGGAAACATCAACAAAAATTGTACACGTGGGAGAATTTTCCTTATCAAGTGGTCTTTGAAAATATATTCTGTATGATCCTTACGGTTTAATTTGAATAATGCAGTGAGATACTAATTACGGATTATTTTTTTGTAATTTTTTTTTATTTTTGCAACAAAACTAAGTCATTTGTGGCGCATTGATATCCAAGCCAGTAATTTATTTTGGCCAATGACTGTGCCGCTTTTAAATTTCTCGCAAAAATCTTTTTCGAATATGACGTCATAATACTCGACATACAATTTTTTCAGACTATGCAAAAGAATCTCAAATTTCTTATCAAAAGAAATGAGATGAGATACAAATGAAATTAAACAATTATAGCGTCACCGGAGTCTGGATATTGTAACCATGACAACTGTAAGTGATAACTTCCTGTCGTAAAACATGCATCGGTCATGTGATAATTCCGGAAATGAATCATTTATCAATATTTTAGATGTAGCCTATGAGTGAAGACTTTCAGCATCCGTACACCTCACGTGTTTAAATCAGTCTTTCTTCATTCTCTATTTATTTTTGCTAAGTAGAGCGCGATCAGTAATTATGTATAGCCTTAAAATATCAATATTCTACGGTAGCCAATCAACTGCAAACACATCCAGTGTGGACTTATGAATAACTTATAATGCACCCGGGATTTCGGAATAACATTTATGGCTCGTCAGTGAGCCAGTGACAGGCTGTCAGTCATAACAAATATACTGTGTATCACTGATCTATTCAGATACCTAATGTGACTGATACCATTCATTGTTATACTCGCACTGTAGTAACGGCTATTCCACTAAATATGCTGCGTAGTTCGTTGGGAGTCAGTTAGAATGTTGAAGGAGGAAACACTATTATTTGTGAACGGGAATTGACAGAAGGACCAACATGTTTTAAGGTTAGTAATTAGTTCAACATGATTTACCTGATCTTCGGTCTATATAGGAACATATAGACCTCTTGACCTCCTCAACTGAATCACTTGATATTGCATTGATTACACATACATAGATAAGTCGTACTTATAGATATCCATATAAAGTACTTACTTTAAAATTAGAAATTGTCCATACTTAAAACATTAAAATAAATGATACACATTTTTTTCAACTTTTTTTATTATTATTTTTTTCACTGAAAAAACAACAACATTTTTATCATTGTTTCCACCTATCAGTAAGTATATTTGGTATTTATGCATTATTACATTAGTAAACCGATCTTCCCTGTTACTATTTATATATCCGGAATGAGGAAAATTACATTCACATTTACATCGGAAACGAAGCAATTATCAGTTTGATCCCGCATCATATTACATCCTTATGTAAATCTTTACTTTCATACTTGATGACGGAATACTTGATTGTATCACCAAATGACTTAATGAGAATATAGTTATCTACATTCCATGTGACAAAATCAAAATATAGTTATCAACATTCGTGTGACAAAATAATAAAAGTTATCTTTATTCTGTGTGACAATAATGATCTAGTTATCTTCATTCGTGTGACGAAATAATAAAATTTATCTTTATTCTGTGTGACAAAGTAATTATAAAGTTATCTTCATTCGTGTGACAAAATAATGCTATAGTTATCTACATTCATGTGACTAATTAATAATACAGTTATCAATATTCATGTTACAAATAATAAGAGTTATCTATATTCTCTGTGCAATAAATAATGGTAAAGTTATTTAATATCATGTGACAAAGTTATAATAATTATCAACATTTGTGTGACAAAATAATGATATAGTTATCAAAATTGCGTGTGACAAATAATTATATAGTTATCAACATTTGTGTGACAAAATAATGAAATAGTTATCAACATTGCGTGTGACAAATAATTATATAGTTATCAACATTTGTGTGACAAAATAATGAAATAGTTATCAACATTGCGTGTGACAAATAATTATATAGTTATCAACATTTGTGTGACAAAATAATGAAATAGTTATCAACATTGCGTGTGACAAATAATTATATAGTTATCAACATTTGTGTGACAAAATAATGAAATAGTTATCAACATTGCGTGTGACAAATAATTATATAGTTATCAACATTTGTGTGACAAAATAATGAAATAGTTATATAGTTATCAACATTGCGTGTGACAAATAATTATATATTTATCAAGATTCGTGTGACAAAATAATAATATAGTTATCAACATTGCTTGTGACAAAATAATTAGATATTTGTAATAATGATAATAATAGTTAGTTTTTATCATTCTGACAAAATAATAACAGTTTTCTGTATTCTATGTGACAAAATGATTATATAGTTATTGATATTTTCAGTTTCATATTTCAATAATTACATCAATGAATGATAATTACATCAAAAAATGACAATTATATCCTGAAAATGAACCCACGACATGTGATGTTTTCCTTAGTCATGACCATTTTTAAACATCATACTAGCAGGGACACTGATAGATGTATATGTATCTATGTCTGACTGGAGATCAAGTTGTCGGTGATTACAAAAAAATGAGAAAATACCTTAAACAGAGTACAAATAGATAAGTATGCTACTTTAACCAGCTGTCGATGTCAAAGATAATAATTATGTTTTTAAAATGAAGTTAAACTAACCTTACTCAGGTACACAGCTGTTACCAGCTTTGTACTATATCTCTATGTTCAGCTACCTATTTATATCTATAGACACATAATGTTTCCGAATCCAACCACATATAGTTAAATTTATTTGGTTGGAACCCTCTTTTCGCCATCCACAAGCTGTTGCATTTCGTTGCGCAATAACTTGCTTTATGTATTTGTTACCATGCTTTTCCCTTGGTGTTTTGGTCCGCGTAGCATTCAAAATAAAAAAAATATATGGTACCGATTGCTTGTCCTAACCGGTGGTATGGCATGATCAACCGGTTATTGCATTCTTTTTACCGGTTGTTTTTCTTGGATTTAGAAATATTATGACGGGTATTTATCGCTTTTTTCTTGTATTTACAAATGTTATGACGGGTATTTACCGGTTGTATTTCTTGTATTAACAAGTTTTCTGACGGGTTTCTACCGGTTGTTTTGCCTGTATTGTCAAAGATTATCTGAATAAGCTCGCTGATAACAGTAACGTCATGTATTCAGGCCTAACAAGGGAAGGGAGAAAAAACATAAATAATGATTTAAATTACATTGATATTTATAATACTAGAAGCCAGTACAAACAGGTGTCCGTTTAAGATACTATCAGAATAATTATTGAACAACGGAAGTATTCATTACACAATGGGTTGTTTCTGTCGGAAAATTTCAATAATCTATTCTCACATAGTTGTCTTGGGTTGACTTCTGTTAAAACACGCGATTCCGCATTCTTTACCATTGTTAAAATTGGAGTGTGCAACTGCCAAATAAACTACCATAAACATGTATAAACAGTCGTTTAGATAGTCAAATGTTGTTTAAATTACTTATTTTTTATATTCAATAAGCAGATGATTACTAAGCACCTAGAATTGAAACTATATGAATGATGTTGATATATGTTGGCAGTCAGCAAGAAGGACCAATTCCGACTTTGGATGTTACAGAATTACCTGCCTTGCGGTTTTAGGTATCCATTGTGACGTCATTATTTTGTAAGCGAAACTCGCATCGTTTTTTTTTTTGTTTTTTGGTTTTTTTTGGGGGGGATGTATTATATTGCTACGCTCGCAAACACATGACGTCAATACTTGTCTATAAAGGCAGATAACTCTGTAATATGCAAAACAGAATAGTCTTGATCCGAAGAAGCTACCACGAGTAGATGCTAATCGTACTGAGCAGATAGTAAAATCTGTACAGAAATGACAGCAAAATGAGTCAGCTACTTTCTGAGTACAATGTATTGTATGTCATTTAACTATATGATTTGTCTAGGCTCATAGGGCTCATGGGACCGCGGTAGCAAAGTGGTATCACCAACTTTCCTCCACCAATAAACCTGGCAGTCCATAAATGACCCTGGTTGTTAAAATTATAAAACCAAATAAATTCAAAAACCAAACCTGAGCTCATAGTAATTTTAGTAGTGAGAAGGGTGAACATTACAATTGAGTTTTACAGTATAGTGAACTATCACTTTCTGCCTTGTAAGCATAGGTTTGTAAATTTTGGTGTAGAAAATTGATTGGCAACTGAATAAAGTAACAGTGACCTAGTTAAGCATGGGCAAAATTATGACATTATCAACTTACATATTCCTGCTGGAAACCCTTATTTTGCAACTCTTTAACAGTTTGAAGTGGATGTTTATTTGTTCTAATTCTTGATAAGATGTGTTCAGTCTTCTAATGGACACTTAGGACAAGTGTTAGTGGTAAAATAGGATATATACATATCCGATGTTGAAAAAATAGTTTATATTAAAAAAACACCTCTAATTTGAATATTTAAACATATTTCAATAATAATTTGTAATACTTATTGGATAATATAATTTCAAGAAACATTGGGAATATTTGGGATATCCTGTTTGCAATATTATTGAAATTATACTTTTAATTCTTGTAAATGGAGAGTAACGTAGAGCATCCATATGGAGCGGTATTACAAGTCTAATTTTAATTAGAATGCTCTGTAAGCAGTTGCTATGTAGTCAAAACATGTAAATATATGCATATACATGACCGCCAAGTGTCACATGTACATTGTACGTGAAATGATTTGCAAAAAGAAACAAATTCGTCACTAAAGACCATTTATTTTTAATTTGCAGAATTTTAAAAGTTATTTTGTACGAATATGTATCATAAATCCCTGAAAAATATGTCACGTATGCGACAGTATATAAAGGCCACTAGGAGAGCTCAATACTTTGTAGAGATATGAAATTAAAGTGATATTGGGGAAGCAACTGAACCTATAATGTTCCGAGCGCAAAGCAGGAGCAGAAACTAATAATTTTAGAATGCATGGTGGTTTGGTGTGTCTCGACCAGAGAGCAACACCCAAAGCCGTCCTTACTGAGACGAACGCGCAACGTTCTAATTCGCTCAACTTTTTTATGGAAAATCAAAGAGTGGCAATTTCATTTACACTCATTGAAACTCACCTATGCAATTACTACAAGTCCACAAAAAACAGCTTCGTTTCTAAGGAATTCATTTGCACGGTAATCATAACGAAACTTGTTCGTAACAAGCATTTTCATTGGTATAAACATTATGAAATCTGATCATAAACCGCTTCGTGGTCTATTTATAATACACACATAATTTTGTGTCCATAACATAAAAAAATATTCAAATTAATGCATAGCTAAGTGTTATGCTGCACTCCTTTAGAAACCCATACTCGTACGCTTTTTAAAACACATTCTTAAGATTGCTATTATCTACGAATATTCGTATCTAAACTATGTGGATTTGGTAAGAGCGACAAATGATACTAGGGATTGACTGCATGTCAATCGGGTTGTACTTTCACTTCGCCAGAGTGCCACGTATGCATTACTAACGCTATAAATATATATGTTAGCAGATGTTTGTACAGCTCTCTTTAAGTTTTATAACAAGGTTTTAGCTAGTGATGTGGACTCACGTTTTCTATCATTCAACATGAGGAAACGTAGCGGTATTAAACAGTCAAGTGTTTCCGCCTTATCAGGGAAAACAGTGGACTTTGCTGGCCTGGCCTAAATACTGATGCAATGTACAACGTGTAAACGTTATCAGTGGTGCGGGCCAACGCTTGTCTCATGACAGACGACAGCAATGATCCTGGACTTTAGATGACCATCCGATACAAACAGGGCATTGGTTTTACTTGTAGTGCATACAAATCGCTTATGAATTAGTATAACCGTTCATACTACATCGGAGTTATGTGCATATGATGTAAACTTCATTTGCTTGGTTGTAAATACGGTATCCATGGCACACTATGCACGGGGCTATAACACCCCGGGTGTCCAAGTAGACTGGACAAGGGGCTACGATACCCCCGGGATTCCATTAGACTGTGTACGGGGCTATGAGCTCCCTGGGATTCAGGTAAGTGTAATGCCAATTGGATATTCAATTGACAAAAAACATAGTGATCAACTAGTTTACAATTGATAGTCATGAATGACAGATCTTCTCTTAGATCAAAATATTTACATTCCAGTTGTCTATTTGCTTGTTATATACACTTATTTTCAGTGATTTATTACCATTTTTTAGGAATTCCGTCTTTGCATATTACAGAGTTAGCTCCCTTGCGGGTAGATGTCGAATATAACGTCATTATTTTGTGAGCGAAAGACATGTCGTTTTTTATGAATGACGTTACGCTCCCAAACGCATGACGTCACAATCAATACCTACCCCCAAGGACAGATAACTATAATATGGAAATACGGAACACATCGACGTAGATAAAGTCATACCACTTTCCCCATAATTTTGCCAATCACGCGAAGTGTGATAGAAAATTATACATATGTAGAGTTAAGTCCCCTAGATATATTTTGATCGCTAAATGTGTGCCCCTTGTGTACCCGATATTTATGCTAAACTTATTTTCATATCAAATTAAAATGACTGAAGTTTTTTAAATATCATGCAGCTTGATACTAGTGTATGATCAAAGACACTTACAAACAAATTTGATCTAGCTGGAATTTAGGAAACCGATCGAATGAAATAACAACGTCATCATGGAACTCTTGTTTCTGTTAAGTACCGGAAATAAACATTTGTTCCCACAAAATCCGGATCAGTCATTACTCTAAACCCCTTACACCGACCGTATGTATCTCAATAATGTTTTAAATAACATGACGAAAAGTCTGTAAAAAATAATAAAATAATTTTAATTTACCCGTATCATGATGTAATATATGACAAAAATGGGGTTTACACACCAGTGAACACCAACAAAGGGTACATATTCCGTAAACAACTTGTTTTGAGGAGATTTATTTCTTGATATTTTTGGTTTTAAGTTTATTATGACTTTGGTTGCTTGTGATATTGATCATTTTCTTACGTTATGACCAGTCTTTGTTGTTGTATAAAGGTGACAGCGGTGGGATCGGGGCCTATAACAACTTAAGTTAATTACGCCAGGTCGGGCAAGTGACCCTATAAATATATTTATGTCCAATTAGCAATTCAATTCCAAGATCTCTTAGTGAGATATCAAATGGTATGGTAATTGCTATGTGACAATATCAATATTGGTATTAACTGTTTTAGATAGCAAAAAAGTAAGATGACAATACTGAAGTTCTAATGTAAACTCCCAAGCTCCATTGTAAACGACGAATCTCTGATGTAAACACCAAAGCTCTACTGTAAAAAACAAAGTTGTAAATCCAATTTGTAAGCCGTAATGACAATAAGTATGTCGTAATGGAAATACCTATGCCGTAATGTCAATGACAAGCACTTGAACTTGTCTGACTATCACATCTGCACTCATTGACCTTTAAGAAGCATGGCAGCAACTGGTTTTGTTGCCGCAAAGTCGAATAAAGGGAACAAAAATCTCGCGATTCGCGTTCGGGGTTTAATAAACATAGCTACCGCTTAGGTTAATCGTCTGTTTTTGCTGGGCACTCATTTTAGTTTCTATAACCATCAAATTTATAATGTTTTTTTAAGTTAAATGTACTACATGTCAAATTTGTGGCTCATTTATTGATTTAAATTAAGTTTTAAGAAAAGAAGAATTTCATGAATTTGAAGAAAGTTTCTTTTTAAATTGTTTTGTGTTGTTATCCGACATCTTGAAACTCTCTCTAACCCATGGCCTAACCTGGGGTTATTATATATAGTTCAACTGTCATGTGAGATTATTTATCGCTTGTCAGCCCGCGCACATGTTTCCTAAATGGGATCAATATCGTGTGGCATGCTCTTTGATTCCTAATGACAGTCATATTGTCGATCGTAATCAATACAATTGCTGTGTATTGTAAAATACATCTGTAAAACCGACTATATGTAGTTTAACAAAAACCAATTTGTAAGTGACGTATGGCAATTCAAAAATATTCAAAAGTGCATCCTGGTAGTTTTTTTTTTACATTGCGTTACCATTGGAGCGCTGTAGCGATCCGTGACCAATAATACCGGGTAACGTTTCCCTATTTTATTGTGTCAATATATTGGATATTGGGACAGACGAGTTAGTATAGAGTTTTGAATCAGTACTGGTTTTTATAATAACTGGATTGTAAATGTTTATCTTGACCTTCGTCTCATATTTTATTAATTGTGTGCTTTTGTTTGATCCACCACAGGAACTCCCGGAGCCATTCTACGGCGCGCCGTACCATCGGAATCAAGACGTCACCATGCATGGAATGGAAACGCCACAACCCAATCTCGTAACATGGGATTACTCCAATAGGTATAATGCTGCCCCTAATCTACAGTATGCCCGACAATTTCCATATGAACAATGTGATAATAACATTTACTGGATTTCTTCTTCATCATCGTACGACGTTGGAAAAGCTTCTGGATGGAACCATTCAGACAAACCACCGATTCCTAAATTAAAAATACGGCCCGTAAAATCCCTTCCAGAGACAGAAATGCAAGGTAGGCGAGGGTCGAGTAACGCATATGGTTACCCTTTAAGCAGAGGTCCCTTTTCACGAAGGGGACATCACTCTAGACCGTTTCCTTCCCCACGGCCACTCACCAGAGGCAGGGGAAGGCCAGTCGGCCGACCTAGAGAACATCACACTAGAGGCAGGGGGCGTGCAAACGCTAGTAGGTCGAACCTCGGAGGACGTAATAGCGATGCTCTTAAAACCAAATGTGTAATTCCAAATCAACAGAATGACTCTGAATCAACGACTCATACGCTAAGAGCCACAAACATCGAGGAAAGCGATATTATTAAAGTAAATCCAAGTGTTCCAAGAAATATCGAACAAGTCTATTCGCGAGCAGCGGATGGACTGGAAGATTCGATGTCCATGAAGGAAAACTCTGCTAGTCTTCAATGTGAAACAGACAAGCTACTACTTGAAAATTATTCCAAATGGAAAGATAATGTGAATGAAATAGAAAGTGAACTTGATTCAACAACGAATAGTTTTGACCACATTTCTAAATTAAGTCGAACTAGAATAAGTCTTAGTGAACTACCGCTTTCTTCAGATAAAATAGAAGTTGCGTTACAGAAAATGTACCCAGATATGTTTAATAAACAGCTTCAAGTGAAGGTAAAGAAACTCGAGTCGCCATCCTCAGAAAGTGAAAGTCCTCACTCATGCGCTTCCTCCTTATCGTCCATTACTGCCCCACCCGTATCATGCACAGCCACAATCAATAACAGCGAGACTGTTGTCTCGTCAGTTGACACAGGCAGCACTCATTCAATATCATCAAACGTGTCAGTAAATGAATCCGTTCAATGTACAAATGAAATAGTCTCTCCTACACCGTCTGTGGAAGATTCACTGAAAAAGGCAAAAATTACCACCGTTTTACAGTTTAATATTTCAAAACTCAAATCAAAATTGAAATCTGTCAAAATACCTGGCCCCGTTACGCAGCAGTCAACAGAAACACAGACTGAATCGTTCGTTCTTGAATCCGCTGATAATCAAAGTGTTTCACCGACCCCACCTCAAATTCCGAATGAATCGCCATCTTTGATAAGTGTTTCAGAAGCACCTTCATATAATGAAGATTCTTCACAGCTACCACCGCCGATACTGCAGCCAATCAACTATGTGGATTTGGATTCCCATGATTCATCGTTTGAATTACAACCAGCCCAAAACGACAAAGACACTATGGACGAAAGCGTGGATAATGATACGAATGAAGAAACTGGTACTAAAATAGAAACGGTTTCTGATGACAATTCACTCACAGTTGTAATGGTCGAAACGAAAGAATCGTTGTCAGAAGCTGAGTTGTGTGCGGAGAAAGAAACAATAGATTTATCAAACGATGAAAAACAAGCATATGCCATTGAAATGTGTAAGGAGAATCACTTGATTGACAACTTGGCTTATGAGTATGAAAGCACTCCTGAAACAACTCGATCTGAAATATCTGATGTTTTACCCGAATCAGATGATAAATTAGATAAAATAGAGGTTTTTAGGGAACAGGAAGCAGACGATACAAATTGTGAGACGGTTGATACAACCACTGTTGATACGGGTTGTGATAAAACCATGGAGACAGAACCGGAAGAGGAAAAAATGTCACTATCGCTAGAACTCGATTTGATCTCAACTGATTGTTCATCCGTTCAAAGTTCGATTCAGGTTACAAAGGAACCGACTACAAATTCAGAGGATGTGAAAGACAATAAGTCAGTTATCGTTCAAGAATCCCTGGTCTTGTCCAACGTGGAGTCCGCAAATCTTGAAGATTCCGTGCCGTCAAATGTAGAAAATTTAGGAGCTGAAACATACGTTGTCGAAAATTTTGATTTCATTGGGATAGAGGAGCATATCGAATCCATAACAGATTCAACGGAAGGATCTGCTATGGATTGCAGTAAGGATACAAATGCGATTTCTTACCCGACTGTGACGCAATCAGATGCAAGAAACGTAGTGGCGGTACTTGTGACTTCAAATAACACACCAGAGGAGGATAAATCTTCAGCCACTGAAGGAGCAGGTAAGAGCGAGGTGAATTACGATAGTGACGCTAGTGATGCTACGGTTAGATATTCAGATGACGAAGATCATCATCCGCTGAAAATTGACATCCCACAGGATGAAGAAGAAGATCTGCGGAACGACGAAAAGGAAGTGAACGCTGCAAATACGGAAGCTGATGAAAGTACGGATACAGCATGCAGTGATATCCCCCAGGATATTCTTCCCGATTGCATAGAGACAGATGTTTCTGAAAAAGAAGAAAAAGAAAGTGATCAAACACAAGCGCCATTATTGTTATCGGCATCTGACGTTCCTCCACCAGTTGCTGGTAAGAGGAAAACACGTGGAAAACCCAAAGCTAAAATCTCCAACTCAATATCATCAGACAAAACTATCAAATCAAATGACCTCCAAGTAGCTGGTGTAAGAAAGAAACGTAAATATAACAGGAAAACAAACAATGTATCCAAGGAAAGCCCGATAACTGAATCAAAAGAAGAAAAACTTACTCTTACGATATCCAGATCACCTAGGAAAAAAATGAAAGATTCACACCCCTTGGACTGCATCGATCACTCGAAGAAAAATGTTTCTACAACTCATGGCAACCGAAACCAAGGCAGATCCAAGCGAACTTTGAGCGGAAGGGAGGTCCAACGAAAACGAAGAATTTCAGCCTCAAAATCTCGCTTAACAGTGATAAATAAGAGAAAGAAACGAGGGAAAAAGGATGCAGGGTTCAACTTTCCTGACATCAAGAAAATAATAGAAGGGGACGAGGACAAACAGCCTAACGGTAAGTGAAAATGCAGGCTAAATACTAGATTTAAATATATGCATTATATATTGTGGAATAGCTATACAATATATTTTTAAACTATAAAAGTAAATGTGATATACACTAGAGCGATCAACGTTTTCCTGACTAGAAAGTTCATATCCTCTTATTTGAATGACCATTTCCTTTGCATTGCGTTGTTCATCAGTCACTGTTTGTGTAGCATCACTGTTTATACGTCCGACATTTTTTTCCCATGTTTGTATGGGTCAACATCGTCCCTACTTGGTGGCTCTATGACTTGTTGTTTGTGTTGTTCAAGTCCACTGTTAGGCAGTTCATGTCTAACTGTTTGTGAGCTTCACACTTCCATATCTGTGTTGACTGACCACACCTCCATGTTTATATTGACTGACCACACCTCCATGTTTATATTGACTGACCACACTTCCATGTTTATATTGACTGACCACACCTCCATGTTTATATTGACTGACCACACTTCAATGTTTATGTTGACTGACCACACCTCCATGTTTATATTGACTGACCACACCTCCATGTTTATATTGACTGACCACACCTCCATGTTTATATTGACTGACCACACCTCCATGTTTATATTGACTGACCACACCTCCATGTTTATATTGACTGACCACACTTCCATGTTTATATTGACTGACCACACTTCCATGTTTATATTGACTGACCACACCTCCATGTTTATATTGACTGACCACGCGTCCTTGTTTATATTGACTGACAACATCTTCATGTTTATATTGACTGACCACACCTCCATGTTTATATTGACTGACCACACCTCCATGTTTATAATGACTGACCACACCTCCTAGTTTATATTGACTGACCACACTTCCATGTTTATATTGACTGACCACACCTCCATGTTTATATTGACTGACCACACTTCCATGTTTATATTGACTGACCACACCTCCATGTTTATATTGACTGACCACACTTCTTTGTTTATATTGACTGACCACACTTCCATGTTTATGTTGACTGACCACACTCCATGTTTATATTGACTGACCACACCTCCATGTTTATATTGACTGACCACACCTCCATGTTTATATTGACTGACCACACCTCCATGTTTATATTAACTGACCACACTTCCATCTTTATATTGACTGACCACACATTTTTGCTCCATGTTTATATTGAATGACCACACCTCCATGTTTATATTGACCGACCACACTTCAATGTTTATGTTGACTGACACACTCCATGTTTATTGTTGACTGACCACACTGACACACTTCCATGTTTTTTGATTGACTGACCACACCTCCATGTTTATATTGACTGACCCACACCTCCATGTTTATGTTGACTGACCACACCTCCATGTTTATATTGACTGACCACGCCTCCTGTTTATTTGACTGACCACACTCCTGTTTATTTGACTGACCACACCCCTTGTTTTATATTGACTGACCACACCCTCCATGTTTATATTGACTGACCACGCCTCCTTTTATATTGACTGACCACCACCTCCTGTTTATTTGACTGACCACCCTCCTGTTTATGTTGACTGACCACACCTCCATGTTTATATTGACTGACCACACCTCCATGTTTATGTTGAACCCCTTTTTTGACTGACCACACCTCCTGTTTTTGACTGACCACCCTGTTTTTATTGACTGACCACACCTCCATGTTTATATTGACTGACCACACCTCCTGTTTATTTGACTACCACCCTCCTGTTTATATTGACCACTGACTGACAGCCTTCTTGTTGGTTTTGACTGACCACGACTCTTCCCTGCTTATATTGACTGACCACGCCTTCTCCATGTTTATGTTGACTGACAACGCCTCCTTGTTTGTTTTGACAGACCACGCTTCCTCCCTGTTGATATTGATTGACCGCGCCTCTCCCTGTGTATATTGACTGACCACGCCTCCTTGTTTATGTTGACTGACCACGCCTCCTTGTTTGTTTTGATTGACTACGCTTCCTTCCTGTTTATGTTGACTGACCACGCCTCTGTATTTGCTTTGACTGACCACGCTTCCTCCCTGTTTATATTGACTGACCACGCCTCCTTGTTTATGTTGACTGACCACGCCTCCATGTTTATATTGACTGACCGCGCTCCTTGTTTGTTGTGACTGACCACGTCTTTTCCCCGTTTATGTTTACTGACCACGCCCTCCTGTTTGTTTTGACTAACCACACCTCTACCCTTAAGTCACGAAGTCAATACACCAGTAAATAATAAGCTAAATATGAGTATTTACTATTTAGTTTGATTATATCAAATTATTGGATTAGCGGGTCATTACAAATTATTTCATTCGAGAACAACACAGAGTGAAGGAAGTAAACGTGTAAGTGGCCAATTCCGTATTCCTTTCGGTCTAGCCACTTATATTACATCCGGAAGAACAATGCTTTCCACTTGTGCCAGATTGTTCGTTATAAATTCTACTCGTAAATACTGAGCGCAGCCGACATATTAAAGCGTTCTATTCGTAGCTATATAATGAAGTGTATCATGAATAATAGCAATAAAAATTAATTGTTAACAATAATGAAAAGATAGACTGTTCAATGTTAAAAAATTATTTAAGTATATACTGTCTTATAAGGTTCTTGTCTTTGTCCCGTTGTATAAGTGACTTATTTTTGTCCCGTTTTATAAGTGACTTATCTTTGTCCCGTTGTTTAAGTGACTTATCTATGTCCCGTTGTATAAGTGACTTATCTTTGTCCCGTCGTTTAAGTGACTTATCTATGTCCCGTTGTATAAGTGACTTATCTTTTTCCCATTATTTAAGTGACTTATCTTTATCCCGTTATCTAAGTTACTTATTTTTGTCCCGTTTTATAAGTGACTTATCTTTGTCCCGTTGTTTAAGTGACTTATCTATGTCCCGTTGTATAAGTGACTTATCTTTGTCCCGTTGTTTAAGTGACTTATCTATGTCCCGTTGTATAAGTGACTTATCTTTTTCCCGTTATTTAAGTGACTATCTTTATCGCGTTATCTAAGTTATTTATCTTTGTCGTATCTATAAGTGACTTGGTCGTTTTGTATAAGGGTCTTGTCTTTATCCTGTTACGTAATAAGTCACTTATCTTTTTTCTGCTTTGTACGTCTCTTATCTTTAACTTACTGCACTCTTGCCGCAGAATACTGATTTGTTAAGACATGCATTTTTTAGTGTAATGTCATATTTTCAAAAAACACTAAAAATGATGACGTACCAATCAGTGCCTACAGCAAAGGGGAGATAACAAAATGTTTTATCATGGTGACAGCATCATAGTCGTTACAATGCAATGGCTTAACATTGTAGCTTAGTTAACATCGTAGGAACCAAAAGCAGTCGTTAATTGACAATTTTCATATTTTGAGCAGGGGTGTCTCATAGATTTTTTTTCTATTGCAGACGACGATGATCTACCAACTATTCTGCCTCCTAAGCGACGAAGAGTGAACTTGAAACAGGAAAACTTGAAGATGAAAACGACCGTCGATGACGTCGATAGACTCGTCCAAGAGTTCCCACGACACAACTGGTTGGAGAATAAGTACAAAAAAGAGGAAATCGTCGATACTCAGGATAAGGGTACAACATTAGAGTCAGGCTTCAATGAGATACCCAAACTGGACACGTCTGTTGATAGCGGGGTGGACACGGAGGTGTCCACAACTACAGCTGTGGGCGACATCCCCGTACCGCAACGTCAAATGGAAAGTTCACAAATCAGGTAAGAGATATCAAGTACTGTACAGTTATTAGATTTCACGGGTGTAAAATTTCGCGGTTTACTGTTCGAAGCTTACTAATGGGGGATTATTTTCGTGGATTACCTTTGTAGCCTTTGAAAATGTTATTCATCCGACAGACTGTTATTCTGTATTTGCATATTACAGAGTTATCTGCCCTTGCGGGTAGGTATTGATTGTGACGTCATGTGTTTTCGAGCTTAACGTCATACTTTTCGGAGAAAACGACGACGTGAATTGCGCTCACAAAATAATGACGTAACAATCGATACCTACCCGCAAGGTAGCTAACTCTGTAATATGCAAAGACGGAATATATAAAAATATGATTTTGATTTTTGCGAGGTATGAAATTTCACGAATTTGAATGAACCCGCGAATATTAGCAAATGTAAAGTATCAATGGTATCTCTCTAGCTTTAGGGAAGAGTCTTTCATTATTCTTCACGTGTTTTCATTTTTGAAAAGTCTTCTTGAATAGAGCTAGTACTTCTGAACATTGAAGCCATAAAGCTTTAGGATTTTAAAACTACATTCTCGATTCCAGATCGCATACAATAGTCATTTTATCTTGGGTACAAAACCCTCAATTTTGACGGTTTAGATTTTTAAATATAAACCTTCGATTCAGATAGCAGTAATAAATGTTAAAATGCATATCTTATATACTCCTCAAAATAAATATTTTCAAAGAACTTGATCGTATGAGTCAAATCCAAAATTTCAAGAAAACAGCTATTACAATATCCTCATTTCCGCTGTATACAGTGATGTATCTACCAGTTATTCCTGGTAAGGTTTACATTATCTTTATTCTTATAGCGAAAAGAAAACAAAAACTGATGTGGAGAGTAAATCGACAGACGAATACACGCCTCTGGATTTATGTATGAAGCCTCCGATAGGTAAAACAATATTAGCCAAAATTTCATATTTCGAGTGCCAACTATAGACATTTTTCTCTTTTTCTTGGACCATGTTTAAATTCAATTAAACTCAGAGAATATCATCACTAATGGTATACTTCGACTGTATCACAGTCTTCTGCAGCTGAATATAATAATAACATGTAGTTTCGATTTTCAGCTTTCAATCTGCAGCAGATTATATTTTTAAAAGCCCACTACCTTTCCGATTTTAATTTTCAAAATGGGAATGTAAAACAAGATCGAAGATTTTGTAAAGTCGCAAAAGTTACTAACTACCGTTAATACTACACTTATCATCATTTTTCTGGAAAAAAAAATGAAAAGAAATAAAATGTTAATTTCCATAACGTGGGACGTCTAATGTTTCCTGCAGTCGTCCTAAATATCGCGTGATAGTTGACTATTACTGCGCCAGACAGCAAAACAGCGAACTGAATCTCCACAGTCATCATATACTACACAGGAAATCTTGCATATGTTTGCTGTTACTTCATCTTATGTCGATATATATTTTCTTATGTTATTTATAATTTTAAGAAACATTTAAATTTTGCTTCGGAAAGGTAGAGGTACTTTAATATATCTCTTGTGTTAAATAATTTGACTCTTAAGAGTTTTAATGCAATCAGTATTTAATTGAATTAATCAAACATATCACAAATCGTTGATTTCAGTTCAGGTGGTTTGTGATGCTTGCTTTCTATACTTGTAAATGTTTATTTTTGTACAGATCGACAGAGAGAACTGTCAACACAGGAGGATCCTCGTCAGAAAAGTCCCACTCATGATCTTCATCAGAAGTCGTGCCATCGCGATATGGGAGATGATAAAGCTGACGAGGGCGAAAGTAATAATAAACGTTTACAAGGCAACACCGTGCAATTACCATGTAGTACGCCGTCCCCTGCCACGCCAGAGAATGTGGTCAATGCAAGCCCGGCACCTGTGACTACCGTTGTTACTGTATGTACATCAGTTAACTCAGTTTCTTCTACATCGACTGATTCTAGTCAGGCGATCGTCGGTCCATCAACCTCTTCCGTTAGTAGAGCTTCCGAGAGTCAGTTCAACAGCGTATTCAATAGGCATGCACAGAAAGTCACGTTGTCTCCTCAAACAAAAGCGCTTGACAAGGAAGTGTATAAACATTTAATAGAATATAGAATGATCCAAGAACGCGAAGCGCGAATGGCGAAAGAACGGGAGGATTTGATAAAGTTAAAGAATGAAAAAGCAAATTTGTTAAGACAGTTAGGTATCCAGAGAAAATCCCGTAATCTAAATGGTGGCAATTTGGGTAATCAGCCGGTAAGCGAAGGTACTCTCAATCTTTCACCAGCGTTATCACAAATGAAAAACGGAAAACACTCAAAACATCAGGCCGAATTACTAGGGAAAATCAACAACGCTTTGCGTAACAGACGCAGATATGCTTCCCCTCATTTTCCGGAGCAAGGCCTGACTGATGCAAAATGCACACCGGCGCCTGCTCATATGAACGTCAGAGAAAATATCGTAGAACTCAGTCACGAAATTGACATGTGTAAAGTAGAAAAACCAGCACATATTGACGGAACCGGCCCCTTCATGAAAAGAAAAGAACCTTTAACGAAGCCCCCTATTGAATATTCTACCAATAAACCACAGAAATTTGCGCCACCTCAGGCACATGGACAAACCCCATTCCAGAGTGCCGGCCAATTGATTTATCCATTGCCTTCATTTTTGGAACATAAGACGAAATTAAACCGAAATCTTCATTCTAAAATGGTAAAAGGGGGCGTCGTTTCGACAAACGCGGGATCGTCTCCCTCTCCGCAAAGTGTAAAGGGGACTTATGTTTCTGAACAACATAGTAAAGCAGTTTTTGTGTCGGATGATGTTCGCTCGAAAGTTCAAAGTGGAGAAATGCAACCAAGTTCTTCTCCTCAAACTTTGTCACAATTGGTAGAAGAAACGGTTAAGAATACTTCTGCAGGATCCTCGTGTGCAAGTCTCGAAACACAGACTATCCATCAATCATATATACCTGATAAGAATCAAGACACTGAAATGGTTGTCCAGCGAGAGTTAAATGAAGCTTTGGCAAAACGACAACGGTTGGATGATTCTGAAAATGCTACTCAAAAATCAAAAACACATACAGACCAATCAGTGACTCCAATCAACTGCCATATTGATCCACAACTTCTTAAAAGTATTGAAGAAAATGCACAATTAAAGATAAAAGAAGCAGAAAGGAAACAGCAACAATATGCAATGAGAGTTGGTCAACAACAACATCCACGTAACCGTATATCAAAAATGATTCGTAATCCGCAGCAGATTCAAAGTGAGTTAATTAAGCGGGAACAAAAACACAAACAACGTATGTTCCAAAAGGAACAACAGCAACAACAACGAATACAGCAACAACAGTTTACTGAGCGTGTGCAGCACCATATTCAGCAGCAGCAACAACAGCTGCAAAACCAGACTTTAAAAAATCAAACACGACAACATCAACAAACACATCAATCGCAGTCACAAGAGAATGTCGTAGTTCAGCAAAACAAATCTCAGCAGCAACATATCCAGTCCCAAGTCACACATGGCGCCATGGCTAGCTCTAGTCAGGGCCAGATTCCCCTTCACATGACATCGTCAACAGGACAGGCTCGTTTTATGACACCTTATGTGGGTCAAAATGTGAACCCAGTAATACAGACACAATTAGCCAATAGACTTCGAGTTCCAGTTAATGTCGCAAGCCAAAGTTCAAACAATGGTTTAGTTTCAACTGCGCAGTCTTATTTAGCTAGTACCCAGAATTCTTTGCTCGTGCTTCAGCGGCCTCCACTGACCACACAAACTGTACCACAGTCAGACAAGGGCGATCATACACAACGTGTACTCGTAGGAGCACGAACAGTTCCCCTGGCAACCACCGCGGGGACTGTTGTATACCCCAATGTGACTGGTACCTCGGACCAACGTTCAATTGTCCCAAAGCCAAGCGACAGTAGTAGCGACAATCGCTTCCCTATTGCTATCCAACAGGCAAATTCACGCGGACAAGTCCCGATACAACTGACTTCTGCCGCTAACAATAGATACCCAGTCGCTACAGGTATGTACAGTTGTTTTTATTGTATTACGATATTAATTGTTTTGTTCTATTCAATGACAACAAATGTAATTGTTTTGTAAACATTGACAGTCATTGCATTTTCATAACCCATAAAGTTTGTAAATAGACGCAACCAAGAGTAGTGATACATGCTAATACATGTTCATTGTGTTTTATGAATTATGCTCATCATCATGTTGAGTTAAGTAATATGTCTGCACTAATGGCACTGATGTGTAAACAAAATTAAAGGCGTTATAGATATGGAGTTCATTGCGTTCAATCGTACACAACATCTAAGTTCATGTATCCTTTGTAAAGTATTCACAGTCGTAACACAACATTTAAATCTGTACAATTGTACAATATTCACAGTTGTTTCACAACATCTAAAATCGTAGCTTGTTTTGCAAAATATCCAGTCATGAAAAGTGTTTCGATTAAAAATCACAAGAAAAACAATGGCAATAGAACGCCACCCTGAAGAACTCAACGTAGGGCAATGAAGTTCACAAAAGGATGTTGACTCGGTGTTTTTAAATTAGGGCCATTTCCGATTATATGCTTCCACTGGTTGGACATAGTTGTCCGTTTAAAAATTAAAGACGGACCTGGTGATTTGGTATTGTTTTCAAGCGAGCGTTGACAAAGCCTTCACAGGCCTGTATAAAACACTGCAGGTTTGTCAGGATTTATAAATGTACTTGAAATAATGACATAAATAAACGATCGAAGCGGATGTTACACTGAGTCGATATGCTATATATCGGACCTCGCGTATCTATGTATTATCCAATGAGAATAGTGGAAAACCAGAGCATGTCTAATATCTTTAAAGATAACGTTCAACGCTAGATATAAGTTTTCCAAAATGAACCTTATATGTTGATCGCCCTTGTAGGTCCCAAGCACATAAATACTCGACTAGACCATCCTAGTCGCGATACGTCACTACAGCAACAACATCAAAGGCAGTCAGCTGCTGGAGCCGAGGTGGTGTCCCGGATGCCGACAAGTGTACACGAGGCATTGCTTAACACGAATACCGGCAAAATAATGGTAAATAACCAGTTAATGTTAAACGATAGGTTACCACTAAATATATTCATTATTGTCGACCAATGACGTTCATGTTACAGATCATCTGTCTATGGTTTTAAATGTAATTTTCCTTGAAGAAAGCATTCTATTGGCTAAATCTCTCATTTATCAGCTCATAATGGAAAAAAAATGGCGTCATCATTTGTAACATCCTTTCTGATTGGCTGAGATGACGGCCTAATGATTTCATAGAAGTCCCAAAATGAATTTGGAATTTTGAAGAAATTATCTATTGTAGATTGAACTGTAAGGGTTGATATGAATATAGTTTTTTATGTTTTGTCCATAAAACATAAAAATTAAGCATACTCTCATCATAAACCGCTTCGTGGTTAATTTACTGGACACTCAGATTTTTATCCCCATAACATTAAAATATTCAAGTTAGCTCAGATTATTAACTATAGTTATTATAACTACAATTCGTTTTTAAGTGTTTTTTGTATATTGATAATTGTTAACAGAATTACAATCGAATGTCTACGACGACCGTTCAGCAGCAAGGCACGCGCTATGACATCCCCGTCACGTACGCCCCGAATGTTGTCATACAGCGGGACAACCCTCCACATCTCCAACAGATCAACGGTAACTGTAAAGTGTGTGGAAAGTCCGCCATGTTCCTGTGTTCCAGCTGTAAACAAGTCTGGTACTGTAGTCAGACATGTCAGGTACGAATATCTAAATTCTGTCAACGTTTAACTTCCGGTTACAACGTCCTAATTTTGTCAACTGTTCACTTCCGGTTACAACTTCTATATTCTGTCAACTTTTCACTTCCGGTAACAACTTCTAAATTCTGTCAACTTTCCACTTTCGGTAACAACTTCTAAATTCTGTTAACTTTTCACTTCCTATTACAACTTCTAAATTCTGTTAACTTTTCACTTCCGGTCGCAATTTATAAATTCTGTCAACATTTCAGATCCGGTCACAACTTCTAAATTCTGTCAACTTTTCATAAATTCTGCGCGAGTTTTACATCCAGCTGAAATGTCTTAATTGCAGTTGTATTTAAAGAAAAAAACCGATTTCCAAATGATTTTCTAAAACAGCTTAAAGTACACTTTGATACAGTTTCACTTCTACCATTCTCAATGTTCTAGGAGTTACTATCACTATCGTTACATCCACCGCATGCTGGATATTGTCATAGTAAAACTGAAGGAAAAATCGAACAATCACAGATTAGTAGAGACTTCTCGCCTTCAAAAGCCATACAAAAATACCGTTGTTAAATTTGATTTATAAATACTGTCTGTTTCATCTGTTGTTGCATTCAGAGACTTCTTTGTTGCTATGACATAGTTCTGTTCCCAGTTCCAGTTCTGAAATACTTTCCTGCGGTGACTTTAGTGTTAAGGAATTTCTCAAATCCAAGGACTGTTTTTGAGACTGGGTCCATGGTTTGATATTATAGTGAAAGTAACCTCTAGATATAATTTGCTGCTAAATGAATAATAGCATTTTCAATATACATGTCTGTATTTCATATAAATTATATTTAAGTAGGCGATAAAATTAATCATAAAGTCACCTATCAGCTCTGTTGCTATATCTCAGTTTTATTTTATTTTATTAATAATGATATTTTTGTTTATTTTTTCCAGCTAAACCACTGGGTTTCACATTCACACGAATGCAAATCCTGACCAAGGACCAAGAAAACAGAGAAAAAACACATCTAAACAATTCTAGGGTTTAAAAAGAGTAAAGCACATTATCATTACAAAGAAAGTTTGAAAATGAGGAGTTAACATTCATTTCTGTTAAGTACCAATCGCATATCTGCTTAAAGTCGATAGACTATTTATAATGAATTTTGAGTGATACACAACCTCTATATTGCACTAATTAATCACCCCTCTGTATTAGACTTTTCGTTCCTCCGTATGAGACACTTCGTCCTGCTATATAATACGAATCGTCTCGCCGTATAAAACTATTCCCCCGCTGTAGAAGACTATTCGTCCCATGTATAAGACTAATCGTCCCGCTGTGTAAGACTATTCGTCCATCTGCATATGGACTAATAGCCATTTTATTCTCTGGTCCAATACCAATGCTTACTTTCACCGAAACATGAAGTGTTTTGTTGTAAAATACCACCTCTGGTTTATTTATGAATTTACGATTTCTATTTAATTTTTACATTGTTACGTAATTAGGATATTTCCATTGTTATATGATATAGCCTTGTGTTACATGATCGACTTCGGCAGCTTTGAAAGTGCTTCCCATGTATAGGGAACTGTGACAAACCAGTGCTATTGATGTTTGAATTACCGACTTACATAGTAATTTATATATACAATGTAGACATTAGCCATGCATCATTGACATTTGTACATGTTGTTGGGAAATAATGCATGGTTTTACAAAGCGCATTTTTATTGCTTGAGCGATGATTTTCATTATGTTTATAACATAACAACTATATCATCTACAGACATTCATGGTGCAGCGGTGTACAGCAACGAAAAACCACCGATAAGAGATTCAGACTTTGGAACCTTTGAGTGCTCATTTAAAGTCCTCAGTCTTACAACGAGGTCAACTACCTATGAAAAAGACAAACGCAACTAGATTGTGTATTAGTATAAAAAAATACAGAAAATCTTAAACACAGAAATGACAGTGGAATTGTATACACAATAGTTAGTCTCTGGCCAACTAATCAATATTTAGTCAAATCATTTTCCATTTTGAAAAAAAAGACATTTTTGTTGTTACATATATCATTTATTTTTATTTTGTACTAGTATCAAATTTGCTATGTCAATTTGTAAATATTCTTTAATTAGGAAACAGATGTGTGACTGGAATAGGGAGTTTTTTGTTATGTATT
Organism: Argopecten irradians; assembly: GCF_041381155.1. Lineage (NCBI taxonomy): Eukaryota > Metazoa > Mollusca > Bivalvia > Pectinida > Pectinidae > Argopecten > Argopecten irradians. The sequence goes on along the minus strand of NC_091142.1, from coordinate 8,498,315 downwards.
TGTGATAAGTGCCTAATTAACAACTAACTATTTTACACACTGACACAAATATATATATATATACATGTCCTATTTAAATATTTTGCTGTTTTTTGAAGCTCAATTTTGTGACGTGCCTTTGATTTTGTAAGAAGTGTTTATCTTAAAATCTGTAAAACAGAGTATTATTGATGTTTTAATATTTTATAGTAGTGCCTGTCTATAATAGCGTATTCCACAAGTACAACGTCATTAGGATGAACAAAGTCCTTTTCATATTTAACATTCTTTTATTTTATCATTTCATTCATTAACTTATTTAAAACAATGGTATGGAAACCATGACAACGGAATAAATTATAGATTACTTATTAGATTTGCATATGTGTGCATATATGCATACGTGTGTGCTTGACTTCGTACGTGTGTGTTGGGGTGTTGAGTGTGTGTGTGTATGTGTGTGCATTTAGATATAAATGGTATATGTGTATCTGATGTATTTTGGGCATTATCTTATCATTGTGTTCATGCTAGCTAACAGTGTTAAATGTTTATTATCTTCCTTGTAACAGGTATTCTAATTGGCTTAAAAATCATATTATCAGACCATAACATAAAAATGACATCGCCTTTTACAACGTCGCATTTGATTGGTTGATGCGGCAGCGTAATAATTTGTTAGAGAAAAGAGTCCACTAATTAAAGTGGAATCATAGTAAAAATATTAAATTATAAGAATTTATTTGAATATATTTTATGTTATGAAGATATAACACAAAAATCTAAATATACTCTAATCATAAAACAATGCAATTCGCAGTTAAGTTACAGTACACTCAGATTTTTGCGCTATAACTTCATAATATAAACATATATTCAAGTTAATCCTGACGTAGGTATACTGAAACACGGTAGACATTCTGATCACCACATGCAAATGTACGAAGAAGGGATGTGCGATAGCTCCATCTCGCATTTCGGTAGGTTATCCTGAGAATTCAAACAACCATTGGATTGTATTCTTGTTGGTGTTCAGGTGATATTAGAGCTCATAAGCTCGATAGCATCTTTCTTTTTAAATCAACATATCACCAATATTCGTTAAAAATTGAAATGTTACGATTTGAGGTAATGTACTAAGTACAACATTGAGCATTGTCATTCAAGAAGAAAAATCTTAATATCATAGCTTCCATACGAGCGCGGGCTATGTAACCCTTGACTGAAAAATTCATTTATCAAATTAGAAAAATACGTGTATCAAACTAAGAATCAGATGCTCGTAATGACACCAATGCAAGCTCCAAAATATTAGCAGGTAAATGCTAAGTGGGTTGATCACTATTGCCAGTTGTGTTTAGATGAAGCATCTCTCTATGCCATTGAAAAACTGTCAAAACTCGAATCATCCTGAAATCTGTAGCCAAACAAAATACTCTCTAATTGTGTAGGGTTTTGCCAAGGTTTGGGACTATCTATTCATGTATAAGATTTTGCCAAGGTTTGGGACTATCTGTACATGTATAAGATTTTGCCAAGGTTTGGGACTATCTGTACATGTATAAGATTTTGCCAAGGTTTGGGACTATCTGTACATGTATAAGATTTTGCCAAGGTTTGGGACTATCTGTACATGTATAAAAGTTTGCCAAGGTTTGGGACTATCTGTACATGTATAAAAGTTTGCCAAGGTTTGGGACAATCTGTATATGAATAATATTTTACCAATGTGTGGGACTATCTATACATGTACAAAATTTCGCTTAGGTTTGAGCCAATCTATACACGTGTAAGGTTTTGCCGAGGTTTATGACGATATGTGCATATATAAGGTATTGCCAAGGTTTGAGACTATCTTTACATGTATAAGATTTGTCCTAATCAGGTGTACGTAGATAATGTCCGCGGCCAGGTGTTGGGATTGTACTTGACAATTGATAGCATTTTATTATCAGCAGTTCAGCTGTTCCTGACTACGAAGACTATTGTGCATATGCTATCTTATTTACATACATTATTTAATTCTGAAAATTATCTTCTATTTGTTTGTATTGGAATATGTTTCATCGAAATATATTATATGCAAATGTCGATAGATAATTAAAAATAGTAAATAAATAAATATTATATAATAATATTAGAAAATCTCTTACTTATAACAAAGCATTTTTCTCGGTTTGAAAGTGTTGCAATGTTTGTGGATGTACGATAAAAATAGTAAAGGTGCCATTCTTTTAACAAAATGGCGTCAGATATTGGATTTGTGTTTTGATGGCTATAACATGACATACAAAAATCTTTGTAAGACAGACTTATCAACTACCAACAAGTACTGACACGTACTCTTTATATCCCATTTCTTAATATAGGATTTTTCAATTTGTGATTCAAGAAACTAGAAATGACTATATAATTACGTGGAGGTTTGTTATTTATGATATATGTATATTATGGCTTGCTATAATCAAATTAATCATCGATATTGTCTTTATAGCCGTGTAACCGTTTTTTTAACTACCATTTGTACTTTGTTATACTTAAACCAGATAAACTGATATAAAACTAAATAAAAAGAAATCAGTTTACTATAAAAACTACGTCTTGTTCAGTTTTGGAAACAACCATATAACACTTTAAAAAGAAAGAATATAATTCTGTGGATTCGTTGAGTGGAAGCTAATGTTACTAAAAAGCTAAACCATTTTCGCCAAAGGAATGCACAATCAGTAGTCGACATTTTTCTCCATTGAACTCAGAAATCCAAACAAAAGAATACAAAATCAGTATTCAACTTTCCTCCCTTGAATATAGAAAATAAAATAAAAAAAAAAAAAAAAAAAAAAAAAAAAAAAAAAAAAAAAAAAAAAAAAAAAAAACAACAACAACATGTATTCGACCTCAAACACTCTGGAACACAGTACATGTATATCTAAACAAAAGACACGATCAGTATTAAACTTTTAGCTCCATTGAACACGGTAAATCACAAAAGAACACAGGATCAGTTTTCGACTCAATTCTTCCTTGAACAAACATAGAACAAATCTAAACAAGAAGAATACACGATCAGTGTTTGACTCTTTTCTCCGTTGAGCACTTTAAAGTTGTATGGTCTATAACTTTCACTCTTTTTGTCATAGTGAAAACTGTTAAAGTGTTATACATATTTTCTCTGTCTGTCTGAGTTTTAAACTTTCTAGTTTTACCACTTTTTATAAAGTTGCGAACATCGTCGCGACAATCTCGAAGTAAAACGAGAGTTGTGAAACCAAGAGAAAATGTCAGCAATTTTTCATAAACAAAACATGTGGTCGACCTCAGCAGACTGGATCCATTAATAAAATAATACACGCACATTACAATATTTGATAAACACAATATTTTACGGCAATGTGTAAATTGGATCATACCAGTATGATTTGCTCTTATAAGCCAGAAGGAAAACGTAAACGTAACACCCGAAGTACCTGAACATAGCGTTTATTCAAGGCGCTTTATTCAAAACCAGGAATATATGATCCCTAAATTTCTGCTCTCTTATAGGCTGACATATGTTTTTTGGGATTTAAATCATCAAGTTACATGTCAATGTTTAAATTTCAAATGTTTAAGTTACATATCGTTACAGTGAAATTAGCAGCAATATAACTTTAAGTCTTGCTACTTTCATCGGCTTGTTCAACGTCCAGATTCGTTGGTTTCTCAGTTTACTGGGCTACCTCCACTCTTTAGCAGATGTGATCCGCTAAGGGAGACTTCACATCAGACCTCTCTAGATGTTCCGCCTCGGGAAATGGATCCGTACCATCAGTGAAAGGGAAACATAGCTTCCTCTCCCCTATTGACAAGGTTATCCCGTGGTTGCTTGGGAAAAGATAACTCACTTGTATCGGGGTAGGGAAAAGACAGCTCACACGCGCTTTAGCAATGTTTCTAAAAACTGCATTTTCATAATGTTTCGTGAAAGTATGGGAGAAAAAAAGAATAAAACATGGGTCTATCAAGCGGAGAGGGATATCTCCACCCTCAGCAAGCCTCGGGTTGACCAGCCAAAATCTTTCGCTCGAGTGGAAATGAGTCGGAGTAGTAGTCTAGGGAACATATTTCCGAGCGCATTAATGTGCTGGAGATGATATCGCTTCTGATGGCTCTGCAGCATTACCGGAAGTTCTGCATTCCAAGGTGGCTGATGTAGCTTTGGTCAATTCTACAGATGTCGCGTATCTGACAGATATTCTCTCCAGGCGTCACCAGTCGGTTCTGACAGAATCGCAGTTTAATCTCTTTATCGTCGATGGCATTTGTCAAGTGTGGGACAGGTCTTACATAGACCTTTTCGCCACTTCCCTGAACAAGCATTAGATTCAAAGGCTTGGGATGTAGGCGCCCTATCTCTGGACTGGGAGGGGGATGCATGCTAATACATTCCTCCCATTCGACCTGGTTTGCAGGGTTCTTTAAAATTTGGAAGTACTATTGCTCCCTCCTTCTGATAGCACCACTGTGGCCGAGAGAGTCCTGTTTCCAAAGCGCTCTTGTCGTTTCTGATGGATGTTCCTGTAGTTATCTCACCCAAAACCAATTTTCTGCGCTAGCCTCGTCCAAGACGATTTATTCAAGATGTGAAATCCTCCACCTCACGTCGAAGCAATCTCTGGAAGCCTCGCTTAGGCAGGATTTTCTCCAAATGCGTCAACTAGCATTGCCCGATCAATAAGATAGCCGTCTTCTGTCGTCTACCAGTCACACTGAATGATCTTCTTTGATAGGTATATCGTCAGGAAGATTGATTCGGTCAAGGCCTCTGTCCATCTGATAGCAGATTTTCTTCATTTTTTGTTTAAGGAACGTAATCTTGCCTATGGTACTATTGCGGGCTATCACACAGCTATTGCCAATTTGCTGTTTTTTCATGGTGGACTAGAGATAGGTTCTTCCACTTCTTTGTCGTTAGGCCTAGGATTATGCAATTAGCTGCACAGTGGAACCTAGCGCTTAGGTCTTCATAACGTTTTTTTTTTAACTTTTAAGATTGTCTTCCCGTTTGCTCTTGCCTTATGTCGTAGGAGGAGTGATACCCATACCTTGTTAATTCTGACATCTGTTTGACTCTGCTGTTTTCCTCCGCTCCAATCCTGCCATTTCTCTCCAATTTCCATCAGGATTCCTTCCCTGAAATTCTCGATTGGGTATAAGGAGGATCATTGTTTCTTATTCCCGTCGGGCGCTTAGGTTTAAACAGTTTCTGAAACCAAAAAAGGGTGAGGTATTCGATTTTTGCCTATCACACAGGTCAGCATGATGTCGCCTGTCAGTCCATCTCCGAATATATAAGTCAGGTTTTCAGGATTGCCTGTGAGCAGTCTAATGATCAGTCTCGGGCGAAATGCAAAGAGAGGGGTCATGGTAATTGTGCCTGCTGCATTTTGGCGTGGTCAGTCACTGACTTTTACCTGCAGTTCCTCTCCTCCCATTGTGATGGATTGTTTTTTTAAAGCTCTATGTCCCATTCCCTGCAAGCGTATCCTTAAAGTAAATGTTGCAGAACAAACAGATTATGTTAACAGATAATATACAATAGAATACAGGTTTTTGTTCTTTTATCTTTAGACACTTTATAATAGAAATCACAGTCAGTATTCGGCCTAATATCAAGTGTGGGGCTTTGAGGTCCATATGATGTTATACCACCTTGGTAGATTTATTTAATGACCGACGGCGTAATCCAAAGACATTGTTTTAAATTCTACCAGGGAGGTATTAAACCATATGGACCAAATCAAAGGTCATGAATTTTCTATATTAGATATGTAATTTCTTTGACAAAGGTTAAAAGTATTATCTGGTGTGCATATTTATTACAAGGAAAAAAACGATGGTCATAGGACGCCACCATGAAGAACTCAACGTAGGGGCAATGAAACTCACAGAATTATTGACTCTGTGTTTCTAAAAATGGAAACACCGAGTTGATACGCTATATATTGAACTTCACTTTGACCATGTATAAGGCAATATTTACATTTTCACAGTGCTTCGTCTCAATGAAACAAGTAAAATCCGATCACTTAATTTCTCATTGAACATGCTTGGTCACGCGCTGACCTCTGACCGGCGAGAGAATACATTTTGACATATTTTACAATGTGACTTAGTTTTACGCCGCTTTAGTTTTAAATGAACTTTCTGCGACGAGAACTATGGTAATATCATTGTACATTTATGAACAGAGACAGAAATGCTTAAAAAAGATATCAGAAATTGCCAGAACCATGCAGATAAATTATAAGAATACACATACTTTGATGAAATGCTGACTTAGGCTCGAGCCCCCTCTTCCCCTTCCACGGAAAAATGCAGAAAATACCCAATGCAGTGATGTTCACCACACCTCTACGTAGGCATAATCGAACGAGAATCATTACGGTAATGGACAGTACAATAGGCATACGATGACATACATACAAATTATAATCAGACTAAATTCGTTGACATAAGGCTTAACATCCATTATCAACGAAACTATTCCGTGAATGTCAGTGGAGGGTTGTTGGAAACCGCCAATATTTCAAATAGATGTTTCTCTTACTATTTTGATAATTTGAATCCCAGAACTCCAGCTGACAATGGAGTTATCTGATATGAATAAAATAGAATTATCTCAGTAATCTGCGACTTATCTCACATCTTATACATTTTATTGAGCTCCAAAAGCATCATGTTATTTGACTTTATCGAATGCCATGGACATAGGGGTTGGCAATACAAATACATTACACAATCATTGAAAATGAGTTTTGAAACGTTTGATTATGTATATAGATAACAATTGACTGGTATTTTCACCAATCGTCAATTTCTTCGAACCGGACAAATGAAGCAGCTGGATCACATATTAACTGCACTACCAGTACTGCGCATCGATGTTTTATATTTGAAGCGAGATAATAATGCTTTTATAATAAAATGCAAACCATTAATTCTTGTAAATGAAAAAAAAATCGAAATCACCGATTTTAATCGTAACAACGTCCAAAGAATAAAGCTATTTCGGAACCATATATATATATATATAGGAGTCGCGGTGGTCGAGTGATTCAGATGTCTCTACATATTACTACAGGCCCTCCACCACTGGGTCGTGAGTTCGAATCCCACGTGACGCAGTTGCTTCGCAGTTTATTTCATTAGCACGATATTAACTATTTTCATCAGTTAATGCAAGCAACAAAATAGACAATCAATCCTTAAATGAGAATAGTGGAAAATCAGAGCATATCTAATGTTATACAATAGAAAACACTGTCAGTTACCACTTCACTTAACCATTAATGCCACTTTGTTTTGTTTTTTATTTCATGCGGTTATAGAAAAAATGTTTACAAACCGTGTGAATCTGCGTATTATCTATACTATCTTGGCGAACCCGATGTCATTTTGTAAATCTTTAGTCCTTAGGAAGATGAACCATATGCTAAAGGATACGAGGTCATGGTTGTCATCTACATTGTATCAACGATTTACGTACATATTGGCCTGGTGTTGTCTAGTATAACGCACATCAACAGGAAATACATTCTCAGGCAGATGAAGTGGGAGACATGACTGAACCAGATAACTAACTAAAGTAGTATTTATATCCTTTCAGTCTATTGTTTTTGTTTTTATCTATTTATCATCTATTTGATTAGCATCACATCATTTTTGGAACGATTTCATTCCTGGAAACGTTAAGAGTAGAACGTTGTTGTAGCTCAAAATGTCACAACAGAATGATACAGGACTACCGTGGGTAAACAATATCTTCATCATTTCTGGGACGATTTCATGCCAAAAGTTTTGAGCAAAATACTGTTTTGACTAAAGTTAGTTGAAATAAGAACTGTAGTTTGTAAACATTATCTTCATCATTTCTGGAAAAATACCATGCAAAAGAAAGTTTAAAGTAAAACGTTGTTTTGACTGAAAAAAGCACAATAGAATAATAAAAAACTGTAGTTTGTAAACTTTATCATCATCATTTCTTAAAAGATTGTATGCAAAAATTTAAAGCAAAACGCTGTTTTGACTAAAAAAACAGAATAATAGAGAACTGGAGTTTGTAAACCTTATCACCATCATTTCTGGAAAGATATCATGCCAAAAGGTTAAAGCAAAACTTTGTTTTGACTCAAAAAATCACAACCGAATAATAAAGAACTGTAGTTTGCAAACATTTTCATAATAATTTATGGAACGATTTCATGCCAAAAATTTAAAGCAAAACGCTTTTTTTACTTAAAAAGTCACAACATAATATTTCAGAACAGTAGCTTGTAAACATTATCATCGTCATTTTTGGTACGATTTCCTGACAATTGTGTAAAGCAAAACGCTGTTTTGACTAAAAAAAGTCACAACCGAATAATAAAGGTATGTGGTTGGATAACATAAGTGGCGGGCTATGGAATGACACTCATACTGTTCCCCGAATACAGGATTACTTCCTTGTTTCATGGCTTGGAGATGTCTCGTTAAATATATTACCGTGTCTAGCTTTGGATTGAGAAAATGACAATTTTGTCGACAATTGAAACTGAAATGAGGAAAGTTAAAAAAATATCCTTAGTCAATACGAGGTTAAACCAAGTAACCCGATGAATAAGATAAATAATAGTCACTTGTTGGAGAATATGTTTATGCCATAAATTTCACTTTATCTGCATACCATACATGATGATTTGTTAATGATCGTATGCATTGAGGGAAGCTAACCACCACATATTGCTTCATACATATTCTTTCCGTCATTTGTTAAAACGGGGGCTGTCATTGTCTTCAGTTTTTAACGTATTAGGTTTGATAAGTAGATTTGATAAAACGGCATAACGAAATTGCTTCCGATCTTTCATATACTAATCAAAATTTGCTAAGGATCACATATTAAACCTTAGCTAAAAATGGGTACAAAATGAAAAATATTTTTTTTTCTTCTCTATAGTTGTACGCATGCATGTAATCGTCTCTGTGTATCAGTGGCAGTCCAAACAGTCACCCGTAACGCCAGCGACACGTGCGAACACGTGTGTATACCATGTGAATAGCGTACATAGTGAATACTACATTGTTGCGTTTTTGTGAAAGGACTTTTTAGAGTAGATTTTTTTTGGCATTTTGACACAGATTATGCCCCGACAATACACTGGACACCATTTGAATGCTTCTGACATGGATAGGGGCATCGGTATGTTACTGTCTGGTAGGTCTCAATGTGATGTAGCTAATGACCTTGGTGTGTCCCAGAGTGTTGTGTCCCGCATGTGGAATCGGCATCAAACTTTTGGAATTGTTGCTAGACGACACGCAGGAGGTCGGCAACGGGCTACATCACAGCGTCAAGACCGGTATCTCGCCATTAAAGCTCGTCGTCACAGGTTTAGTAACGCTACTTCCGTACGAAATGCCTTCATAAACGCCACTGGAACGCGAATTTCCACGCAAACTGTACATAATAGACTTCATCAGGGAGGTCTAAGGTCCCGAGGACCTGCAGTGAGGATTCCCTTGACTGAAAGGCATGCTCAGGCTAGACTTTCATGGGCCCGCGATCATGCTAGATGGACTGTCAGAGACTGGACCCCTGTTTTTGTTCACAGACGAGTCCAGATTCTGTCTCGACTTCACAGACAGGCGTGCTAGGGTGTGGAGGCTACCAAATGAAAGATTTCAATCGGCTAACGTCTCCGAACACAACCGATATGGCGGCGGGTCTATGGTGGTCTGGGGCGGTATAAGTGTCCAAGGTAAAACTGACCTCCATGTCTTTCCGAACGGCAATTTGACGGCCAAGAGATACTGCAATGAAGTCCTTGATGTCTACATCAGACCATACGCTGGCGCTATTGGTCCGGAATTCATTCTAAAGGATGATAACGCTCGCCCACATAGAGCTCGGGTCTACTGGGGTTGTAATATGATATTATTTCATATGTGGATATGAAGATAGGGATATTCTACCCGAGGGTCAAAAAATGTTGTAAAAACCGAAGCTTGCCGAGAGTTTTACATTTTGTGAACCCGAGGGTTGAATATCCCTATTCTTCGTTTTCACATATGAAAGATTATTTTTCTCTGAAACATTGATGATGTATTGCAATTTTACTACTATGGTTATCTCCATATATGAAAAGTGTGGGGTATATTCAACAGAGTTCCCGTTGTTTGCATCTTTTAAAGATGCTCCACCGCCGACATATGGTATTTTTTTCACTATGAAAAACAGGAGCAGACGATTTAGTATTTTTCTTCAGTTACAAAAGTTACTTACTTTACACCATTACCAACATTGAAAAGTTGAGCTTCTAATTTTACTTCAAGTTAAAAATATGAAAAATAATTAATTGCATCCCGAAAAAAAATCCTTGGCACTATATCGTATATGGAATGAAGTACTGATTGTGCATGCACTAAAGGCAAAACAAATTATTTTATATTATTTTTTTGTGTTAATTAGACATATATATACACGATAAAACACCAATTATTGTTCAAATAATGAATATCATTTATGCTCTGTCGGCGATGGAGCATCTTTAAAGTAAACCCGGCCGAGAAAATAGTAGTTTTGTTGACGCTATGACATCACATGGCTGTATTGCATGGGTAGCATGTAAAACAGCCCCTCACGACATGAGTGTATCGCCCAAACCTGAGGTACAATGTATGAGAGAAAACAGCATACATGTGCAAGATTATAGTATAATGCCATCATGATAAATAATATATGTCTGTTTATCATATGCAAATATATTGTCAAATGCACTAAGAACAGTATATGTAACATTTTTCTGGTATATTATGGCAACTTATGATTTTTCTTTTTCTTTTTTTGCATAATTGAATTTTTCAAAATTAGATCACTGTGACCTATTTTTTGACACTAACAAAGTTATGTTTTCAAATTTTTAAATTTTCAACATAAAAAAAAAAGCATTATAAGTCATGAAAATTCATTCAAAAATATCATTGGATATTAATAAAACTGGACAAAACAGAAAACTGACCCTCCTGTTTAACCCCACACATCTAAAAAGTGACTCCGACCCGACCTTAATCATATACCATATAATGATCTCCTAAGCCCCGGATATTTGTCATGAAAACAACAAATAATGCGTAAAGGTCATGGCCACAAGTGGGTCCTCCTTTGATATTACGTATGGGAAGGGAAGCAACTCCCAAAATGTACTGTATTCTTCAATTATAATAAGAGAGTTTATAATTTAAGCTCATGATTTTGGCCGCGAAGAACAGCGACTTTCAAAAAATCACAGGGATATATTCTCTTTCTACTCTAGCGATTTTTAGGTATTTGTATTCGTGTGTTTGATCTTAATTATTTGTTTCTTTTTGTAACCTGTTATTTTGCATTAATATGAACCCATGTTACATGTACGTTTGTATTTAAGTATATTTTTTGATAAGTTAATTAAAATTAAGGATTACTATCATATCGGGGTATATTTGCAAGCTGTGTGAATACGCGTATGGATTCTCACAAAAGTTTGCAAACAAAATTTATTTCATAACCCGATGAAATTAAAAAAATAGTGACACCAACGCGTAAAACAAGTTTTCCAGCCTCCTTAATAAAATGAAATACGTTTACATCTACGATTCCATTGATTTTCCAAGGGATGTTTTTTCCAAGTCTCTGCGTTAATGTTTCTATTGTGACGTCACGATAACGTCGGGTTTTCACACCATTCTCGAATATGTTTGTTTGATTAATTAACGTCCTATTAACAGCCAGGGTCATGTAAGGACGCCCCCCCTGTATGCTATGTGTCGCGTGTGTGTGCGAGGTGCGTCTTTTGGGAGACTGTGGTACATTCTTATTGTCTTCTTGTATAGGGGAACCGTTGCCGCCCTTTTTATAGTGCTATATCACTGAAGCATGCCGCCGAAGACACCAAGCAATACACCTCACCAGGTCACATTATAATTTTCATAGTTGTATGCAAAAAAGAATTGGCTTGTCAGAAAGCCAGATTTAGTGTGAAAGTTAAAAAACAAAAATTAATTATTTGTATATGAAAAGGAATCGTCGCCACAAATAACTTGAAATGTGAAGTTTTAAAATTATATTCTGAATTGAAATTTTAAGTCTAATTTTTGCTAAAGGTTTAAATTGAAAAGGTATTTTAAAATCTTATGAGTTTTTATCTTCATTTTAAGTTGGAAATATTAAGGTCAATTTCTCGATGCCCGCGACAAAGCATAAACGATACTCATCATTTGAACTATAATTGGTGTTGATTCATGTGTGTCTAATTAAATAATATAAGTTAACTTATTTTGCTTTTGGTGGATGCACAAACAGTACTTCTGTTTATATAGGGCATAGTGCCATGACCTTTATTCGGGTCAATTAAATTATTGATATTTTAATATATATTCAAGTCAAATAAGACGTTCAAACTTTTCGATGATGAAGAAAAAATACCATTTCTCAGCGGTATAGCATATTTATATGTTGTGATATATACATATGTAAAAGCATGCTTTTAGAATTTTATTACTTTGGAAACGTAACAATTATGAGTTAAAATTGATAAAGGATTTCTTAAACCCAAAATGTAAAGTGTAAAAGTTAGAATGTTAGTGGGATATTCAGAAGTCTATATTAAAATATGAATGATCGGTAGCAATCTCGTTATGCCGTTTGATCAAATCTACTGATCAAGTCGAATACGATAAAAACTGAACTTACAAGACAATAGTAGCCCCGTTTGAACAAATGACAGAAAAATATGTATCACGCAATACATGGTGGTAAGCTTCCCTCAATGGATACGAGAAATAATAAATCATCATGTATGGTATGCAGATAAAGTTAAATCTATGGCATAAACCAATTCTCCAACAAGTGACTATTGCTAATCTTACTCATCGCATTACTTGGTTAAATTCTGTGCTGACTAAGGATATTTTTTTTACTTTCTTCATTTCAGTTTCAATTGTCGACCAAATTGTCTTTTTCTCAATCCAAAGCTAGATACGGCAGCATGTTAAACGAGACATACTCCAAACCCTGAAACAAGGCAGTATTCCTGTATTCGTGGAACAATATGGGTATCATTCCATAGCCTTTCCATTAATGTTTAACAATCGCAGTTCTTTATTATTTTGTTATTTTCTTGATGTTCTTTTTTTTATCAATGTTTACAAACTACAGTTCTTTATTATTCTGTTGTGACATTTTTAGTCAAAACAGCGTTTTGCTTTAAACTTTTGGCATGAAACCTTTCCAGATATGATGGTGATAAGGTTTACAAACTACAGTTCTCTATCATTCTGTTGTGACTTTTTTTTAGTCAAAACAGCGTTTTGCTTTAAATTTTTGCATGCAATCTTTTAAGAAATGATGATGATAATGTTTACAAACAACAGTTCTTTATCATTAGGTTGTGATGTTTTAGTCAAAACAGCGTTTTTCTTTAAATTTTTGCAAAACAGCGTTTTTCTTTATTTTTTTAGCAAAAAGGTTTTGCTTAAATTTTTGCATAATTTTAAGAAATGAGATGATAATGTTTACAAACAACAGTTCTTTATCATTAGGTTGTGATGTTTTAGTCAAAACAGCGTTTTTCTTTAAACTTTTTGCAATGTATCTTTCCAGAAATGATGATGTTTACAAACTACAGTTCTTTATTTTCGCTTGTGATTTTTTAGTCAAAACAGCGTTTTGCTTTAAACTGTTTGCATGGTATCTTTCCAGAAATAATGATGATAATGTTTACAAATTACAGTTCTTATTTTCACTTATTTTGGTCAAAATAGTGTTTTGCTCTAAACTTTTGGCATGAAATCGTCCCAGAAATGATGATGATAATGTTTACCCACGGTAGTCCTGTATCATTCTGTTGTGACATTTTGAGGTACAACAACGTTCTACTCTTAACGTTTCCAGGAATAAAATCGTTCCAAAAATGATGTGATGCTAATCAAATAGATAATAAATAGATAAAAACAAAAACAATAGACTGAAAGGATATAAATACTACTTTAGTTAGTTATCTGGTTCAGTCATGTCTCCCACTTCATCTTCCTGAGAATGTATTTCCTGTTGATGTGCGTTATAATAGACTACGCCAGGCCAATATGTACGTAAATCGTTGATAGATGACAACCATGAGCTCGTATCCTTTAGCATATGGGTCATCTTCCTAAGGACTAAAGATTTACACAATGACATCGGGTTCGCTAAGATAGTACAGATAATACGCAGATTCACACGGTTTGTAAGCATTTTTCTTTCATACCTACGGGTGTTATACTGGCTGGTCTAGGGCAATACACTCATCCGCCTGAGGCTGTACTGCATGGCTACCCATGCAATAAAGCCTCGTGACGTCACGGCGTCAACGAAATTTCTATTTTTCTCTGTAAAATTTAACATTGTTTTTTTCGCAATCTTGACTGTTTTTACTATAAAAGATGCAAACAACGGAATTTTTGTTGAAAATATCACGTAATTTTTCATGAAAAATTGACTTTCAGCCGTGGATTTCTTCGAATTTATTTCAAAATGGCGGAATATTATAGTTGTAAAATTGTAATAAAACGTCGAGGTATGAAAGAAAAATACTCTTTCATAAGTAGATATGAAGAATAGGGATAATCTACCTTCGGGTTCACAAAATGTTGCAAAACCCTCGGCAAGCCTCGGTTTTACAACATTGTGTGACCATCGGGTAGAATATCCCTATCCTTCATATCTACATATGAAAGAGTCTTATAATATAACACATTGTCGCATTGCGGACATGTCCTTGGTCCATAGTAAGCGTGTTGTTGGGTACGTGCATAAGAGGCTTGTCGGGAGTTTTATAGCATTATTAATAATTCTGAGGATAGAATATTTCTATCATTTATACCCACGTATGAAAAAAATATTTTTCTCTTCATACTTCGACGTTTTATTGCAATTTTGTTACTATGATTACCGACCATTTTAGCATAGATGTAACTATTTGTTAACCTCATCGGGGTATGAAAGACATTTTGTTTCCAAACTGTGCGGATCCGCGTAGCGGATTCTCACAAAAGTTTGCTAACAAAATTTATTTCTTAACATGATAAAGTTAGGAAAAAATAGTCACATCAATGCTTATTGCTATTTTTTAAGCTTACTTGATAACATAAAATACGTTTAAACGTAAGATTACATTGATTTTCCAATGAATTATTTTTTTCTAAATCAATACGCATGCATTTACAGCCTCAGACCAGTAGACGACATATGTATTGCATCAGATAGACCACTATTACACCTGTTGGTATGAGAGAAAAAACAATAAACACTTCTGTAGAAACATTCTATTTTCTTTTTATTAAAGTTCAAAAGATATCACTCATTTTTAGAACATTAAGAAAACATGCTGTATATGTTATAAAGCCATCAATAAACCATTATAACACATTATACGACTTTCGTCTAGTTTTTTAGCAATTTTAAACATGTTTCTCCTATAACATCGATACCTAGCCAATATCAGGCGGCATGGGGAATTTTAATATCACATTACCCAATATACCTTCAAGTGTAGACTTACATCATATTTTATGACATGTCAAGGTTATGCATACTGTTCATATGTGCAGTGTCAGCCGTCACAAATGATTTTGTGGGACATTTCGTCTGTCGGCGCCAGGGAGATTTTGGACAGCCAGGTTAGCCGTTTGTGTGTCTTGGTGAGGGGAAACTAGAACCTTCCTCACAGGGACGCGCACTCAAATGAAGGTTAAAAATGAGGCGGCAAGGGAGACGTTAGGAAGAGAAAGAAAATACATGATCCTATATATAGTCGCCTTTCACGATCATAATATATAATTTAATTGAATTTAATTGAAAAACGATTGTCGTAGGCTGATTGCCTCTATGTCCATATCATAAGATATATAACACAGATTATAAAATGACAATGGTGAAGTGAAATTGAGATTGAAAAAATAAGTAATCAGGAAGTAGTATACATGTTGTCCTTTAGGTGGTTGTCCAGCAGAATTTGAAATCCTATCGTTGTTTCTGCGTTCACGACCGAATCTGGCAAACCGTTCCAGATATCAACTACTCAAAAAGTAATCTAGTTTTTTCCTGAGTTCTGGGTTACACCGTTGTTTGTATAACTTGAAATTATGTCCCTGTGTTCCTTCATTAGTATCGTAGACAAAAAGGCTGGAGGTGACGTTTTCGTCAATTTTTTTTCTTCGCTATTTTAAACATTTAGTAAATCTCCTCTAGTTCTTCTGTGCTTAATTGTTGGTAGTTTTAATTTTGTAAGACGTTCCTTATAGAAGAGGTATTTGAATCCAGGTACTAGCTTAGTAGCTCTTTGCTGTACATTCTCTAACATCTGAATATCCTTAAGTGTGTAAGGACTCCAAGCTCTAGTACTGGCTACATAATCTGTTTAAACATCTATTCGTCCAAGAAAGTAACCAAACTTCTGATAATCCTAAGTACTGAATTGGCTTTATTTATTGAATTTTGAATGTGTGTTCGAAAATCCAAGTTCGCGTCCACCGTTACTCCAAATCTTTTTCGTTAACTATTTTTCCAGTACCACTTATCAGCATGGCTTGCGAGACGGTAATTTTTATCATTATTAGGTGATCCTTTTGCCTGTAAAACCTTGCATTTATTCGGATGAAACTTCAGAAGCCAATCATCGAACCACTTTTGGAGATTATTCAAATCTGTTTGTAAAATTTTCTTATTCTCATCGTTATTGATCTTTTGGTGTAATTTCCTATCGTCGGCGAATAGAGGGCACGCCAAATTTGTGTTCAGGCATGTCATTAATATCTAGAATAAAAAGTATAGGCCCTAAAACGCTACCCTGGGGAATTCCGCTTAAAACTTTCTGCGATTTTGACGTAGATCTTGATTCCATTTACCACAACTTTTTGATGTCTATCACTCAAAAAGTTTTCAATCTATTTAACAGTTTTCGTGCCGTTTTCGTATTTATAAAGCTTGCGTATTATATGACGATGAGGAACTTTGTCAAAAGCTCTAATAAAATCCATATAAATAACATCAATTTCTTCTCCCGTATCCAACATAGGTGTCCACTTATATAGAACTATTGACATTTCAAGAGTTGTTGACCTTCCGGGGAGAAATCCTTATTGATTATTACTGAATATATTGTTCTATTTCATGTGTAATTATGCTATCGCGTAAAGCTTTTCCATTGTTTAAACGATGATACTAGTAAGACTAAGGGGTCGATAACTTCCTGGATCGGTCTTCGAACTTTTTTTTTTTTTTTTTTTTGTAAATATTAGTAATGTTTGCATCTTTCCATGATTGGAATAGTTTACCTTCAGGGAATGATTTATTGAAGATGATTGGAATTGGTAAACACAGAACATCGCAAAGTTCTTTTAGTGCTTTCGGGAATATCCCATCGGACCGGAGTGATTTGTTAGCATCTAAGCTAAAAAGCAATTTCTTGAATGCATCTTCATTGATAATTTTGTCTTGGAATGAATGACCAATTGGTCTAGCTGTAAGCTCAGGTAGCTCAAAACCGTACGTAATTTTCAAACCTCAATATTCAAATTTTAAGATCAGCATTGACAAACACATATGAAACAGGTATCAATTTCATAGTTTACTTTACGAGCAGAACAAATGAGTGATCTAAACATTTTTTCAACTGATTGTCACGGCCTGGGGGATTATATCAAGAGAAAGGACACGTTTTCTTATCTAAGGTCTAAAAATTGTAACATATATTGTTTAAAGGATACACACTTTACAGAGGAAAGAAAAGTTTTATACGTAATTAATGGGGCTATCACTGTTATTTCAATTCATTTAGATCAAATGCTAGAGGGGTTGCAATACTATTCAGTAACAACTTTGAATTTCAGGTAAATAAGATTAAAAAAGATATAACAGGGAACTTCTAGTTATTTCAGTTGAGTTGAAAAATATGAATTACACAATTATTACAATAGATGGTCCAAATTAAGACGAGCCCGTTTTTAAAACATTATAAACGAAACCCTATGTCGCTTAAACGTTTGATATTTGAACATGGAAATGTAACTTGATGATTTAGCTCCCAAAAACATATGTCTGTCTTTAAGAGAGTCGAAATTTAGGGATTATATATTCTTTGTTTAATATAAAGCGCCTTAAATCACCGCCATGTTCAGTACCTTCGGGTTTTGTCGGAAATCCTAATCATATCACATGACTGATGTCCACTTGACCTGAACGTGGTGATCCAGGTTTTATCGTAAGCACATATGTCTTTGTTTAGGTTTTCCCTTGTGGCTAATATGCGCATATCGTGCTGATATATGTCAACCGAGCGAGTATTTGAAACATGTTATTCACAAATTGCCGTAATTCAATATGTCCGAGCAGTAATTTCTTTTAAGATCCAGTCTGTTTAGATCGACCACATGTTTTGTATACGAAAGGTTGTTGAGATTTTCTCTAGGTTTCACAACTCTCGTGTTACTTCGAGATTGTCGCGACGATGCTCGGAAGAGATAGGAATTATTCGGCATCTTTCGAGCCTTTTTTAACCTGGGCCGTTTTCGTTTATTCAGAACAACCGGTTCGAGCGCTTGTTAAAGTCATTATTTCAAGTATAAATCCTGTCGGACCTGTAGTTTTTTCTATACAGGCCTGTGAGTGCTTTGTCAAAGCTCGTCTGAAAACATTATAAAATCACCAGGTCCGTCTTTAATTCATAAGCAAACAACTAGGTCCAACCAGTCAAACCGCATAATCGAAAACGGCCCTGTACACGTTAAAAATATTTTTTTATATAATTAAAAAGCTTACAGTGCTGCAACTTTATAAAAAGTAGTAAAATTGGAAAGTTTAAACCTCGGATAGACGGAGAAAAATGTGTATAACACTTAAACAGTTTTCACTATGACAAAAAGAGCGAAAGTGATAGACCATACAACCTTAATTCCAAACGTTCTTTAAAGACAGGTAGAAAATTTGCGCCAACGGTTTGGGTTGTGTCCTATGTCATACTCACGGAAAACGCGAGGATTACGTCAATATACTCACCCAAACACACGCTGCTGATATATATATGGAGAATGTGGTACTCGTATATGTGCTATGAAAGACGCCAAATGTTTTGCAATGTTAAGTGAAAATATAAATTCTATTTGGCATTTGAAAATACTTTGTACAAAGACTACATAACTGATACGAGTTTTAGATTGTACGCTTACAAAGTTGACGTCATTTCTGTCACGCATGGCTTTCCCAATACCTTCCCCGGGATCATACATAGATGCGAATCGTTTTAAAGGCATTGGACAGCTAGGACACTTCGTAAATGACCTTGGTAAAAAAATCGTGCGAGATACCTTCAATATTTTCAATGGAGAAACAATTATCAGCTCGTTCCCACCAAACTATTGGTGCGACCTGTGCAATCGACTGCATGAGCCTATAGGAAATACTGTTATGTATGACACTAAAACATGTAGTTATTAGATAAGGGAGATAACTCCTAAGCTATATTATCAATACATCCTATAAAGTCATGTCATTAATTTAGGTTATAGAACTTTCTAGGATATTGCCATGTGTAAACATACATGTTTGTAAATATTGATTATAAATAAGGACCAAGAATGATCTATTTTCAGAAAGTTCTGTGTGTTTATTTGTTTACTGTTTTTATTTAGATATTTCTAGAAACAGAAGGTTCTCCAATATTCTTGAATTAGGGTTTAGCAATATATACTCCAGCTGTCCAACCTGTAATAAGTCATATCAAGAAGTGTACATCGCCATATTAGATTCTATTTGGAGAGCTATTGTTACTTTATCTGTTGAATATTATAACACTTTGTGTGGATTATTATATTGCCCGGAACTTAAAAAATTATCTGTAGACATTCATTTTCCTCGTGATTATTGTTAATTTGGAACCTGGAAGGATCAAGGATTATATCAGGACATTCGCATACAGATAAGTAACACTTTAAACTATCGTATTACTCTTGTACCACCACCAATTACCTAAGATATTCTAAACCATCTCTGTATAATATTCTCTGTATAATTGTGTTTTGAATTTAGCTGCTGGTTTCTCATTTCTGTTATTATTTCTTGTAATAATACGAAGTATCATCGGATCTACGATGACCTTGACAAATTGATGTATGGTACCCAGAATTCTCGACATTAAAAAAAACCCCAAATGACATCAGATATTCAACTCCAAACAGCATACTGTGAACTAAAACCTACTTGTTTTTAAGTCTTTTTATTCTAAAGTTGTTATATTACTGAATAGAAATATGCATCTTGATATTATACAATTATGGACTTATTTTCAGGTGGATACGGTGAGTTACCTGTCGGTGGTGGAGCATTTTTAATGTTATACCTTAATGCATTAGTCAAACATAAACCGACAGTGCTGTTATAATTCATGATTTCGTATAAAAATATAAAAATGAGAGAAGAAAAAAAAACCAGAAGAAATTCTAGTATTTAAATCTCAAAGTGATTTTTAAAAATGGTATTACTTAAATTTTATCACGACGTTTCATTAATATTTATGGAAACTTGTTCGTTGAATAAAAAAAAAAAAAAAAAAGTAAAAAATAATTAAAATGTCCCGAAGTGTCGCAATATTTATGTATTGGTGAAGATGTATTGGTGAAAACTTGAATTCCCTCAAGAATATTCAAGGAATTGAAAAATGTAATCCAATAATTTGAATTTTGATAAAACAATCAATTTGTCATTTTATCTGATAAAGACGGTGCCTTTAATTTGTTATAAAATCTATTATTTTGTCTTATGTTTGAAAGAATTCCGATAAAACCATCTTGACATTTGAAAGTATTTTGAGAAAGATATCTTTACAATTGAAAGCATTTCGATAAACCACCTTCACGTTTGGAAGTACATGCCATCTTAACGTTTTAAAGTATTTCGATAAAATCATATTTACAATTGAAAGCATTTCGATAAACCACCTTCACGTTTGGAAGTACATGCCATCTTAACGTTTTAAAGTATTTCGATAAAATCATCTTTACAATTGAAAGCATTTCGATAAACCACCTTCACGTTTAGAAGTACATGCCATCATAACGTTTTAAAGTATTTCGATAAAATCATCTTTACAATTGAAAGCATTTCGATAAACCACCTTCACGTTTGGAAGTACATGCCATCTTAACGTTTTAAAGTATTTCGATAAAATCATCTTTACAATTGAAAGCATTTCGATAAACCACCTTCACGTTTGGAAGTACATGCCATCTTAACGTTTTAAAGTATTTCGATAAAATCATCTTTACAATTGAAAGCATTTCGATAAACCACCTTCACGTTTGGAAGTACATGCCATCTTAACGTTTTAAAGTATTTCGATAAAATCATCTTTACGCTTAAGAGATTTTCGATAACATTAAAGAGCCCACTATCTTTCCGAAACCAAAAATAAAAGATTCCTATAAACAACATAGAAAAATGTATATTGTTAGCCTAAGATGATGTTACAACGCCAAATAAATGCTAAATTTCCTCCCATATCAGATCTTTGTTAGAAGTGGCGATTCATTTCGCTGTTTTGCCGTCTGGCGCAGTGATAGTCAACTATGGCGCGGTAATTAGGACGACGGTGGGAAACATAAGACGACCCGAGTTATGGAAATTCACATTCAATTTGATTAGAATTTGATGATACATTTGCTGAAAAGCCGTTTCGGAAAGGTAGTAGGCATTTAACATTTGAAAGTATTTTCATAAAATCGTCTTGACGTTTGTACGTCTCTTGACACATCACATTACATGACGCGATTGTACCTGCTGCCCCTATTGCATGATCGTAAAAGACGACTAAATTTAGGATATTATGTTTTCTCTTCTTCCTACACTGTAACTGACTTTATCAGTAGCTGGGATTCGATTTATTAATTCACATCATATTGCTTCCTATGTCAATTTTGATGAAATGTTTATGATTGCAACGCACGCTAATTAATTATAAGCAAACTAGGTTAACGACATTGCGTGTGTCAAATAACTACCAGGATCCCATATTAATGTAATTATAATGTTTTAATTTCTTGTTATTATGAAATTTAATTAGATTCATATTTGCTGTCGATATCATATTTGACATAATCAGTTCTATTAGGTTGATGAAAGTGCAGAATACACATTCAGCGTCTCATCATCGCTTTAAATGCAATTATTTAAAACAATTTACATCCGGTTTCTAACACAGGCGCTTGCAGATTATCATATAGTTGTTGTAAAATGGAATAGGGCTATTGACCAAGGCTTGCAACTCCGTCTGGTCGAGATGCACAACCATCCTACATTTATTCAAAAATGCAACAACAACAAAAAACATTTTACAAACGACACGCGGATGGTTAAAACGCGGAGTTTTTTCATGATGTCGTCTTGTCCTGATTCGACACTGTGCACTTTGCCATCAGGTAAAAATTTGGGTGCCATGGAAGATGGAGATACATTGCAAAAGCAAATCGTTCTTGTTCCACGGATTCCAAAAGACGTTAGCCCTGGCTGAATCTGTGAACTGAGTCCTTTGCGAAACGAAGCAAAATGAGGCATTGCTTCCATCATTTTGAATACAATTTACAGAATACATTGTCACGCTTCACTAGGGCCAATGCAGCATGTGGCAGTCGCGTGTTAGCGTCTGTTAGATTTAAAGGGATTACATATAGGAATATACTCTATATTATGAAGGCAGTGGATTTAGAGTTACCAACGACATCAAGCGTACTATGTTTCCTGGAAAGACAAACAAACACAATATTCGGTTGGTCAGAATCTTTAATCCTTAAAAGCGTCATCGATTTATCACCTCTATTTCCGATGCATTCTTTGCGAACAAAATGTGGCGAAAAAGAAGTATACATTTCCGTTAAAGTAAGGCCGACTCATACCGTGCGTCCCATTTGCGGATTCGTACCAGTTGCACTAAAGTGATACGGCACCGCTAAATGGAACGCTTTTGGATTTTTCCATGATGGCGGCACCCATATGAAAGATACGCTTCGAATGTAAAAGCTACGTATTTTCGGTGTTAATAATGAAATGGATATAAAATAATACCTAAATAGTTTCAGTACACATTGAAATAAACGATCCATTTAATTTTATCGGATATAGATACGCTCTGCCTTGTTTTCAACAAAGAAAACATTCCGGTGACAAATGAAGAATCTCGGGTCCGCCATCTTGGATACAAGTGGTACGCTTCTGAAAACAAACCACTTGTACCGGTTCGGTTCGGCTGGTACAGCGCGTTCCATTGCAGACACAGCAGGTTCGTACCAGTTGTATCTGCAAATGAACGGTACAGGTATTATAGAATTTCTCACAGTCGTTGTCACTGATTTACAGTTAAATTCTTATTCCGTAAGTTATCAAACTTATTGGATAAAATCAATACATATATATCACTCAATATTCAAACATTACATTCGAAAATCAAATACGGTATTCTAATAATTCATCAGCGGTCATGCAAAATACATACATAATCACACTTAATACATACGCCCTTACATTACATCCTTGAAACGTTCACAATCGCAATCCCACTATCATATAATTTATTCTCAAATAATTCTCAAATTTGTTCTCAAATAATATTTGTTTACTATATGAAGGCTTCACAAATTACAGATCATAGTGACCTACTTATCAAATCAGCATTTGTAAAAAGTAAAAATTTTGGAAGTGTAAAAGGAGCGGGTCGGTGTAGCTTGTACATAGTGTTAAATACAGTCTCAGTCACTCTGGTGCATTGTCTAAGAAGAGTAAGATGTTTCGACGCGACAGTCTCATCCGGCTGTCTAAATCTGTAACCCAGTCTGTGAATAGCTGCCCTGTCATCCATGCCTTATTGTTTGATCTCCAAACCACTGGAAGCTGCCTACTTCAATGTTCCGAAAACACCTAGGCTTGGCTGCCTTCCCGATCACAAGCGGTTTCTCAAAATGTCCTTCCATGTTACAACAAAGAACAAGTGTAATACGGTCCTTGGATTTCTTTCCACCCTTACAATCCTCACCGCGAATGCACAATACGAAAAAAACCCGTTTCGTCCATGTTGTACATATCACGAGCTTCGTATCCACATAAAATGTCTGGTAACTTCTCCTTCCAGTGTCTGACTACATCTTGGGAAACACTTGCACTCTTGCCACACACAGCAGAAAACGAAATGTTGTGCCTCTCCCTAAATCTCTGAAGCCAACCGTTCGATGCCTAAAAGTCACTGTCAGGAATACCCAATTCATTAGAGTACACTAACGCTCTCTCCTGCATAATTGGTCCAGAGACTGGAATTTGTTGACCTCGAATTCGTTGAAACCATTGCCACATGAGTTCATTCATTACACTGTATACAGTACACAAGAACATTTTCAAAATCTAAATTTAAAGGTGTATTAAACAGGACATTCATACCGACCTATTCTAATATCTCATAAAGGGTCCGCATCCCTTAGGTGTCAGTATCGTTGCAGTTTCGTTTCGACCTAGATCGAGACGTTTTGCGATTTCAAAAATCAAT
This sequence comes from Argopecten irradians, assembly GCF_041381155.1. Taxonomy (NCBI): domain Eukaryota; kingdom Metazoa; phylum Mollusca; class Bivalvia; order Pectinida; family Pectinidae; genus Argopecten; species Argopecten irradians. The sequence continues at coordinate 8,473,722 of NC_091142.1, read as the reverse complement.
ATCTGCAGAAAGTTGTTATTTGCAAATATCAAAAGATGATATCTCGTGCTAACGTTATTTCAGCGGGAAGATAACAAAAAGTTGCATTTCATCACCACTGGAGACACTAGTCCCGAACAAATATTAGACACTAGTCCCGAACAAATATTATCGGGTATAATTATAATGATAAAACATTATTTCACGAAGTATACGTATTTAGTACAGTACTAATTTTACATATGGCTCTCACAACAATACGAAGAAAACAAATAGTACATTTATTTTGACAGAAATAAATATTAAAGTGAACAGTCGGGCAAGGATAGCTAAAGTCGGTAAAAATGGTGTGATTGTATCCAGTTTAATTTCTTATGAAATAGAAAAATAAAATCTCTCGCCAAAAACTGTCTGCGTACGAAGAAATTAATTTAAAGTATAGGAATCCTAAAACGTCCTCCCGGCTGACTATGTCCGTGGTTACATTTACACGCAGCCTCGCTTTCAATGCTTTCAACTTTCCTTTACTTTAATGGTCAGAACTGGGAAACGTAAGCAGAACTTGGCCGTCGTATTAATATGTGAGAACTTTTGGAAGGCCAATGAACGCATTTAGACTGGTTTTCTTTGCCCGACTATTCACTTTAAATATATTAATCTTTCAATTTTTCACCCAACAACGCATTCATCCAAACTCAGAAATTCTTTAAATAGAAATAAACTTAATATAAAAAAAACATATCCGGTATATCCCAAAGTGGACATATACATAACAATTATTAACAAAAATGTAACAGAATAGTCATCTACAAAGGGGACAGTAGCCAGTGTGGTGTTGATGACATATATATACTTGTAACTTGATGATGCAAAGTAAATTTAGTTTCTTAGATACCTTGTTAAAAATGATTTTTAACATTCCTTTGAAAACAGGATGGCACAGTTTTTAAACTAGCTGGTAAGTTACTCCTTAGCTTAACTACATTGTAATGGAGGGATTCTTTTGACAATTCAATACGTCCTCTAGGTAAGTTTAATGTATTTTGTGTAATTAATCTTAATCCATATTAATACATTTCATTACAAGTTTTCAATTATTCCGGTGCCAGATGATTTAATGATCTATAAACTAGTACACATGTATGATACATAATTCTATATTCCAAAAGAAGTTCGTCACGTTGTACGTGAATTAGTCTCATTGTCCCTTTAAAAAATAAATGTTGTGCTCTCAAGAAGACATTAATGTATATTATATATTACAACCTAGACAAATAAAGAATCATAATTTTATTGCCACGTTTTTATACTGGCTTTGAAATATGGTGATATATGTGAACAATTTGGAAATGAGAAAATACGCAAAATTTTTAACATTGTTTCAAATAAATGCCATGAATAAAACCTGATGTTATCACTCACAATAGCCCTGCTCCAAAAATAAAACATGATGTTATCACTCACAATACCCTGCTCCAAAATAATAATGATAATTGCATCCGACTACAGATCAAAACGCTCGTAAAAGAAGGTAATTGGCGGCATTATCAAATTGTTGGCATAAAAGTACGTAATTAGAATAAGAATTCAATTTTAAACTCGGACATGGGCCTAATTAATTTGGAATCATACCTGGTGTCGCAACATCTGTTGTCGCAATCAATGATGAACACTCATGGTGATTTTCTTACATTAATTAATACATTTATTGGATAAGAGTCGGCAAAAACAGGGATTACAATTAATAGGGTTCTTTATGACATTCTTTAATATAGATTAAAATTCCAACATCCGTATACCTATCAAATGTCACAATAAATACCTGGTGGGGATACAGTAATTATGAAAGGTATAAATATGATGTCTGTATGAGAAATCCTGTAGTTCTAGAAGGTCTACATATGAGGAATCGCCTTTCTATTGTGCTCTTCTGACGCAATCAAGATGAAATTAAGAGAATGTCTTTATTGCATTTGCTTATTTCTGGCATTTTACAATCAATCTCAAATGGATGATAGCATTGATCGTATTGCAATATGTCATAGTACATTCCATTCCTGCTTTGGCGAAAAGAGAGCTATGTTTTGTCAGTGCGACTCGCTATGTGAATATTATGATGATTGCTGCTACGATAAGAGCAATACGACAAAAGGAACATCAGAACAGGAAAATGAGCAACTGTTATATATAAATAAGACTGCATGCGTGATTGTAAAACATGGAAAGATGGTATATGTAAACAAAGATAAGGGAGTGTTCATGGTTACGTCATGTCCCGATAACACGAATATTGACTTGAGACAGAGATGTGAAAACAATATGTCTACCAGTGATGTTAAGGACCTTGTACCAGTAACTGACATCTATACCCATATAAACTTCAAAAACAGACACTGTGCGCTTTGTCATCAAGTACAAAACTGGGTCCCATGGATGATGGAGATCCATTGCAAAAGCAAATTCCTATTGTTCCACGGATTCCAAAAGACGTTTTCTCTGTCGGAATCTATGGACCGTGTCATCCGCGATAAAGACTGCGGATTCGGCTTCGTACCGCCAAAACAAAACAATATTAGGTATTGCTTCCATCACTTTAAATATGATTTAATGAACACATTATCTCAATTGACAAGAACCGGTACAACATGTGACAACCGAGTCTTAGCACCAATTACATATAAAGGAAATGTGCATAGGTCTAGAGAATGCTTTTACACGACGTTAAATGACAGCTTCACAACTCCATCACTACCCATAATGTGTTTCCTGGAGAAGAGAACCAACAGTTTGTTCTTAAGGTCAAATTTACTGACTGTTATCAGTCTGATTGACGTGTCGTCATTGTTACTGGATTTAAAACAGGGAACATGTGATCAAAATGAAGTATACCTGTCAGATAAGGTAAGACATATCTATTGTTAAGATTTAAACATCGTAAGGCATAGCATATTCTTATCAAAAATAACATTTTCTAGAAGTACGACTCGTAAGATCTGCTTTGGGCATTTACAAATATACCGAATTCATTTTTTGATTTAATTACTAGTTTTAACATGTACGGAATGAAAGACGAGATATAAGCCAACGAAAAATGATATTCCAAAATTAATATAATTTTTCATCATATCGAAAGTTTAATTTCTATGAATTAAAACAAGTTCAATGACATAAAATGTAAGGTATGACCGATAAGTATTTTATACATTTTACCCCGGCTTCTACTTACTGACAAAGAAACCAAGAGACAGCTTAGAACTGAGCTATATTGGAGGAGTCACATTAACCCAATTGTTGCGTTCTATATATAGGAATTACAAGTGGATTTATAAGGATGGATAGCCTCCTTTTCCTTTGTAGAATATGTAGCTAGGTTTCTTCGGAGCTTTTTTTTATGTCACTTGATATTTCATTATCGTCATTACATCGGAGTTAATATCACAACTTGAGATGGATGTGATTTTGTCATAGCGATTTGAGAATAAGTTACAATTTATATCAATATTGACCCACCAGAGTCTACAGGTAGGGCGTTAGAATTGTACCTGCTGCCCCTATTGCATGATCGTAAAAGGCGACTAAATTAAGAATCTTATCTTTTCTTTTCTTCCTTCTTGACTTTATGTTTCCTAATGCCTCCCTTGACCACCGCCTCACTTTTGGCCTTGAGTTAAGCGTTCGCTCCTGTGAGGAAGGCTCTGGGTTCTGTCCCCTGGCCAAGACACACCAAAGTCTATAAAAGTAGTAGTGTCTGCTCCTGCTTAGCGCTTAGCAAACAGGGAGTGGGACGACTGGTTCGCCCGTTGTCAATACAATGTGACCGGGTGGGGTGTGTTGCTTGGTGTCTTCGGCGGCATGCTTCAGTGATATAGCACTATAAAACGGGCAATAGTTCCACTATACAAGAAGACATAACATGAATATACCGCAGTCTCCCAAAACACGCACCTCGCACAACATACACGCAACACACCGCATACATGGGAGGCCGTCCTTACATGGCCATGGCTGTTGATAGGACGTAAATTAATCAAACAAACAAATCAAACAGTGTCCATGAACCAGTTTTGGACATTTTAGGGGTCGAGATAAAAAAAATCGGTAAAAATCATAATCATAATTATACAAATTACTATACACCAAAATAATGGAAAGCTCCCCGAGACAAAAAAAAAATCAAACCCATCTAGCATTAGCGGCTAAAAATCATATTTCTAGTTACATACTATATAACATAGTCGTCAAACCGTTAATGTGACTTTCAAAATCATCTTACACAACTATACAAAGTGACGTCAATAAGACGAAGGAAGTGCCTTTTCAACAAAAATGACACAAAAATGTCCTCAATCGGGCTGTGGAAATTCATTGTGCAACTTTCTCATGCTTTATATATGACCTAGTCCTTCGCTGCAATCCCATTGGCTGCGAAAAAATGAAAGTTTGTATGATCTTTACGGGAGATCTCGTCGTTTACCTTTGACGTAACCCACACACCAGGTATCCGGTAAAACACATGCATAATGCATGAGAAAGGGGTACCATGGATTTCCACGGGGGTACCATGGATTTCCACGGCCCGATTGAGGACATTTTTTGTGATATTTTTTTTGAAATGGGTCTTGAACTTTGTATAGTTTTGTAGGATGATTATCATTTCCAGTCTCCAGGCACATATCAATTTGTTACCAACTAAATCGACTCTCATTATGTGCATGTTCGACACCTATGTAATTATAATAACATGTTTTAATAGATTGTTCTTAGAGGAATAACCATATTTGTAAGTAATCTTACCAAACTTTCACGATTATTATACCACTTCTACTTCAGAATTTGTGTAAACGGTTGTACTGTCCAATCAACATGGAGCCGTTTGGTGGCAGATGTCAGAATGTGATATCCTCAACTGATGGGAAAATCCTGGACCTGTTATTTGAAGTGAGCGGTGACTTTGAAGGAGGCATTTGGAGCCTACGATTCGAATTTAACCGTTTGTTAAGTGATTTGTTGTTGCTGTTGGGTGAATGTTTAGGTCCCCCGGGGTTCGCAAATTCAATGGATGGAGCTACAAAGATAGTTGAAGGCAAAGAAATCGTTTCTGACAAACCGTGTGCTATGGTTAGATTAAGATACCCTCTGAAGATGAAAACCGGTAATAACTGTAGTACGGAACACAAAAGACAAATACTTTCTAAATTTACTTACAGACATTTGTATGCTAATGGAATCAACGTTACACTGGTTCATGACGTCACGAGGTCATCGTGTCAGACAAACATCTCTCTAAGTAACCCGGTGTACATCATGGATCAATATTGGAGTGGAAATCATTTACCTTGTCCATCTTTAAAAGTTAACCTTCTCGGAAAAAACAACTCTGACTTTCCAAATATTTACACAACTCTCCTAAATATTACTTCACACGAGAACGTGTACTTTGATTTAGATGGAAATGATATAGATTCATCAGACGTTATATATTCTGATGGCAAGTTTTATGTTTGTGTTGAAACATATTTATCGAAATACCAAATCCCCACGAAAGAGATAAACTTTGTATTCGTGTCCAACTGTTTGTCAGTGCTAGGTTTGTTCTACAGCCTGGTACAGTATTGCATCCTTCCATTTGCGAGGAATAGAAATTCTGATCTTAAGATTTTACTGATTTTCTTTCTGCTTCTTTCTCAAATCAGTTTCTTACTTCTAATTCACTACAGAGAAGTAGATAACTGTGAGTGGTTTGGCATGCTTTATCATTTTACGAGGCTTTGCTCATTTGTGTTCCTGTTCCTTTGTTCTTTTCGCTTTCATACAAATGCTAGAAATCCGAAGATATGTGGCAGATCGGAAAACATTTGGACTACAATGAAATATCTTTGTGTCGGCTTTAGCATTAGTGTTGTGATTGTATCGTGTACAAAGCTTGTGAACTTACTCCTAACATCAACAGAAAGTTTTTATGACGGGGAAAGATGTCTGATTTCAAACGCTTCCGTTCTATTTCTTGCTTTCATTATACCAATAGCTTTTCCTTTATACGGAACCAGAGTCACATTGGGGCGTATTGTATCCTATATATCGACTTTACCCACTCCACCCAACACAGCAGAACATAAACTGATGGTAAATATGATGATTACAACAGTCATGGCGGGTATATGGACTCTGGAAATTATGTCAGTTTTAAGTAAATCTGAATGGTTTCTCACTGTTTTTCGATATGCATTCAGTCTGCAAGGAATATTCGTCACAATTTGCTTTGCATGTAAACATGGTGAAATGAAAATATAGGTTTTAGCAACCAATTGGTATTTGTTAATGAAAAGGAGCATTATATATCAATAATATATGGTTTAATTCAGATGTTGTACAACCGTTTAAGAATTGTTAGCAAAGCTTAGGAGGTGTATTAATTTGGGTCACTCTCAGATTTCCCAGGGAAGGCTTTATGTTGTATGATATTCACAACATCAAGTTTTTTCTCTTAGCGCATAGCAGATGTGATTCTATATGTTAAAGGTTAAACGGTGAAAATTATTCCATTATTTCCATTGTTTAAGTTCTAATTAGCAGATCAAAAGTAAGAGTAAAATTATTTAGTTTCTGTCAATGAATATCGGGTTTGTGGATTTCAGTTCAGATAACAGCTGAACCAATTGAAGATTTAGGTCACAATGACCCACTTATTGAATCGGCATTTGTCAAAAGTAAAGCTTTTGTTAGTGTAAAAGGAGCGGGTCGGTGTGTCTTGTACATAGTGTTAAATCAGTCTCTGTCACACAGCTGACGGAGCAGATCTGTGTGGTTTGTACATAGAGTTAAATACAGTCTTTGTCACTTAGCTGATGTAGCGGGTCGGTGTACCTTGTACATAGTGTTAAATAAGTCTCTGTCACTCAGCTGATGGAGCAGATCTGTGTGGTTTGTACATAGTGTTAAATGCAGTCTCTGTCACTCAGCTGACGGAGTGGGTCAGTGTGGTTTGTACATAGAGTTAAATACAGTCTTTGTCACTCAGCTGATGTAGCGGGTCGGTGTACCTTGTACATAGTGTTAAATAAGTCTCTGTCACTCAGCTGACGGAGCAGATCTGTGTGGTTTGTACATAGTGTTAAATACAGTCTCTGTCACTCAGCTGGTGTAGCGGGTCGGTGTGGCTTGTACATAGTATTAAATACAGTCTCAGTCACTCAGTTGACGAAGCGGGTTGGTAAGGCTTGTACATAGCGTTAAAAACAGTCTCTGCCGCTCAGCTGACGGAGCGGGTCGGTGTGGTTTGTACATAGAGTTAAATACAGTCTCTGTCACTCAGCTGACGGAGTGTGTGTTGTTTGTGCATAGTGTTAAATATGGTCTCCGGCACTTAGCTGACGGAGCGGGTTGGTAAGGCTTGTACATAGTGTTAAATGCAGTCTCTGTCACTCAGCTGACGGAGCGGGTTTGCAAGGTTTGCACAGAGTGTTAAATACGGTCTCTGTCACTCAGCTGATGTAGCGGGTCGCTGTGTCTTATACACAGTGTTAAATAAGTCTCTGTCACTCAGCTGACAGAGCAGGTCGGCGGTCTCTGTCACTCAGCTGACGGAGCGGGTCGGTGTTGTTTGTACATGGTGTTAAATACGGTCTCTGTCACTCAGTCGATTGAGCGGGTCGGTGTGGCTTATACATAGTATCAAATATTGTCTCTCTCACTCAGCTACCAGAGCATGCTTCTTTGGCTCAGTCAGTAAAGGCCGTATGTTTCTACACCGAGACCAGGGTTCGATTCTTAGATATAACTCTAGACAGGAATTGTTTGCATTGATAACAAATCTTTTTGATACAAAAATATTTGATAAGGTTGGTGAGGTTGTTAAAGTAGAGGATCTTACATGAGTAGCAATGTGATAAGAAATTTATCAAACGAGTTCAATAATTTGGTATGCCACGAGTCTTTAGGCGAGTACAATTTTAGATTTCGTCTTTATATAAAACATTAGAAATCCGACTCGGATGTCAAATTTCCGTCTACTGAGACAATCGTGCGACGTCATATATAGATTATGACGTCAAAACTACATGTGACGTCACAATAGTGTCTTACGTTTTTATGACATGACCGTATGACATGGCTGGAAGGGCCAGTTATTTGATATAATGTTATATTATACCTCAAATGGGAATCTTGCATTCTGATTGGCCGAGAGATATTTGGTATTTTACACTATCACATGGCAGTTAGCATTATTACAATAGGAGACAATAAACACGTTCGTAGCAACCCCCTAGCAACCGGTGATAGTGTATTTTTGACAGTGCAAAATAGCAACCGCCCAAAAAAAGATGTGCATCGTTTCTTTTTTCGACGTCATCTTTTGAAGCTACGCTTCGAAATTTATCTGGGGCTATTCAGTAATAGTTTTGCCAAATTAGTCTGTCTATCAATATTTTTTTTTCAAATAAAGTACGGAGCTTTCCGTTTACAAATATTCGCTTACCGTCCAAGCGCTATATGTTGGATTTTATTATTAGGTGAACGGAAGACATGCGATTGCAAGCGTCTTCGTGACGTTGCTAATGTTGTAAACAAACGACGGGACGAAACCAAAATTTATTGAGATTTACAAAAACGTTAAGATTTTAACAAACACAGGAGACAAGACAACAAGAATATTTCACTGAATGCTTGTTGTGAGTATTATTTTTACAATGCAATGGTTATAAGCGCTACTGAATACAGTATGGAAGTTGATATTTACTGGCGACGCTGAGTTTTCGACTTTTTGCTAAAATAAGTAAAATGTTTCAATAGTTTGCAAATACTTGAAAACTAGTTTTATTTCTAGACTTTCGGGTGACAGTGATATCATCGGAGGGACACTAGGCACTGTCACCCTCTATCCAGGTAGTATTTATATAATATTACATCATGATAATAATTCCTTTCTTTCGTTGATTTTAAACAGCGATGTGGTAAAGAGTATTTAAAAAGTTTGCTTTATCAAAGTATATATATATATACAGTACACAAGAAAATTTCCAAAATCTAAATTTAAAGGTGTATTAGACAGGACATTCATACCTACCTATTATAATATTTCATAAAGGATCCGCATCCCTTAGGTGTCAGTATCGTTGCAATTTCGTTTCGACCTAGATCGAGACGTTTTGCGATTTCAAAAATCAATATCTGCAGCAAGTTGTTATTTGCAAATATCAAAAGATGATATCACTTGCTAACGTCATTTCAGCGGGAAGATTACAAAAAGTTGCATTTCATCACCACTGTAGATACTAGTCCCGCACAAATATTATCGGGTATAATTATAATGATAAAACATTATTTCACGAAGTATACGTATTTAGTACAGTACTAATTTTACATATGGCTCTCACAACAATACGAAGAAAACAAATAGTACACTTATTTTGACAGAAATAAACATTAAATATATTAATCTTTCAATGTTTCACTCAAAAACGCATTCATCCAAACTCATTTTTTAAGAACAAATAAACGTAGTTTATATAAAAAACGGTATATTCCAAAGTGGACATATACATAACAATAATTTATCAATAAACAAAAAGATAACAGAATAGTCATATACAAGGGGACAGTAGCCATGGTGGTGTTGATAATATATAAATACTTGTTACTTGATAATGCAAAGAAAATTCTATTTCTTAGATAAATCGTTAAAAATAAATTTTTTAACATTCCTTTGAAGACAAGACAAGTTTTCAATTATTCCGGTGCCAGATGATTTAATGATCTATAAACTAGTACACATGTATGATACATAATTCTATATTCGAAAAGAAGGGCATCACGTGGTACGTGAATTAGTCTCATTGTCCCTTTAAACACAACAACAAACATTAACTGTTGTGCTCTCAAGTAGACATTAATGACAATTATAGAAGCATATCTTTATAGACACGTTTTTATACTGGCTTTAAAATAAGATTATGTATGTGACCAATTAGGAAATACGAAAATACACAAAATTTTAACATGGTTTCAAATACATGCCATGAATAAAACCTGATGTTATCACTCACAACAGTCCTGCTCCAAAAATAAAACCTGATGTTATCACTCACAATAGCCCTGTTCCAAAAATAAAACCTGATGTTATCACTCACAATAGCCCTGTTCCAAAAATAAAACCTGATGTTATCACTCACAATAGCCCTGCTTCAAAAATGATAATGATAATTGCATCCGACTACAGATAAAAAAGTTAAAACGCTCGTAAAACAAGGAAATTGGCAGCAGCATCAAATTATTGGCATAAAAGTACGTAATTAGAATAAGAATTCAATTTTAAACTCGGACATAGACCTAATTAATTTGGAATCATACCTGGTGTCGCAACATCTGTTGTCACAATCAATGATGAACACTCATGGTGATTTTCTTACATTAATTATTACATTTATTGGATTAGAGTCGGCAATTTAATATAGTTTGAAATTCCAACGTCCGTATACCTATCAACTGTCACAATAAATACCTGGTGGGGATACAGTAATTATCAAAGGTATAAATATGATGGCTGTATGAGAAATCCTGTAGTTCTAGAAGGTCTACATATGAGGAATCGCCTTTCTATTGTGCTCTTCTGACGCAATCAAGATGAAATTAAGAGAATGTCTTTTTTGCATTTGCTTATTTATGGCATTTTACAATCAATCTCAAATGGATGATAGCATTGACCGTATTGAAACATGTCATAGTACATTTCATTCCTGCTTTGGCGAAAAGAGAGCTATGTTTTGTCAGTGCGACTCGCTATGTGAATATTATGATGATTGCTGCTACGATAGGAGCAATATGACAAAAGGAACATCAGAACAGGAAAATGAGCAACTGACATATATAAATAAGACTGCATGCGTGACTGTAAAACATGGGAGAATGGTATATGTAAACAAAGATAAGGGAGTGTTTTTGGTGTCATCATGTCCCGATAACACGAATATTGAATTGAGACAGAGATGTGAAAACAATATGTCTACCAGTGATGTTAAGGACCTTGTACCAGTAACTGACATCTATACCCATATAAACTTCAAAAACAGATACTGTGCGCTCTGTCATCAGGTCCAAAACTGGGTCGCATGGATGATGGAGATACATTGCAAAAGCAAATCCTTCTTGTTCCACGGATTCGAAAAGACGTTCTCTCTGTCGGAATCTGTGGACCGTGTCATCCGCGATAAAGACTGCGGATTCGGCTTCGTACCGCCAAAACAAAACAATATTAGGTATTGCTTCCATCACTTTAAATATGATTTACTGAACACATTATCTCAATTGACAAGAACCGGTACAACATGTGACAACCGAGTCTTAGCACCAATTACATATAAAGGAAATGTGCATAGGTCTAGAGAATGCTTTTACACGACGTTAAATGACAGCTTCACAACTCCATCACTACCCATATTGTGTTTCCTGGAGAAAGGAACCAACAGTATCCTCTTAAGGATAAATCTACGGACAATTATCAGTCTGCTTTACATGTCGTCATCGCTACTGGATTTAAACAGGGGAGCATGTGGTCAAAATGAAATATACCTCTCTGATCAGGTAAGACAAATCTATTGTTAAGAATGAAACACCGCAAGGCAATTCTGTATTTGCATATTACAGAGTTATCTACCCTTGCGGGTAGGTATCGGTTGTGACGTCACGTGTTTCCTAGCGTAACGTCATGCATTTCGGAGAAAACGACGTGAATTGCGCTCACAAAATATTGACGTAAAAATCGATACTACCCGCAAGGGAGCTAACTCTGTAATATGCAAAGACGGAATAGCATATTCCGTATCAAAATAACACTCTCTATAAGTATGACTCGTTAGATCTGCTTTGGGCATTTACAAATATACCGAATTTGTTTCTTGATTTAATTACAAGTTTTAACATGTACGGAATGAAAGACGGGATATGAGTCAACGAAAAACGATTATATTATACAAAATTAATATAGTTTTCATCATATCGAAAGTTTAATTTCTATGAAAATGACATGAAATATAAGTTATGACCGTAAGTAGTTTATACATTTTACCCCGGCTTCTACATACTTACAAAGAAACCAAAAGAAACAGCTTAGAACTGAGCTATACGGGAGGAGTCACATTTACCCAATTGTTGCGGTCTATATATGTACTAGTTTTAACATGTACGAAATGAAAGACGGGATATTAGTCAACGAAAAATTACAATCCAAAATTAATATAATTTTCATCATTTCGAAAATTTAATTTCTATGAATTAAACAGAAATCGATGACATGAAATATCAGGTATGACTTATAAGTAGTTTATACATTTAACCCCGGCTTCTACGTACTTACAAAGAAACCAAAAGAGACTTAGAACTGAAATATATAAGAAGAGTTATCATAGTTACATTTGTACCCAATTACTACTTTCCATTTCTCGATTGTAACATTCCAGCATTATCAACATATGTTTACATGTCTCACTTAAATAGTTATTCGAATGCATTTTTGAGTATTGATGTAGAAATAGTATATAGGTTACAGGTAGATTTATAAGAATGGGGAGTCTCCTTTCCCTTTTACAATATGTAGCTAGGTTTGTTCGGAGCTTTTTATTATGTCATTTGAGATTTCTTTGTCGTCATTACACCCTCGTTAATATCACAACTTGAGATGGATATGATTTTGCAATATTGAGAATAAGATAAATTTACATCAATATTGACCCACCAGAGTGTTCATCAACCATTTTTGGGCATTATAGGGGTCAAGTTGAAAAAATCGGTAAAAATCATACCTTGCATATTACTATACACCAAAACGGTGGAAACCTACCCCCTCTAGCTTTGGCGACTAAAAATCATCTTTCTAGTTACATGCAAGAAAATGTAGTCGTCAAACCGTTTTTGTGTCTTTCAAAAGCATCCTACACAACTGTACAAAGTGACGTCAACAAGACGAAAGTAGTTCCGTTTCAACAACAAAAAATGACTCAAAAATGTCCTCAATCGGACAGTAGAAATCCATGGTGCCACATTCTCATGCATTATACATGAGCGAGCCTTTCGCTGCATTACCATTGGCTGACCGAAAATGAAACTTATGTTCTTTACGGGAAATCTCGTCATAATGCATGTGAAAGCGGCCCTATTGAGGAGATGCATGTTCGACATCAACCTAATTAACATTACATGTTTTAATAGATTGGTATGCAAGGGTGTAATTTGGTATGCGAAGCAAGTATGGCGTCGAGTATCAACCGTGACTTGGAAATCACTCATGTCTCTTCTATGTTTCGTTCAACACTCTTATAGATGTTGCGTTTCGATAACAAAATGATTGCAATTGATAAAAAGTCCAAGAGATGATTACTGTCCTCATGTATTTAAAAATCTATTGAAGAAAAAACACACAATTTTCAGGGGGAAAAACCAGCACCTTGACACGGTACGGGGATTTTTTTGGCTGAATGTGAAATTGTAATTCGTTAGGACAGCCTTATGATAGACAGAATCCTGTAAATAATCTATCAAGTAATGTTTACCCTTTTTCCACTGTGGGAAAGTGCTGAATTTACAGTACCGATCTATAATGTTGGTTTACTCAATCATTGTTATGCGTAGTCGAGGACACCACTTGTTTTGGTGTGATGTTGTCTAACTGTTTACATGTGAATAATAAGATATTTGGAAGTGGTATCAATGTTTATATGTGATGTTGGTATTTTAGAGTGTTATATTGTTTTTGTGTAAAACTTTCTATAATGGAATTAACATCAGATTTAAAATAACCATTTTTTGTCATGCATACTACAGAAAAAACTACAATTCAATGTAAAATTCCTCGAAACGCAGAAAAAAAAACCGTATAAAAATATTCACTTTGCCATCAGTCACACCATTACTTTTGATTTTCCGTTTACATGGCTCCATGATAGCCGAAGCTGAATTAAACATTTAATTTAAAAACAAGGGAAATGCAATTTTGATTTTTGAATTTTGAAATATGAGCACTGAGCTATGTACACACATTTAATGTGTGGAAATAAAAATGAAACGTCTAAGACACACAACGTAAATGACTAAGAACGGAACGAGATCAAATGGGGTAGAACGGGGTGTTGCACCACACGCACACACCATTTCGTGGGGATTGGGGGTTTACATTGTATAAATGTATGGTCCGTTTAATAAATCTAATTAAGTGACCTAATGTGGAAATTATTATTACAATTGATCAATGAATTACAAATTGATCAATGAATTACAAATTAATCAATGAATTACAAACTGATCAATGAAGCTGTCAGTTTCATTGTAGTTCTTTTCGAAGATATTGAAGAGCGTTATTCAACAACCGAGTCATAGAGTCCAATTCGTAGCCATTAACAGCAGCATATAACCAAGCAATATGGCGCACACGAGTAAGTTTTATTGGACATCGCAGAGCCTCAGAGCCACATAGAAAATTGGAAAATCGCGCTTTTGAGCCCATAATAGTTAAATTGTATCAGTCTAATACATTGTATTTGCCCGATTAAAGACAGAGAAAGCGTGCAAAATTATCGGTTTTCATGGTCTTCCACTATGTCCAAGAACAGATACTGTTAAGGTTGCGAGAGTTTTATCTAAGACAACGTCGTCCGTAAGTTGTACCGCAAATCATGCATATGATAGGTGACGTCAGTGTAGACTCTCGTGGCTGCGACATTGCTCCGCTTTCTGTTATTTACTAACTTAAAATTACATCTTATATCATTATTGGCTACATATAACCGGAACATTGAACTAACCAATACACTAGATTCAATTTGATGGATTATACCAATAATAGAACATACTAGATATCTGATACAGCTTGGTACGAGTACATTGTTGACCAGATTGGGTTTATCTCACATATCTTCTATAACAGCATTAGTTCTTGGTAATTAAGATGTTAGTAGAATAATAATGTACAAATGTATTTGAAATACAAGTATAGTAGTCAAACACAAGTTATAAAAGTAATCAAATCCGGTGGTGCCCTCGACTACGCATACCAATGATTGAGTACACAAACATAATAGGATCGGTACTGTAAATTCAGCCGTTTCCCACAGTGGAAAAAGGAAAAACATTATTTGATAGGTTATTTAAAGATGCTCCACCGCCGACAGAGCATAAATGATATTCATCATTTGAAAAATAATTGGTGTTTAATCGTGTATATATATATGCCTTATTAACACAAAATATAATATGAAATAGTTTTTTTCGCCTTTGGTGCATACGCAATCAGTTCTTCATTCCATATAGGATATAGTGCCACGGAATTTTTTTTCGGGATGCAATTAATTATTTTCCATATTTTAAACTTTAAGTAAAATTAGAAGCTCTAACTTTTCAATGGTGGTAATGGTGTTAAGTAACTTTTGTATCTGAAGAAAAATACTAAATCGTCTGCTCCTGTTTTTGATTGTGAAGAAATACCATTTGTCAGCGGTGGAGCATCTTTAACAGGATTTTGTCTACCATAAGACTGTTCCAACGAACTACAATGTCACATTCAGTCAAAAAATCCCTTACCGTGCCCAGGTGTTGTTTTTTGCCTGAAAAACGTGTGGTTTTTCTTTAATAGATTTTTAATTAAACGAGGACAGTTATCATCTCTTGCACTTTTTATCAACTGAAATCATTTTGTCACCGTAACGCAATATCAATAAGAGTGTCGCAGGAAGTACAGAAGGCCAATGAGTGATATTTCCCAGTCACGGTTGATACTCGAAGCGGATTTTTCGACGTTATCTTTACATTTTCGCATACTAAGACACGTTCAACCCTCTGGTAAAATGATAACAGTATTTGTTAGTAATCTTAACGAACTTAGTATCATTATGCCACTTCTTCTACAGAATTTGTGTAAACGGTTGTACTGTCCAATCAACATGGAGCCGTTTGGTGGCAGATGTCAGAATGTGATATCCTCAACTGATGGGAAAATCCTGGACCTGTTATTTGAAGTGAGCGGTGACTTTGAAGGGGATATTTGGAGCCTACGATTCGAATTTAATCGTGTGTTAAGTTATTTGTTTCCGCTATTGGGTGAATGCATAGGTTTCCCGGGGTTCGCGAATTCAATGGATGGAGCAACAAAGATAATTTTAGGCAAAGAAATCGTTTCTGACAAACCGTGTGCTATGGTAAGATTTAGATACCCACTTAAAATGAAAACCGGTAATAACTGTAGTACGGAACACAAAAGACAAATAGTTTCTAAATTTACTTACAGACATTTGTATGCTAAAAGAATCAACGTTACACAGGTTCATGACGTCACGAGGTCACCGTGTCAGACAAACATCTCTCTTAGTAACCCCGTTTACATCATGGATCAATATTGGAGTGGAAATCATTTACCTTGTCCATCTTTAAAGGTTAACCTTCTCGAAAAAAACAACTCTGACTTTCCAAATATTTACACAACTCTCCTAAATATTACTTCACACGAGAACGTGTACTTTGATTTAGATGGAAATGATATAGATTCATCAGACGTTATATATTCTGATGGCAACTTTTATGTTTGTGTTGAAACATATTTATCGAAATACCAAATCCCCACGAAAGAGATAAACTTTGTATTCGTGTCCAACTGTTTGTCAGTGCTAGGTTTGTTCTACAGCCTGGTACAGTATTGCATCCTTCCATTTGCGAGGAATAGAAATTCTGATCTTATGATTTTACTGATTTTCTTTCTGCTTCTTTCTCAAATCAGTTTCTTACTTCTAACTCACTACAGAGAAGAAGATAACTGTGAGTGGTTTGGCATGCTTTATCATTTTACGAGGCTTTGCTCATTTGTGTTCCTGTTCCTTTGTTCTTTTCGCTTTCATACAAATGCTAGAAATCCGAAGACATGTGGCAGATCGGAAAACATTTGGACTACAATGAAATATCTTTGTGTCGGCTTTAGCATTAGTGTTGTGATTGTATCGTGTACAAAGCTTGTGAACTTACTCCTAACATCAACAGAAAGTTTTTATGACGGGGAAAGATGTCTGATTTCAAACGCTTCCGTTCTATTTCTTGCTTTCATTATACCAATAGCTCTTTCCTTTATACGGAACCAGAGTCACATTGGGGCGTATTGTGTCCGATATATCGACTTTACACCACTCCACCCAACACAGCGGAACATAAACTGATGGTATATATGATGATTACAACAGTCATGGCGGGTATGTGGACTCTGGAAATTATGTCGGTTTTAGGTAGATCTGAATGGTTTCTCACTGTTTTTCGAAATGCATTAAGTCTGCAAGGTATTTGTTAATATTTATAAAAAGAAACAATTTGCTTTGCATGCAAGCATAGTGAAATAAATCCAATATATACAAATATATCCTGGTCGAAAACTTGTGTGAAAACATTAGGAGTCCATCATGGATACGTCATCGATGACAATTCCATATGGAAAGAAAAAATTCAAAAAATTTAAATCATGCTTGCAGGTTTGGAAAAGTAGAAATTTAACACTATATGGTAAGAGTTTAGTTATTAAGTCTTTAGTTATATCACTTATAGGTTATGAAATTGAAGCACGTGGTATCTCAGAACGTTATATAAAAAGAAATCGATTCATTGATATGGGAATTTGTATGGAATGGGAAAAGGGATTTAGTCAACAGGAATATGTCATCAAAAAGGTTCAAAGGACGGGGAATAGAAATTGTTAATATCAGAGAATTCATTTTCAGAAGGCAAATAAAAACAATGTATAAATATTATGCAAAGTGATATTGAGACATGGAAAGCAATAGGGGGGTAAATACTGGTTAGGCTATATGGATGGAAAATTTAGAGTAACCTATTTTCTATGTAAATTATCAGACATACGCACTATTGACACATCAAAAATTCCACTTTTCAACAGAAATCTTCTTGAAGCATGGGGCAAATTTCCTCAAAAATCTAGCCACTCAACTCTCAACAAAAACAAAATACTAGAACAGCCATTTTTGGAAATTATTTCATCCAGTATAATAAAACAGCCATATATTTTCCTTCTTTTCTCAAAAGCAATATTTTTACAATACAAGATTTATGGGATGAACGCAGAAATAATTTTAAAAGAGGATTACGAATATATATAACATTGTTAACTGACAAAAGAAATTGTATCGCTGAACTAGCAAAGTTTAAGATCGCTTTTCTGACACAACGGTTGAATGTTCTAAAAGGAATTGATGCTGGGGCGACAGATTTTGTTTATCCTAATATAGACGCCAATCTTAATATTATAGGGAAAGATAACAAAACCGATAGGATACAAAAGTCTGAAACCAAAAATGATAACGTGTAAAAGAAATCCTGATTGCAGATCCTATCTGCAAATTAAAATGGGAAATCGAATTTCAAAAAACAGTTCAATTGGGAATTAATATGGAAAAAATGTACAAAATACCGTTACAACAAATCAAGTAAAAGAATTTCAATGGAAGAGTATACACATTATATATACAGAATCAAAAATAAGTAAATTTGGTAATTCGAATGGCAAGTGTCATTTTTGCCAAACGCAAACTGAAGATATTGTACATTTATTTTTTGAATGTGGTATTGTCAGAAATATTCTAAACATTTGTTCTGTACATATATTTAAAACCATTCCGGATTTAATGAAGATATGCTGACATCAGATGTTGTGATTTTGGGATTTCAAGCTAAAGATAATATGTCAGTTCTTCTCAATACCGCATTATTGTCCTTCAAATGGTCCATTTGGAAATGTAAAAATGAAATTAAGTATAACAAAATAGAAATTGCTGTTGATCATATATTTAGGAAAGTCCAATACCTATTTCTAAGTAATTTAGAAATGTTTATAAAATCAAAGAAAAAGAAAATTGTATCAAATAAAGTATGTTCAGAATATTTTAGATAAATTTAGGAATTAGCTATAGAATGCGAGGATGAATTAAGAATGAAAGAAAAGTAAATAAATGAGTATGAAAGATTCACAGAACGAAAGTATCAATGAATAATATAAAGAAAGAACAAAGGGAAGGAGTAAGTGAATGATTGGAAGGTTAGTAGAGAATATAGGGAAATGAATGTTGAATGAAGAGCCCTACTTGCAACGGAGACCAATTATGTACGGACGATGCGGAATCCAGGGTCCCAACCCTGGCAGTCATTCTACGTTTATCATGTCTGGGGTAATAAAGTCATTTTGTTTTTTGGAAAAAAAGAGCATTATATATCAATAATATAATGGTTTAAATTCAGGCATGTAGTACAACCGTTTAATAATTGTTAGCAAAGCTTTTGAGGGTGGTATTAATTTGGGGTCACTCTCAGATTTTCCCAGGGAAGGCTTTATGTTGTGTGATATTCACAACATTATTTTTTTTCTTAGTGGGATAGCAGATGTGTTTCCATTATGTTAAACGTGTAAAACGTGTGAGAAATTATGTCCGATATTTTGCATTGTGAATTTGAAGTTCTATAAAGCGTTAGATCCAAAGAGTAGACAGTAAAGATTATTAAAGTTTCTGTCTATGGAATGATCGGTTAGAGTGGATTTCTAGTTCAGGGAAAACAGATGAAACAATTGACGAAAAAAGTCACAATGAACAACATATGTGAGATTCGGCATTGTCAAAGTAACACATTTTTGGTAGTGTGAACGGACAGCGGGGGTCGGTGTATTCTGTGTACATAGTGTTAAATAATACTCTCTGTCACTCCTGCTGACCGGAGCAGAATCTGGTGTGGTTTGTACATAATGTTAAAATACAGTCATCTGTCACATCAGGCTGATGGCTAGCAGATCTGTGGTGATTTGTACATAGTGTGCTAAATACAGTCTCTGTCGCTCAGCTGACGGAGCAGGTCGGTGTGGTTTGTACATAGTGTTAAATACAGTCTCTGCCGCTCAGCTGACGGAGCGTATCGGTGTGGCTTGTACATAGTATTAAATACAGTCTCTGTCGCTCAGCTGACGGAGCAGGTCGGTGTGGTTTGTACATAGTGTTAAATACAGTCTCTGTCGCTCAGCTGACGGAGCAGGTCGGTGTGGTTTGTACATAGTGTTAAATACAGTCTCTGCCGCTCAGCTGACGGAGCGTATCGGTGTGGCTTGTACATAGTATTAAATACAGTCTCAGTCACTCAGTTGACGGAGCGGGTTGGTAAGGCTTGTACATAGTGTTAAATACAGTCTCTGCCGCTCAGCTGACGGAGCGGGTCGGTGTGGTTTGTACATAGAGTTAAATACAGTCTCTGTCACTCAGCTGACGGAGTGTGTGTTTGTTTGTGCATAGTGTTAAATATGGTCTCCGGCACTTAGCTGACGGAGCGGGTTGGTAAGGCTTGTACATAGTGTTAAATACAGTCTCTGTCACTCAGCTGACGGAACGGGTTTGCAAGGCTTGTTCATAGTGTTAAATGCAGTCTCTGTCACTCAGCTGACGGAGCGGGTTTGCAAGGTTTGCACAGAGTGTTAAATACGGTCTATGTCACTCAGCTGATGTAGCGGGTCGGTGTGGTTTGTACATAGTGTTAAATAAGTCTCTGTCACTCAGCTGACGGAGCGGTTGGTAAGGTTGTACATAGTGTTAAATACAGTCTCTGTCACTCAGCTGACGGAGCGGGTCGGTGTTGTTTGTACATGGTGTTAAATAGCGGGTCAGTGTGGCTTATACATAGTATCAAATATTGTCTCTGTCACTCAGCTACAGAGCATGCTTCTTTGGCTCAGTCAGTAAAGCCGTATGTTTCTAAACCGAGACCAGGGTTCGATTCTTAGACATAACTCTAGACAGGAATTGTTTGCATTGATAACAAATCTTTTTGAAACAAAAATATTTGATAAGGTTGATGTGGTTGTTAAAGTAGAGGATCTTACATGAATAGCAATGTGATCAAAAATTTATCAAACGAGTTCAATAATTTGGTATGCCACGAGTCTTTAGGCGAGTACAATTTTAGATTTCGTCTTTATTTAAAACATTAGAAATCCGACTCGAATGTCAAGTTTCCGTCTACTGGGACAATCGTGCGACGTCATATATAGATTATGACGTCAAAACTACATGTGACGTCACAATAGTGTCTTACGTTTTTATGACATGACCGTATGACATCGCTGGAAGGGCCAGTTATTTGATATAATGTTATATTATACCTCAAATGGGAATCTTGCATTCTGATTGGCCGAGAGATATTTGGTATTTTACACTATCACATGGCAGTTAGCATTATTACAATATGAGACAATAGACACGTTCGTAGCAACCCCCTAGCAACCGGTGATAGTGTATTTGTTACAGTGCAAAATAGCAACCGCCCAAAAAAAAGATGTACATCGTCATCTTTTGAAACGACGCTTCGAAATTTATCAGGAGCTATTCAGTAACTAAAGTTTTGCCAAATTAGTCTATCAATATCTTTTTTTCAAATAAAGTACGGAGCTTTCCGTTTACAAATATTCGCTTACCGTCCAAGCGCTATATGTTGGATTTTATTATTAGGTGAACGGAAGACATGCGTCTTCGTGACGTTGCTAATGTTGTAAACAGACGACGGGACGAAACCAAAATTTATTGAGATTTACAAAAACGTAAAGATTTTAACAAACGCAGGAGACAAGACAACAAGAATATTTCACTGAATGCTTGTTGTGAGTATTATTTTTACAATGCAATGGTTATAAGCGCTACTGAGTACAGTATGGAAGCTGATATTTACTGGCGACGCTGAGTTTTCGATTTTTTGCTAAAATAAGTCAAATATTTCAATAGTTTGCAAATACTTGAAAAATAGTTTTATTTCTAGACTTTCGGGTGACAGTGATATCATCGGAGGGACACTAGGCACTGTCACCCTCTAATGCAGGTAGTATTTATATGATATTAGATCATGATAATAATTCCTTTCTTTCGTTGATTTTAAACATCGATGTGGTAAAGAGTATTTTAAAAAGTTTGCTTTATCAAAGTATATATATATATACAGTACACAAGAAAATTTCCAAAATCTAAATTTAAAGGTGTATTAAACAGGACATTCATACCTACCTATTAAAATATTTCATAAAGGATCTGCATCTCTTAGGTTTCAGTATCGTTGCAATTTCGTTTCGACCTAGATCGAGACGTTTTGCGATTTCAAAAATCATAATATCTGCAGCAAGTTGTTATTTGCAAATATCAAAAGATGATATCGCGTGCTAACGTATTTCAGCGGGAAGATTACAAAAAGTTGCCTTTCATCACCACTGGAGATACTAGTCCCGAACAAAAATTATCGGGTATAATTATAATGATAAAACACTATTTCACGAAGGATACGTATTTAATACAGTACTAATTTTACACATGGCCCTCACATACAATACGAAGAAAACAAATAGTACATTTATTTTGACAGAAAATAAACATTAAATATATTATTTTTTCAATGTTTCACTCAAAAACGCATTCATCCAAACCCTGAAATTCTTTAAGAACAAATAAACTTAGTTAATGGACATATACATAACAATAATTTATCAATCATGAACAAAAAAAATAACATATATAGTCATCTACAAAGGGGACAGTAGCCAGTGTGGTGTTGATAATTTATAAATACTTGTTACTTGATAATGCAAAGAAAATTCTATTTCTTAGATAAATCGTTTTTAAAAATGATTTTTTTTCTAACACTCCTTTGAAGACAAGACAAGATAATTTTTGTAGTATAACCCGTATTGATGATAGCACACTACCTCCGTCTCCCCCGATGTAGCACTCTAAAAACCAATTAAACTCTTACAGTGGGGTTCGAAACACTGTCTTGGTAGGCGAAGGTTGTAATTTGGTATGCGAAGCAAATATGGCGTCGAAAGCACCGCCTTTCGAGTGTCACACAATGACTGGGCAATCACTCTTGCCTCTTTTATGCTTACATGCAACACTATGGTATAGATGATCGCGTTTCGGTCACTAAATGATTGCAAGTTTCTAAAATTGCAACATATATAATAACTGTCCTGATTTAAAAAAAACAAAAAAACACGCGATTTTCACGCTATATAAAAATCAGCACCCTGAGAATGGTACAATGATGGGATATGTGAAATTGCCAGTTTGTTTGCTTAGAGAGAAGCCGTTTAATAGGACAGACATCTCTAAAATAAACCTGATCAAACAATCTTTTGCCCTGTTTCCTCTGTGAGAAATGACTGAATTCTCAGTACTGAGCGTTTTATTTCGGTGTACGCAATCATTGGTATGCGCAGTCGTGGACACCACCGGTTTTGGTATGATGTGGTTCTGTTTACATACAAGTGATGTAGATATTTGGAAAGTGGTATAACTGCTTCAAAATGTGATGTAGGTATTTTAGAGCGTGCAACAACAATGTTTTTGTGTAAAACATTCTATAATGGACTAAACATCAAATTTATTTAGTGAGCCCTTTTTGTCAGGCATACTCAAGAAAAAATCTATAATAAAAGGTAAAATTGCTTGAAACCCAAAAAAATTACACATATGTTCTTTGCCAACTGTAACACCATAAATAAATATAGTCCGTTTCACATCATATTGCTCCATGATCACCGAAACTGAATTAGATATTTCAATTATTTTTTTTTTAAATATGCGCACTTAGACCATTGACGGATCGCCAGCTGTCAATCAAACTGCATGTGACTTTGTATTTTGCATTGTGTGTGCTACGATGTTTGCTCCGACATCGAATAGAAACACGTGCGTTTGTGTGCACGAGGCGTGGGCTATATTACACCTGGCGATCGGTCAATTACATCCGTTCAGTGTGAAAATAGAAATGTCAAAGACACAACGTAAATGTTTGACTCGAGGTGGAACAGGATCGGACGGGAAGGAAAGAACATACAAGCACGTGGGGGTGGTGGGGGGGGGGGGGGGGTACCTGCAATGTTGTACACTAGACAGGAAATTGTGTCGTCTTTAGCCGATATAGTAGGCCGGGTATGTATATTCGTTCTAGAGGTGAGAGGGGAGCATGAATTAAATACTCCATTCTGACGACTTTAAAGACGCAATTTTGAATAGTAATATTGATTTGTTTTTATTTTTTTGATTTTATGTGCCCCTGTGATCAAGGCCCCACACAGCCTTTGATGTAACAAACCCCTGTGGTCTTAGCCATGTTCCATACCCTACAGCTATGCACGGACGCATGTTGATAACCAAATATTAACTCGCGCACGTGCTCGAAAACAGGTTAGTATTCAAATACTTATAATTATCTGTGCTCGTGCATAGGAACGGGTAATATATTCAATAATAACCCCAATCAAACAAAGGAGCTATGCGTGTAAGTTCAAGTTATCGGCACCCTTGTGTAAGTGAATCCAACAAAAAAACTATACAATCTCGGTCGAGACAGGGCCTCATAACATAATATATGTAATGTTATGTAAATAGACGCCACCTATCTTATATATATATGTCCTCAATAAGGAACGAGGCCCTGTGGTCAGGATAAGTCATATTTCACGTGCACAGAGACGGGACAGTGCTGTAGCAGACGACTATTTTGAGCTGAGAAACATGAATAATAAACAAACTCAGTAACTCAAGAATTCAGCGTATGGAACTCTATCTTAATGCATCACACGCAAATGTCGTTTATGATTTAATAAAACAGAAATCATCAAAATATATTCAGTAAGGTGAATGATCGAATTACCAGAACGTTAAACTAACCAGAACGATATAAACACAGCATCGATTTTATGGATGATTGCATTTGTTTGTTTGTTTGATTAAATTGATAGCTTATTAATGTAAAAGCCAGAGTCATGTATGGGGTGTGTAGCGTGTATGAAGTGCAGAGGGGGGGTGATGATCCCAAAAATGAAACATACTAAGTATCTGCTACAGCTAGGTTAATTGTTTGTTGGACCAAAACTAGTTTATCTTACCCATCTGTTATAAGAAGGATTATAAGAGCATTAGTTCTTTGTGAATAACATGTTAGTAAAATAATAGAAAATACGAGTTTAGTCGTCAAACACTAAAATTCATCATACCAAACCTGGTGGTGTCCACGATTACGCATACCAATGATTACGTACACCGAAATACAATGATCGGTACTGCAAATTCAGCGATTTTTCACAGTGGAAACAGGGTAAACATTGTTTAATATGTTATTTTACAGGATTCTGTCTATCATACGGCTGTTCTTACGAACTACAGTTTTCACATTCAGCCAAACAAAGTCCTGTACCATGTCCAGGTGCTGTTTTTAGCGTGCAAATCGCGTGCTTTTTCTTCAATTGATTTTTATTTAGTTAAGAACAGTAATTATCTCTTTACATTTTTAGAAACTGCAATTATTTTGTCATCGAAACGTCATATCTACAAAAGTGTTGCATGAAGCATAGAAGCGACATGGGTGATTTCCCAATCACGGTTGACACTCGAAGCGGCCTTCGCATACCAAATTACACCTTCGCATACCAAGACACGTTCGAACCCCTGTCTTAATGCTATTAGATTAATTCATAGTGAAATTGAAGATTTCTTAAAACTTTGAATCGCGGCAAGGCCTCGGGTCATGATGCAATCAGTCACCATATGTTAAAAAAATTTTGTAACACTATTTGTAAACCACTTGAAATATTATTTAATATGTCAATAACCACTTGTGTATACCCCAGGTCATGGAAAACTAGCAAAAGTTATACCATTATTTAAAAAGGGTGATAAGCACTCTCATCGAACTATCGTCCAATTTCTCTATTATCAAATGTGGGTAAAGTTTTTGAACGTGTCATTTGTAAGCATATGTATAACTATTTTCACGATAACTCCTTGTTTCATATATACCAGTCAGGTTTTTTGCCAGGTCACTCCACTGTATATCAATTAATAGAAATGTATCATAATATTTGTTTATCGCTTGAAGAAAAAAAATCATACCTGTATTGTATTTTGTGATATTTCCAAAGCCTTTGACTGTGTCTGGCATAAAGGTCTATTAGTAAAATTAAAGTCATATGGAATTGGTGGTGAACTGATCGTTTGGTTAAAGGACTACTTAAATCAAAGACAGCAAATGGTTTGTATCAAAATTGAGCTCTATTGATGCCGGAGTTCCGCAAGGTTCTATCTTAGGACCTCTTTTATTTTTTATATAAATAAACGATATAGCCGATATTTTTTATTCGGCATCTCGTCTGTTCGCTGATGATACCTCTCTTCAATGTTCCTCATTTGAAATTTTGAAATTCAAACTATCCTAAATAGAGATCTTGAAGCTCTTAATGCGTGTGCCATAACTGGTTGTTCACTTTTAACCATGATAAAACCGACGTACTTTTTATCTCGAATAGAAATGAAATAGATGAAATGTTAGAACATTTGTTTGACGGAAATATTTTAGACTTTAATGATAGTCATAAACATTTGGGTTTAACTTTGAACTCTAGTGTAAAATGGGGGGACCATGTCGAAGCTATATACTCTTCAGCTTATGAAGAAAATAAATGCTATGAGAAAATTAAAATTTATTTTGAGAAGAGATGCTCTCTTGAGAATTTACTTAACTTTTATTTTACCCATGCTTGTGAATTGTGGGATGGTTGTACTATTTTAAAAGATGAAAAGTTAGAAAAAGCTCAACGCGAAGCTGCAAGAATTGCCACGGGGGTTTTCCATCTTATGCAAGTGTTCATGCCTTACAATTTGAAACTGGTTCTGAAACTTTATCGGATAGAAGAAAGAGAAGAAAAACTTCAACTTTTGTTATAAAATGCATAACGATCAAACTCCAGAATATCTTTCTTCCCTACTTCCTTCTACTGTTCAAGATAATGTTAGATATCCATTGAGAAATGTAAATAATTATAGAATCCCATATTATAGATTATCGTCAACGTCATCTTCATTTTAACCGTCAACACTTCGTTGTTAGAACTTCCTAGACAATTCTGTCAGATCGTCAGCTTCAATTACCATTTTCAAAAATTCTCTAAAACCTATTAACCATATCTCTCCTCCTCCTTTCTTCGGCATCGGCGTCCGCAAAATTAATATTATTCATACTAAGCTCAGGCACCAGTGTATTTCCTTAAATTATGATTTATATCGAGTGAACCTTGAACCTTGTGAAACTCCGAGCTGTTTGTGTGGACATTTATGTGAGAATGCTTATCATTTTTCTTTGAGTGTGTCCCTTTTGATATAGAAAGAAAAATATTAGTTCAGAAATTAATCATTCATATTTGAAAGTTCCATTAGATCTTGAATTACTGCTATTTGGTAGTCAAGAACTATCTTCAATACCAATTCGGAACTATTCATATGTGTTCAACATTTTATAAAGGACAGCAAAAGGTTTTGAGAAATCAATATTGTAACTATTGTGACTTGCCAAATAGAATATTTACCTTTGTTTGTTACACAGTATATGCTTTATTGATTATATACCATTGTTGCTTGTATTATTTTGCACATAATGTATATTTATTTTTTGCCCATCCATAATAAAAATGTAATGCGCTCTCTCTCTCTCTCTCTCTCTCTCTCTCTCTCTCTCTCTCTCTCTCTCTCTCTCTCTCTCTCTCTCTAAAAATATATTTATATATTTATTCATTACCTAACTTTATTTATTTGTCATTGTCGTTGGGAGAGGGCTTTAATAAGTAATAACTTGTGCCCGCCGATCCTTTCATAAATTTGTTTGCAATAAAATACGTTTAAACTAAACTAAAAACAAGACAAGTTTTCAATTATTACGGTTCCAGATGATTTAATGATCTATAAACTAGTACACATGTATGATACATATTTCTATATTCGAAAAGAAGATCATCGCGTGGTACGTGAATTAGTCTCATTGTCCCTTTAAACACAACAACAAACATTAACTGTTGTGCTCTCAAGTAGACATTAATGACAATTATAGAAGCATCTTTATCGACACGTTTTATACTGGCTTTAAAATAAGATTATGTATGTGAACAATTTGGAAATGCGAAAATACACAAAATTACAAATTTTTTTAACATGGTTTCAAATACATGCCATGAATAAAACCTGATGTTATCACTCACAATAGCCCTGCTCCAAAAATAAAACCTGATGTTATCACTCACAATAGCCCTGCTCCAAAAATGAAACCTGATGTTATCACTCACAATAGCCCTGCTCCAAAAAAATAATAATGATAATTGCATCCGACTACAGATCAAAAAGTTAAAACGCTCGTAAAACAAGGAAATTGGCAGCATCATCAAATTATTGGCACAAAAGTACCTAATTAGAATAAGAATTTAATTTTAAACTCGGACATAGACCTGATTGATTTGGAATCATTCCTGGTGTCGCAACATCTGTTGTCGCAATCAATGATGAACAATCATTGTGATTTTCTTACATTAATTAATTCATACACTAATTATCAAAAGTATAAATATGATGTCTGTATGAGAAATCCTGTAGTTCTAGAAGGTCTACATATGAGGAATCGCCTTTCTATTGTGCTCTTCTGACGCAATCAATATGAAATTAAGAGAATGTCTTTATTGCATTTGCTTATTTATGGCATTTTACAATCAATCTCAAATGGATGATAGCATTGACCGTATTGAAACATGTCATAGTACATTTCATTCCTGCTTTGGCGAAAAGAAAGCTATGTTTTGTCAGTGCGACTCGCTATGTGAATATTATGATGATTGCTGCTACGATTCTGGCAATACGACAAAAGGAACATCAGAACAGGAAAATAAGCAACTGTTATATATAAATAAGACCGCATGCGTGATTGTAAAACATGGGAGAATGGTATATGTAAACAAAGATAAGGGAGTGTTCATGGTTACGTCATGTCCCGATAACACGAATATTGACTTGAGACAGAGATGTGAAAACAATATGTCTACCAGTGATGTTAAGGACCTTGTACCAGTAACTGACATCTATACCCATATAAACTTCAAAAACAGACACTGTGCGCTCTGTCATCAGGTCCAAAACTGGGTCCCATGGATGATGGAGATACATTGCAAAAGCAAATCCTTCTTGTTCCACGGATTCGAAAAGACGTTCTCTCTGTCGGAATCTGTGGACCGTGTCCATCCGCGATGAAGCCTGCGGATTCGGCTTCGTACCGCCAAAACAAAACAACATTAGGTATTGCTTCCATCACTTTAAATATGATTTACTGAACACATTATCTCAATTGACAAGAACCGGTACAACATGTGACAACCGAGTCTTAGCACCAATTACATATAAAGGAAATGTGCATAGGTCTAGAGAATGCTTTTACACGACGTTAAATGACAGCTTCACAACTCCATCACTACCCATATTGTGTTTCCTGGAGAAAGGAACCAACAGTATCCTCTTAAGGATAAATCTACGGACAATTATCAGTCTGATTTACATGTCGTCATCGTTACTGGATTTAAACAGGGGGGCATGTGGTCAAAATGAAATATACCTCTCTGATCAGGTAAGACAAATCTATTGTTAAGAATGAAACACCGCAAGGCAATTCTGTATTTGCATATTACAGAGTTATCTACCCTTGCGGGTAGGTATCGGTTGTGACGTCACGTGTTTCCTAGCGTAACGTCATGCATTTCGGAGAAAACGACGTGAATTGCGCTCACAAAATATTGACGTAAAAATCGATACTACCCGCAAGGGAGCTAACTCTGTAATATGCAAAGACGGAATAGCATATTCCGTATCAAAATAACACTCTCTATAAGTATGACTCGTTAGATCTGCTTTGGGCATTTACAAATATACCGAATTTGTTTCTTGATTTAATTACAAGTTTTAACATGTACGGAATGAAAGACGGGATATGAGTCAACGAAAAACGATTATACAAAATTAATATAGTTTTCATCATATCGAAAGTTTAATTTCTATGAAAATGACATGAAATATAAGTTATGACCGTAAGTAGTTTATACATTTTACCCCGGCTTCTACATACTTACAAAGAAACCAAAAGAAACAGCTTAGAACTGAGCTATACGGGAGGAGTCACATTTACCCAATTGTTGCGGTCTATATATGTACTAGTTTTAACATGTACGAAATGAAAGACGGGATATTAGTCAACGAAAAATTACAATCCAAAATTAATATAATTTTCATCATTTCGAAAATTTAATTTCTATGAATTAAACAGAAATCGATGACATGAAATATCAGGTATGACTTATAAGTAGTTTATACATTTAACCCCGGCTTCTACGTACTTACAAAGAAACCAAAAGAGACTCTAGAACTGAAATATATAAGAAGAGTTATCATAGTTACATTTGTACCCAATTACTACTTTCCATTTCTCGATTGTAACATTCCAGCATTATCAACATATGTTTACATGTCTCACTTAAATAGTTATTCGAATGCATTTTTGAGTATTGATGTAGAAATAGTATATAGGTTACAGGTAGATTTATAAGAATGGGGAGTCTCCTTTCCCTTTTACAATATGTAGCTAGGTTTGTTCGGAGCTTTTTATTATGTCATTTGAGATTTCTTTGTCGTCATTACACCCTCGTTAATATCACAACTTGAGATGGATATGATTTTGCAATATTGAGAATAAGATAAATTTACATCAATATTGACCCACCAGAGTGTTCATAAACCATTTTTGGGCATAAAAGGGTCAAGTTAAAAAATCGGTAAAAATCATATTTTGCATATTAATATACACCAAAATGGTGAAAACCTACCCCCTCTAGCTTTGGCGACTAAAATCATCTTTCTAGTTACATGCAAGAAAATGTAGTCGTCAAACCGTTTTTGTGTCTTTCAAAAGCATCCTACACAACTGTACAAAGTGACGTCAACAAGACGAAAATAGTTCCGTTTCAACAAAAACAATGACTCAGAAATGTCCTCAATCGGACAGTAGAAATCCATGGTGCCACATTCTCATGCATTATACATGAGTGAGCCTTTCGCTGCATTACCATTGGCTGACCGAAAATGAAACTTATGTTCTTTACGGGAAATCTCGTCATAATGCATGTGAAAGCGGCCCTATTGAGGAGATGCATGTTCGACATCAACCTAATTAACATTACATGTTTTAATAGATTGGTATGCAAGGGTGTAATTTGGTATGCGAAGCAAATATGGCGTCGAGTATCAACCGTGACTTGGAAATCACTCATGTCTCTTCTATTCTTCGTTCAACACTCTTATAGATGTTGCGTTTCGATGACAAAATGATTGCTATTGATAAAAAGTCCAAGAGATGATTACTGTCCTCATGTATTTAAAAATCTATTTAAGAAAAAACACACAATTTTCAGGGGGAAAAACCAGCACCTTGACACGGTACGGGGATTTTTTTGGCTGAATGTGAAATTGTAGTTCGTTAGGACAGCCTTATGATAAACAGAATCATGTAAAATAATCTATCAAGTAATGTTTACCCTTTTTCCACTGTGGGAAAGTGCTTAATTTACAGTACCGATCATATAATGTTGGTTTACTCAATCATTGTTATGCGTAGTCGAGGACACCACTTGTTTTGGTGTGATGTTGTCTAACTGTTTACATGTGAATAATAAGATATTTGGAAGTGGTATCAATGTTTATATGTGATGTTGGTATTTTAGAGTGTTATATTGTTTTTGTGTAAAACTTTCTATAATGGAATTAACATCAAATTTAAAATAACCATTTTTGTCATGCATACTACAGAAAAAACTACAATTCAATGTAAAATTCCTCGAAACACAGAAAAAAAAACCGTATAAATATTCACTTTGCCGTCAGTCACACCATTACTTTTGATTTTCCGTTTACATGGCTCCATGATAGCCGAAGCTGAATTAAACATTTAATTTAAAAACAAGGGAAATGCAATTTTGATTTTTGAATTTTGAAATATGAGCACTGAGCTATGTGCACACATTTAGTGTGGAAATAAAAATGAAACGTCTAAGACACACAACGTAAATGACTAAGAACGGAACGAGATCAAATGGGGTAGAACGGGGTGTTGCACCACACACACGCACACATCATTTCGTTGGGATGGGGGGGGGGTTACATTGTATAAATGTATAGTCCGTTTAATAAATTTAATTAAGTGACCTAATGTGGAAATTATTATTACAAATTGATCAATGAATTACAAATTGATCAATGAATTACAAACTGATCAATGAAGCTGTCAGTTTCATTGTAGTTCTTTTCGAAGACATTGAAGAGCGTTATTCAACAACCGAGTCATAGAGTCCAATTCGTAGTCATTAACATCAGCATATAACCAAGCAATATGGCGCACACGAGTAAGTTTTATTGGACATCGCAGAGCCTCAGAGCCACATAGAAAATTGGAAAATTGCGCTTTTGAGCCCATGATAGTTAAAATTGTATCAGTCTAATACATTGTAATTTGCCCGATTAAAGACCAGAGAAAGCGTGCAAAATTGTCGGTTTTTCATGTCTGTCTGCCACTATGTCCAGAACAGATACTGTTAAGGTTGCGAGAGTTTTTATCTAAGACAACGTCGTCCCCTCGTAAGTTGTTACCGCAAATCATGCAAATGATAGGTTGACGTATCAGTGTAGGACTCTCGTGGCTGCGACATTGCTCCGCTTTCTGTTATTTACAAACTTAAAATTACATCTTATATCATTATTGGCTACATATAAACCGAGAAATAAAAAACATTGACCTAACCAATACACTAGATTCAATTTGATGGATTATACCAATAATAGAACATACTAGATATCTGATACAGCTTGGTACGAGTACAATGTTGACAGAATGGGTTTATTCTCACATATCTTGTAAAACAGCATTAGTTCTTGGTAAAAAGGATGTTCGTAGCAATAAAAATGTACAAATGTATTTTGAAATACAAGTATAGTAGTCAAACACAAGTTATAAAAAGTAATCAAATCCGGTGGTGCCCTCGACTACGCATACCAATGATTGAGTACACAAACATAATAGGATCGGTTACTGTAAATTCAGCCGTTTCCCACAGTGGAAAAAAAAAACATTATTTGATAGGTTATTTAAAGATGCTCCACCGCCGACAGAGCATAAATGATATTCATCATTTGAAAAATAATTGGTGTTCAAATCGTGTATATGTATATGCCTTATTAACACAAAATATAATATGAAATAGTTTATTTCGCCTTTGGTGCATACGCAATCAGTTCTTCATTCCATATAGGATATAGTGCCATGGAATTTTTTTCGGGATGCAATTAATTGTTTTCCATATTTTAAACTTTAAGTAAATTAGAAGCTCTAACTTTTCAATGGTGGTAATGGTGTTAAGTAAGTAACTTTTGTAACTGAAGAAAAATACTAAATCGTCTGCTCCTGTTTTTGATAGTGAAAAAATACCATTTGTCAGCGGTGGAGCATCTTTAACAGGATTTTGTCTATCATAAGACTGTTTCAACGAACTACAATGTTACATTCAGTCAAAAAAATCCCGTACCGTGCCCAGGTGTTGTTTTTTGCCTGAAAATCTTGTTTTTTTAATAGATTTTTAATTAAACGAGGACAGTAATCATCTCTTGGACTTTTTATCAACTGAAATCATTTTGTCACCGAAACGCAATATCCATAAGAGTGTCGCAGGAAGTACAGAAGGCCCATGAGTGATTTCCCAGTCACGGTTGATACTCGAAGCGGATTTTTTGACGTTATCTTTAGTTTCGCATACTAAGACACGTTCGACCCTCTGGTAAAGGGATAACAGTATTTGTTAGTAATCTTAACGAACTTATTATTATGCCACTTCTTCTACAGAATTTGTGTAAACGGTTGTACTGTCCAATCAACATGGAGCCGTTTGGTGGCAGATGTCAGAATGTGATATCCTCAACTGATGGGAAAATCCTGGACCTGTTATTTGAAGTGAGCGGTGACTTTGAAGGGGACATTTGGAGCCTACGATTCGAATTTAATCGTGTATTAAGTTATTTGTTTCCGCTATTGGGTGAATGCATAGGTTTCCCGGGGTTCGCAAATTCAATGGATGGAGCTACAAAGATAGTTTAGGCAAAGAAATCGTTTCTGACAAACCGTGTGCTATGGTAAGATTAAGATACCCACTTAAAATGAAAA
This sequence comes from Argopecten irradians, assembly GCF_041381155.1. Taxonomy (NCBI): domain Eukaryota; kingdom Metazoa; phylum Mollusca; class Bivalvia; order Pectinida; family Pectinidae; genus Argopecten; species Argopecten irradians. The sequence continues at coordinate 8,439,633 of NC_091142.1, read as the reverse complement.
CCGGTAATAACTGTAGTACGGAACACAAAAGACAAATAGTCTCTAAATTTACTTACAGACATTTGTATGCTAATGGAATCAACGTTACATTGGTTCATGACGTCACGAGGTCATCGTGTCAGACAAACATCTCTCTTAGTAACCCCGTTTACATTATGGATCAATATTGGAGTGGAAATCATTTACCTTGTCCATCTTTAAAAGTTAACCTTCTCGAAAAAAACAACTCTGACTTTCCAAATATTTACACAATTCTCCTAAATATTACTTCACACGAGAACGTGTACTTTGATTTAGATGGAAATGATATAGATTCATCAGACGTTATATATTCTGATGGCAACTTTTATGTTTCTGTTGAAACATATTTATCGAAATACCAAATCCCCACGAAAGAGATAAACTTTGTATTCGTGTCCAACTGTTTGTCAGTGCTAGGTTTGTTCTACAGCCTGATACAGTATTGCATCCTTCCATTTGCGAGGAATAGAAATTCTGATCTTAAGATTTTACTGATTTTCTTTCTGCTTCTTTCTCAAATTAGTTTCTTACTTCTTACTCACTACAGAGAAGTAGATAACTGTGAGTGGTTTGGCATGCTTTATCATTTTACGAGGCTTGGTTCATTTGTATTCCTGTTCCTTTGTTCTTTTCGCTTTCATACAAATGCTAGAAATCCGAAGATATGTGGCAGATCGGAAAACATTTGGACTACAATGAAATATCTTTGTGTCGGCTTTAGCATTAGTGTTGTGATTGTATCGTGTACAAAGCTTGTGAACTTACTCCTAACATCAACAGAAAGTTTTTATGACGGGGAAAGATGTCTGATTTCAAACGCTTCCGTTCTATTTCTTGCTTTCATTATACCAATAGCTTTTCCTTTATACGGAACCAGAGTCACATTGGGGCGTATTGTGTCCTATATATCGACTTTACCCACTCCATCCAACACACAGCGGAACATAAAACTGATGGTATATATGATGATTACAACAGTCATGGCGGGTATGTGGACTCTGGAAATTATGTCGGTATTAGGTAGATCTGAATGGTTTCTCATTGTTTTTCGAAATGCATTAAGTCTGCAAGGAATATTTATAACAATTTGCTTTGCATGCAAGCACAGTGAAATAAAAATGTAGGTTGTGATAACTGGTTGGTGTTTACTTGAGTAACAGAATGACGATGGTGAATCTATTTCTCTTAAGAAGCATTTGCCATCGGTATTGGTCTTGTCCGCATCGAATAGATATACCTTTTTAGTGTATATATTTGTAAAGTAGGGAACATGTTGTCATAGTCAAAATCAAAGATTGCCGGAAATATCTCCGAGACGTTGCGATTGAGATAGTCAAGTCAATCTGTTCTACTCGAGTTGCTTCCCTTTAAGAGTACTGCATGTTTACGCTTCTCGTTCATGCTTGTAGATACTCCCTTGCCTTTTAATTGCTACGATATAAGGACACAATGAAAGTCAGTTGTTAACAATATGTGGGGACCTAGGTTGAAAATATTGGTCAGTTGTTCTGACTTGGAAAGGATGCGAGGGGATATATATAGACAATCCAAACAACTTCTTTCTTCAACTTTTTATTTTTTGTCCCGGAAAACGGAAGTTGACAACTAAACATAGAAAACAATATGCGGAGACGGAATTCAATATTATATAAAACAGCAAATTCCCGATATTCTATTTATGGTATTAAATACTATATACCATTTTATAACACAGTGTCGTATTGCGGACATGTCCTTGGTCCATAGTAGGCGTGGTGTTGGGTACGTGCATAAGAAAAGGTTAATGAATATCAATAATTATTGAAGCCGTATAAAAAGATCGAGGTGCGCGCTTTACATATCAGAGTTTTTCAGTAGTTTTGAACTTTTGCGGAAGTGCCTTTACTTTGTGAGGGTGTACACTAGACTTGGGTGAAAGTACTGTGAAAGAGTCTTGCCCTGGTTGCACAAAACTTCTCAAACTGAGATCTATCTCAAAATTGAGTTGTTGTTTCCCCTCAAATTGGCTTTCACTAAGTACTTACTCTGAAAATCTCATCTCAACTTTGAGATTTTTCCCCAAATTATTTGAGACAGCTGTACTACTGTCTTAATAATTTCAAGATGGCGATTGCGTCGGAAATGTTGTTCATAGAACATTTTGCTCCATATTTCTTTCCAATAGATTTATGGTCGTGAATACCGGGAAAGGTATGTCTCTTATCTCATGAAAAAAATGGCAGTTTATACTGAAACTCATTCGACCAAGCTTGGTCATTTCTCACAAGACGCAGTAACGCTTTATCTGTACTCTTACAGCTTTTGGTTGTTCTCAATTATATTGCACGATTCAGTGTAAAAGTACAATGTGGATTGATTGATACTGAATATTGTGCTATATTGTGAATATAGTATTAATAAAGGTTGGAACTTCATACATTTTGTCAAATCATTTATTGTACCACATTTCACCGCAAACGGAACTTATACATGAATATGTCTCGCTCTTAATACGGAGGCTGACGTTATTACAATAAATAAAAAGTAGTTATACAATTTCATGTATGATCATTATGTTATGTATGACACCGAGCAACACACCTCACCCGGTCACATTTTACTGACAACGGGCGAACCAGTCGTCCCACTCCCTTTAAATATCACTTTCATAGACTATGGTGTGTCCCGGCCGGTTGGATATGACTCAAAGCCTTCTTCACAGGGGTGAGCACTCAACACCAGAAAGCCAAAAGTGAGTTGGTGTAAAGCACTCAACAGCAAAAGGCCAAAAGTCATGTGGTGTCAATGGAAACGTTACGAAGAAGAAAGCAAAGAAGGAAGAAAGAAAAGACAATATAATATGGGCAGCAGGTATCATTTGGGCAGCAGGTACCATTTTTACGCCCTACATTCAGGGCCAACTCTATAGGGAAGACTGGCAGCTTCGCCACCAGAAAATAAACACCCACACCATCGCTTAAAAACCATATCTATTCTATATAACATTTTACAAAATACACAAAAATGAACTAAGAAAATGTTTATCTTTCACCTCCTGTAACACTCATTACTAACAATTTCCACACGGAGTAATCCGAAAGAAAGCATCGTCAAATTCAGTCGATTTCTCAAACTACTGCGAGTTGGTGTCCAGAAACCTATTAGCATGCAGGATAGAGAGGTCATATGGCTATGTAATTCGGGGTTCGTCTCCGCATTCTTTTGAAATCCAAAGTTTACAACTGGCCTGCGGTTGATAATTGACTTTTCAGAAAGAATGCCAATTAATGTTGGGCAATACATAACGCACGTGTTACACTGCATACTGAATTGAGCTGGATCCTAATTAAAGAAATTTTGTTTTCAAATTTTTGTGAGAATCCGCTACCCAATTCACACAGTTTTGAAACAAAATTTCTTTAATAGCCCTATGAAATTAAAAACAATCAGATTAGGCCTATTGTATCTGTATTGGCAAATCTTCAATATAATGCATGCATGAATGTTATGTAAATCTTAAATTATATATCTAAAAATCAATTATCTAACAAACATTTTATAAATGGGATGAAAAAAGATAAAGTTAATGTGGAAATATAGTTTGTGTACTCTTTGAATTTGACAGCATTTCCCGCCGAATTGAAGCTAGCTGTTCCGGGATTCCATCAATCGCCGAGATTTCATATCCCCTTTCTAATAAAGCTATATTAACGATATGGATGTCAAAATGAGCGTGTCCGGGCTCAAGGAGTTCGTCAATACTCCAGGCCTAGGAGTTACCATTACTGTCTTCATATCCAAACCCTGAACCATCCTCGATATTCCAGGGGTTACTATCACTGCCGTTATATCCACCCCTGGACCATCTACGATACTCCGGGATTACTGTCACTGTCGTTATATCCACCCATTGGCCATTCTCAGTACTCCAGGGGTTACTATCACTGTCATTATATCTACCCCTGGATCAGCCTCAATACTCCAGGGGTTACTTTCACTGTCGTTCTATCCACACCTGGAAAATCTCACAGTAAAACTGATGACTGTTCAGTAGAAAAAAAATGACCATGGGCCTCCAGAGATTCCAAAGGCACAAACTAAAGTGTAACGTAATTCAATTATTTTGACTTAGATCATAGAAAGTCTCCTAAAGTATCGAGGATTTTTTCGTCTAACAACGTGACTACCTCCCAAAAAGAACAAGAAACAAGTTTTCCGAGGACATATTAGAACCTGTACACCATTTTAAAATATTCTTGCACTTTGAAACAATTAAGTAATAGCTTAGTTATGGTCTACATTTATATTTTTTTCTACTTTTCTTTCTTCTTTTTTTCCACTTTTTCATTTTTTTTTTAATGAAACTAGTTTCCATAGATGATTTTGAGAGAAAGTGATAAAATACCACCACTTTTCAGGTGAAAAGACGAAAAGACGAAATAGCACAAATCAACCATCGCACTGTTTTCGAGTTAACAAATTAATTAAATCTCTCTTCCGGTGCAAATACGGAATCGAAAGCGCTGCGCAAACAGAGAGCTCGATAATGATTCTGATATTTTATGACAATGTGATGTCGCTAATGTTCGCTGTTTTTAAATCTAATTAATAGCATAGACGTTTCTATTTAATTTCGTGTATAGCAGGATATCAAGTATCAAGTAATCTTACATCTAGAGAAGGAACATTGTTATAAACATCGAATTGGTATTAATTCAATGATATTACACCTATAAAAGTTTTTGGTCAAATTATACGAATTGCAAATAGACAACGTGTGTGCAATACCATGTAGCCTTTCAAGGTTCATCTCAATGTAATGTTATGTTTTTGCATTCAATTAATAAATTAGTAGTGACGCGGCTAATGTCGGTTTTCAGGCAAAATCGTTCAAAGTGCGAAAAACCCTCGAAACTTTGCGACCCATGGCGGCCGCCGTATTGGTTTTCAAAATGACTGCCAAAAAATCACTTTTATATCTTGCATTCTATAGCAGCTAAATCGAAAAATAAACGCCTATACTGTGGTGACCCATTAGGTCGACAATAACTCGACAACTTGACGGCGACGCTCGACAGCTTAACGGCGACGCTCGACAACTTGACGGCGACGCTCGATAACTTGACGGCGACGCTCGACAACTTGACGGCGACGCTCGATAACTTGACGGCGACGCTCGACAACTTGACGGCAACGCTCGACAACTTGACGGCGACGCTCGACAACTTGACGGCGATAATATCGCTTTGTCTCGTTGTCGACCTGAGTTGACAGTGCGAGATATTGCGATATTACTCTATGGCACTAACGTGACACCATACTACACCTATAGTTTGAAAATACTATGTTAGTGTCAAATTTAATGCAGATGGATCGTGACGTTGCATTTCAAAATGTGCCGCACAATTTGAAACACACCTATAGTTTGAAAACACTATGTTAGTGTCAAATTTAATGCAGATGGATCGTGGCGTTGTATTTCAAAATAGCCGCCAAATTTGAAACATTTATGTTTCGCTGAATTCTATAAGCGAACTAAGCTGATTTTGTACAAGTAGACATGTACAATTATTAACATTTCGATGATGTTTGATGTCTAAATTGTTTAATTCTATACTATATTTCAAAATATGGCTGTCATTCAAAAGCCCATTTAGAATATTAAAGGGACAATTCAGTGAAGCTAATTTGTCATTACCTCTTGTTATATGTGTCATAAGGAATGTAGAACAATACATTTGTCATATTTTGCTTCGTAGTTATGTAACAGAATTAGCCTCACTGAATTGTCCATGTAAATGCCCACTACCTTTTGAGCAAAATTTATGGGTTTACAATACCATACATATGCAAGATTTCCTACGTAATATATGAAAAGAGTGGAGATTAATTGCGTTTCGATTTGGGAAAAAAATAATCCCTTGGAAAAAATCAATGGAATCGTACGTGTAAAAGTATTTCATTTCATAAAGTAGCATGGAAAACTAATTATAAGGATTGAAGTCACTATTTTTTAATTTCATCGGGGTATGAAAAGTTTGCAAACAAAATTTTGTGAGAATCCCGCTACGCGAATTCACACAGTTTGCAAACAAAATTTCTTTCATACCCCAATGAAATTAAAAAATAGTGACTTCAATGCTTAATTTAATCGTCTTTCACGCTAAAGTAATGACCGGAACAGGAATCTGAGATCGAAATTCCGACTTTTATTATTATTTACGTAGAAAAATGGAAAAAAATAGGGTCGGGAAAAAAAAAAAAATAAAATAGGGTCGGTCGGGTAACCCTAAACAATTTTTTTTTCTTTTGCTTGAGAGTATGTCTGCAATTTATAGTGATGAAGTCTCTGTGTAGGAATACAAACATTGTAAACAAACATGTCCGCCTGTAAACAATAATCAAAGCTTATTATCATCACATAGGATTTGTATTTGAAATGATTAAATTTTAAATTCAATGAAACAATACAGCATGTATGGAGTTTGAAGTTTCTGAAGGTAAGGTTTTGAAGTAGAATTACAACGTGTAATTTCGAGATAAACTCAGCCCAAACTAATGAAAAGTTCAACTTAATTTACGTATCACAATCACATCGTTTGAGCTTTACACAGCATAAAAATGTACTCAGCAATACGGAGCGACTGTAATACTCTATATCTTCAGAGAATAGAGATTAAAGATGCTCCACCGCTGACAAATGGTATTTTTTTACTATCAAAAACATGAGCAGACGATTTAGTATTTTTCTACAGTTACAAAAGTTACTTACTTTTACACCATTACCACCATTGAAAAGTTTGAGCTTCTAATTTTACTTCAAGTTCAAAATATGAAAAATAATTAATTGCATCCCGAAAAAATTCCGTGGCACTATATGCTATATGGAAAGAAGTTCTGATTGCGCGTGCATCAAAAGCAAAATACATTATTTTATATTATATTTGCGTTAATTAGACATATATACACACCAATTATTGTTCAAATGATTAATATCATTTATGCTCTGTCGGCGGTGGAGCATCTTTAAATCGAATTAAATTTCAGGAAAGGATCAATATAGGCACTACCTGTAAAATATTTTGAATTGAATTGAAATTAAATCGAAGAAGTGTGGATTTATTAAAGGGGAATAACCCTTACAACAGACCTAAAATAACAGTTCGCTAAACCTGCCTTTATTATTAGTTTTTTTTAGCCTAACATATATAACGCCAAAAAAAAAACCCAGAAAAAAAAACAACTAATAATATAGGCAGATTTTGCGGACTAAAGATATGGACAATTCACACTGGGAACGACTTGGCAGATTTACCGAAGAAAAACGAATTTGTTAACTGGATATACTACATATTAGTAACTGTTTATTGCTTAAATACAAATTGTTTTGAACATAAGATGAAACTTCAGTGATGTTATCATGAATATGTTTAAAATAATATTGTTTTTCTCATTGATTATAAATTACGAGCAAAATTGTAGTATTTGCTTGAAGTTTTTAAAAGCAGCCCTCCCAACAGTTTTATGTGTAGATGACAACTTTACCGATTTCATATTTTTGATAAATTGTACTGTCGTTTGTTGACAATATGGTTAAAATAATTACGAAATATTTTTGGTGTACATAATAAAGAACCGGAAGTGGGTGTACCACTCCGTTTATGTATGTTTCTGATTTGATATTGCTAAAAAAGGTTCCAAATTTGAACATTTTTGGGTTTGAAGACTCTCTTAAAAAAATATTTAAAATTTCTAGACCACACAAATTCAGTCAAAATTTGCAGAAATACGTACGTTTGAAAATTTGATATCGTTTTACAAAATTGAACATTTTGATATAGTTTTGGACCAAAAACGAAACCCTGGTGTACACTTCGGATGAGAAACAATAAATCATTAGTGGTACAGGCAATTGACGCCTTTTCATTTTTAAAGGTATCTTACAGGTTCTCTGTCATAGTACTACTACAAAATGCACATGGGTTTGGTTAAAATTGGTTCGTGTGCAAAATTCAATGGTAGCTGGAATACGTTCCTTTGTAGCAATGTATTATAACCAGAAACATATGTACATAACCTGTGGATATGTATATGTTTCTTGTATAATGATATAAATTAAACATATGTTTTATGATAAAGGTAGGTTTATGCTGTCCTATTTCAATGTAAAAATAAATGACCCTGTACAGTGGCATAGGAAGATGAAACGTAATGGGGGGCAAAGGTCCTCAATATTTTTGGTGTTTGGAGGGTACGGGGGTCTCCCCCGTACAATTTAGAATGCCAGAAACGAGTTAATTTACGATGTTTTTTGTTGAATTTGCGAAAGCCGAAGGCACGAGATTTTTGTGTTTGGTGGGTCCGGGTTCATTTTGTGATTTTGCGAGCGCCGAAGTTGCGAGATTTTGGTATTTGGTGGTGGTGGGGGTCCGGGGGTCTCCCCCGGGAACAAAAATTACGATTTAAAATGGCTGAGATGAGTAATTACAATGCATTTTGGTGATTTTAACGCGTTCTTAACACGGTAATTGTTCGATATAAGGTTACCTGCATTTAGAAATGATATGTGTTTAGTAGTGTAAAGAGATAGTGACGAATCCTTCTCACTTATAAATCCTTGCTTGTATGTATAAACACCATCATTAAACATCTCCCGCTAGAGATTACAGACCTATTTAATTTTTGTTTTTTTAATGTATAGGTATATGTATATATATATATATATGTACAAAAATATAACATATATATACTGTTGTTTTTCTTAATAATAATAAAAGAGATTTTGATAAATTTGATACATAAAAGTGTTTACAAATCATAATAACAGAGATTTTGATAAATTTGATACATAAAAGTGTTTACAAATCTCTAGGCCTAACCAAAAATGGGCTGGTATAAAATAACCAATCAAAACAATTGTTTCATATTAATCCGCTTTCTGCAGACATTGAAAAAATAGTTCTCAATTAAAATCATAATAATACATACATAGTATATAGTCCTCAAATTACTTTTATAAATACGTGTAAAATAATGTTATAATTTAAGTATTTGCCACAATATAATGACATTATGTTAGCATAAAAAACGAGCCTGTTTTCCTGCGCACCAATTTCCGGTTACTGTCAAGGAAAGTCAAAACACGCCTAGACCACGTTGTGTTTGGACGTAGGCAAACACCTCTCTGACTTACGATGGATTTCGTCCAAGAATCCAAGCCCAAAGTGATGTGGCAGCCAGATCGGACAAAGCAAACTAAAATGGACAAACTTCGTAAACGGATAAATGAAAAATACAATGTTGATTTACGTAAGTCATGCCACGTCAACGCTGTAATTTATTGACATTGGCAGTCGATTGTATTGAATTACCTCCCTTTATACAGTAAAGTTGTGTTGTGTTGCCTTGAAAAACATGTAAACGTTTAGAAGTGAACCATTCCTATTTTTAACATGGAAGTGATTCATGCATTGTGTTTCTATTTCGGCATTGACATTCACGTTAAAAGGATTGTTATTTTGATATTTAATCATGACAAAAAAAAAAAAAATGAAAGAATATTAAAAAAAAAAAAAAATTAGTGTGCATATAAAGCCCCTTTCCCATTGAAAAATAAGAAAACAACGAAAAACAAACAGAAATTAAAAAAAAACATTTGTAATTTTCCAGTGTTATGTGAAGAATACAAAAATATCTTTAAAATAAACAGATTTCAATGAAGATCAATGACAATGTAACGAGGAATGTTAAAGATGCTCCACCGCTGACAAATGGTATTTTTTCACTATCTAAAACAGGAGTAGACGATTTAGTGTTCTTCTTCAGTTACAAAAGTTACTTAATTTACACCATTACCACAATTGAAAAGTTTGAGCTTCTAATTTTAATTCAAGTTAAAAGTATGAAAAATAATTAATTACATCCCGAAAAAATTCCGTGGCACTATATATATCCTATATTGAATGAAGTACTGATTGCGCATGCAACAAAAGCAAAATTAATTGTTTTATATTATTTTTTGTGTTAATTAGACACATACATACATGATTAAACACCAATTATTGTTCAAATGATCAATATCATTTATGCCCTGTCAGCGGTGAAGTATCTTTAAAAATGTATAGGCTCCTGAAAAAATACTTCAGAGTTTATTAGTAAATTTAATTAAGTATAAATATCTAGGACATCATTTTCATAATAACACGTACCTAAATTATTGTTTATATTCACAAGTAGTACTTAGGTACGTCACCTTTTCCCTTTTTATCATTACCTTAAAAGTCTCTTACATTTTTGATCTGACACGTGTATAAAAAAGCCAGCTGGATGTAAGTGAAAAAATACTAAATATATAATTCATAGGGAAATAATAGCAGTGACAAATACTGATTATATCCCTTAAGTGTAATTATATAAATGTACCTTCATATTCAACATACAGTGTGTTATAATTAGACCACAGGCACTTGCAGATCATATAAAGGTGCTGTAAAAATATTCTATTATGGCCCTTTCCAGAGGGAACTGTTCTCCTATAGTGTTGTCTGGCGACGTATAGTCCCCGAGTCGAAGAACTGTTCTGGAGGGAAAGGGCCATAATAGATTTAGTACGTCACATGACATTCATTATGACGTCATATATTTGGTCGCATGCTCATTCCCGGGGGAATATAATTTGGTATAGTTCCCGTAGTCAGGTAAAGTCTCCAAGAAGAACCATGAACTGTCACAAAATAGACCATGGCTGTTATCGCATCATATTTCTAGTAATTATCATGTGATGTACTAAAACGGAATAGGGCTACTGGTACGTAATGCTCTCCATTATATTGTTAACCAATAGCCCTATTCAGTTGTGCTTTTACAGCTACTTTATATATATATGATCTGCAAGCGTTTGAACCTCACCAGTGCTTGTCAAAAATCTAATGACCAATTCTGAATTTGCCCTTATTATCAATAATATAAGCTGCCTTTTAAAAATTTTATTCCGTCTTTGCTTATTGCAGAGTTACCTCCCTTGATGGTAGGTATCCATTGTGACATCATTATTTTGTGACTGAAATTCACGTCATTTTCACTGAAAAGTATGATGTCACAGGTCACAATCACTACGTACCCACAGGGGCTGATAACTATGTAACAGGTGTTTTATGTTACAGAGACATACAGTGCTTTTCATAGATGGTCATGTGACCATTATGCTGAATTCTGGGAAGAGGTTTGGAGCTTCACAGATATCATCCATTCCAAGCCCCATAACAAGGTCAGTTAAGTTATTGTACAAGATTGCAGTCATCAAACACACTTCTGACTTAATTAGAAGAGAATTCTTAGATCTATAACTAAATGTGTTATTATTTAGAATTTGAAAAAAAGATCAACAAAGCTGAAAGTGATATAATATATATATGTTTATGAATTTGTGAGTCTGTGTTGGACGTACAGGTATGCAGGAATTCTTTCAAATATTGTACTATATAATACAATATGGTATGTAACGTGAAGCAGTACATGTATTGGAAAAATATTTGTTTAATATTTAAACCATACTTTTAATGAACTACGAAACTAATGATGTTTTACGATTTTTGTTTAAACACATGCAAGGCATATAGATATGTTCAAGATCAATTGGAACAAATTAAAGACATTATTTTAAACAGTTTTAAATTGGACCAATTTTTTTAGTATATAATTAGTATACAATATTTATCAAAAGAATGATCTTGACCATCTTGGAATAACTCATGATTATTCATCCCTAAAATGTTATAATGGACTGGTCTAGTCTTTGATTTAGTAGATCCTAAATGTATTTTCAGGGGTGAATGAGTTAATGTCTGCAGATAATCCTGTAGTATGAACAAGTTCCTGGTTTCTATTGGTGATATTTTGCTGTAGGTTGTAGATACCAATAAAGGCATTGCTGAAAATCCGGAATGGTTTGAAGGAGCACGGTTAAACTTTGCTGAAAACCTGCTGCGTTACAACGATGACAGAACAGCGATTTATTGTACAGGTAATGATTATTATCTATGTATATATTTACATTTACATTTTTCTTTGATATATAACCTTACCAACTGGGAAATCATTCAATCTTGTGTAAACACAGTTGGTTGTTGCGCAAGAATACATACACTGACACACTGACTTCTGCCGGTAGTATTAATGTGCATCAGATTTAGCCTATATTGTTTCTGTATTTTTAATTTTCCAATTAAGCAATTTGAATGTAATGTGTATCTTAAATTATAATTCAGAAAATATAATATTTGAGAAATATTGCATCAATGGAATGAAAAAGATAAGGTTATTGTGGAACAATATTTTGTGTACAGTCAAACCTGCTCTAACGACCGCCTGTATATAACGACCGCCTGTCTATAACGACCGGTTTTTAGACTCCCCGTGCGTTTTTACTATATAATGGCACTCTGCATAACGACCACCTGTCTAATGTGGCTAACGACCGGTCGTTTTAGCCCCGTCAAAGTTGTATAACGACCGGTCGCTGAGATCGACTTTTCGAGTACCGAGTACAGTGTATGTGTGTAGTAGCGTCCCTTTGACCTACTTCCGGTAATTAACTCCCTTTGTAAGCAAATGGCAGCCATTACTGAAGCCCAAGCTATTGAATTGTTTATACAGTACTGTTTGGTTTATATAACCTAGCGGTCGTAAGATTTGAGGTACAAATATGGTTGCCAACTTAAGGATGGAAGTTTTAACGACCGTTTATGCCTATCAAAGACTGAAATTATGTTTGGTCGCGAACGCCATGTGCACGAAAAGATCACACTCGTAAAGCGTGATTTTGAAGCCACAAACTCGGATGATACGGTAAGGCAAAATAAAACATGCCGGTTTATTTAATGTGTTCCGTTATTCATTGTCGATATTTAGCATTGTTTTATTACTAAGAACTGGCCTGTACTTTAGCTATTTCAAATTAGGCCAATAAATTTACGTTCTTCTTCTTTACGATTAGAGTCAGTCGGATTATCGCCCGTTGTGACCCGGGTATATTCTCGGCGTGTTTATGAATAAAATACGGTCCCATTTCTTGGTAGAAATGTTACTGAAAGTTAATATGTGTACCTGCATTGTGATTTTAATAGTTTTGAGACTGTATATTGTGAGAAAACGCCTCCAAATCGATCTTTCATGTTCCGAGATTAATCCGTCAAAACTGGTTACACGGCAACATTACATACGACTTGCCAGCGAGAATGTTTTGTAAAAAAATATTACACGCTTACATTGTCTGAAAATAATCGTTCACAGATAATTCCAGGCCATGTGAAGTCAGTAATTAGGTAATGATTATGTTCACTGAAAAAATCTATATATGAAAACGAGTTGATTTTGTTATGATCGAAATTTCCCGATTGCATTAAAATAAAACGAACACAAATCACGAAATATATTGACACAATTATTTCTTAAATAATGCATGGCAATAAAATATATAAACATCCAGTACAGGTCTGTTTTTGTATTAATACAATTCTGTTTTATTTACTGGCTCGTTGGTTGGCACGAAAGACCCAACCTGTCTATAAAGGCAAACCTGTCTATAGTGACCGCTGTCTCCCCTTCAGTGGTCGTTATAGACAGGTTTGGTACTTTCTGAACTTGACAACATTTCACGCCAAATTGGAGCTAGCTGCTCCGGTATTACATCAATTGACCGGCTGTTACATCAAATGTATAAAGTTGTAAAGACAAAATTTTTAATTTATCAGATCATTAAATTTTAAGAAATTGTCCTTCGGAATTGTAAATATAAGGAATGATGTGTAAACTGCATTTGTTGGACAGGTATTTCAACATGATTCATGTAGCATTTAAGATATCTGTCCAACAAATGCATTTTAAACTAACACACTGGGAATTGAGTACTGGCATCGGAAACCATTTTTTCTTATCAGTCAGTGTTTTATTTTTTTAAATTTACATTTGAACTGATCATTATCTAGTTGTGAGATTTCAGATTAAAATGACAGTCTAAAGGTATGGTGTGCCAGCGGTCTTCATATGTACAAGTTTGACTGTATACTAAGTAAGATGTAACATGGTGACATTTTAAATGTACAGGGGAAGGAATGTCGATAACCGAGAAGAAAAAATCATTCCGTGAACTAAGGGACTCTGTAGCAGTTTATGCTGCTGCTTTGAGGAGACTTGGTGTAGAGAAGGGGGACAGAGTAGTTGGTAAGTGTGTAGTCCGTCAGCACATGATCATAGATCAGATTTATGTGAGTTTGTGTTGTAATATCTGATCTGGTGTTTTTGTATTTGATAAAATATAACAACATGTTACATGCCATATTGTCATGATTACATAGCACATTGGTTTATTTCTCTTTATCCTCTGTGTCAGTCTGATATACTTGTTGTATATATATATACATGTACATGTAATGCTTCTTTTTAATGGTGATTCAACATGAATATATAACAAGTTTTCAGAATAATTTTATTGTCAAGTTAAAAATGGATAAATTAAACCATCTGACAATGAAAATAACGGCGAATAATAGTGAGTGAATGTTTATGTTAATATATGTCTATATAATGGTAAAATTTATTGGAAAAAAAAAAAACAAATTTCTTCATTTATATGCTGGTTTTGAAAGCAATATTACAGTTTAAGGATTTTTCCTTAATTTAACTTAATCCTTTCGTGTGGGTAATTTTTAAGATAAGGAGTTTCCATATTGATGAACTTTTACCCAGATGACCTTGCTATGATGACCTGTGATCTCAGATCTATGACCTGTGTTGTTTTACCAGGTTACATCCCTAACTGTACAGAAGCTGTGGAGGCTATGTTAGCCACGGCCAGTATAGGAGCAGTGTGGAGCTCCACCTCGCCAGACTTCGGTGTCCAGGTAACTACAGTAAAACCTTAATGACCACCTCTGTATAAAGACCACCTGCTTATAAAGACCACTATCTTAGAATATGTCCATTTATAACACATTATGACCTGTGTATAAAGACCATCTGCCTATACAGACTACTTTTCCCTTGAACCATGGGTGGTCTTTATAGACAGGTTTAATGTACTGTTAAATTAACTGAAGGATACTCCTCTAGTAGTAATTAATACATGAGGGTTAATTAGATGTTCCAAGATATTACCGCTTGTCCTCCACATCTAGGTTATGAGTTTGATGTGGAGTACTTACCAGGTCCTGACTATAGATCGGTAGTTTTTCTCCAGACACTCTGGGTTTCCTCAGAGGACGTTAATGTCAGAATCAATACTTACCCCCAAGGGTAGGTAACTCTATAATATGTAAATACGGAATAGAGTTTCCGACAACAGCTGAGTCACAGTAGCAATTCTGTCCTCACATACATAGCCATATATAAACAACAATATGAAAAACAGTCTCTAAAATTCATTAACATTTGAGAAAGGAGATTTTTGTGAGATGAATTAAAAAAAATGTTATGCAATCATGGTTTATTCATGAAATTATCTCCTAGAATTTGCACCGTCGGTATAATGACATACATGTATATCTGATCATTTTATTTCTCTCTGTGATAGGGGGTTCTCGACAGATTTTCACAGATCCGTCCAAAGATCATTTTCAGTGTGAATGCCGTCTGGTACAATGGAAAGGTACATAGGCACATAGACAAACTACATCAGGTTGTACAGGGTTTACCGGACCTGGAGAAAGTGGTCGTCATTCCGTTTGTACCCGACGCTGACTGTGATATCTCTGAATTCTCTAAGGGGTGAGTCTAGCAGGATGGTAAGCTAGCTTGGCCTCGAGTATTCAGTAACATATGTTGAACAATTATTGGTTAAAGCGTGCAGATTTCTGAAGAAATTTGCCAATCATATTTGAAAGTGTTCTAGGAGCATGATGCATAGTATGCTGTAATTATACCTGTTGGGTACAACAGATCAAATTATAATCAATTATAATGTATCCAGATTCTAAAAGCAGGGGATATGAATTAAATGAATTTGCTTGAAAAAAATTGAAAGTCATTTTGGTTTAGACACCTACTTTTAAAGGTTGATGTATTAGATACTAGCTATTGATGTTGAATTCTTGATTTTGTTTTTGTTGTGTTTTATCTGAGTCCCTAAACTTCTGATTTTGTTGTAGTTGTGTATTAACTTCTAATTTTGTTGTAGTTGTGTATTAACTTCTGATTTTGTTGTAGTTGTGTATTATCCGAGTTCCTTAACTTGCCTGATGACCAGGTACCAGAGCTCACCTTTGAACAAGTGCCATTTAATCATCCATTATTCATCATGTATTCATCCGGCACCACTGGAGTTCCCAAGTGTATGGTGCACTCGGTTGGGGTAAGGAAAGTTTTCAAGTAGATTATTTTTGGGACTATAAGTCACACACCGTATAAGTTGCAGAGGTGTTTTTTTTTTTTTTGGTTTTTGTACAGGTTTGAGCTGCATCGGAATATAAGCCATGGCTAATACTAACTGTAATCTGTGTGTCTATAAAGATATGGGACTTTAAAAACTTTCCAAACCATTTTATAATTGTCTTTAATACATATACGCAGATATTGAACTTCCTATCAGACTTTTCATGTCCCTCAACCAACCAAGTCTCTTATTGCGCAGACATTTTTTCACCGTTCTAAAAAATTACATGTGTTATGTGAATTGCATAACTTATGATAGATTTGTTTACTGTTTATATATACAGGTAAAACATTTGTTACAGGTAAAAATGATGTGTGTGTTTTTTTTATCATTTCAGGGAACTTTACTAAAACATATGGAGGAACATGTCATACAAAGTGATATGACCCGCGACGATGTCATGCTCTACTACTCCACGGTATGTGTGTTAATCTTTGTTATCATATTGTCTTACTTTGTTTATTTCTTACTGTTTAAAGTATGGGGTGGAGTAATATTAATAGCAAATTTCTGGTTTCCCAAGACTTGTCTATTTCCTGAGGCGTAATCATGCAGTGATCGCAGTGAACCCAGTAAGCTATATATCTTTGGGTAAAAAATCACTATATCCACCTGAAAAATGGTCTAGGGTTGATGGAAATATAGAAGTTTTTGGTTTCCCTAGACATGTCTATTTCCAGAGGCGTAATCATGCAGTGAACCCTCAAAAGTTATATGTCATTAGGTTGATAAATCACTATATCCACCTGAAAAAAGGTCTATAATTGTACATCTAGCATCTTTCTTTGTTATTAATAAAAAAACATGTCAAATCTTTTGGGGGTAGTGGTTTTAGATTTCTTAAAATAGTTATTAGTATTTATAATATTTTCCTGTGATATACCTATCTATGTATTACCACTTTTTTTACCTATTAATTAATTAAGATTATATTTAAATTACTTGTTAATAAGTTATACTTACCTTTGGTACAGGTGGGGTGGATGATGTGGAACTGGCTGGTGTCTGTCCTTGCGGTAGGAGCCGCTATCGTGCTGTACGATGGATCACCACTTGTACCTCACGATAACATTCTCTGGGATATTGTCGACAAACTCGGGTAGGTTTTTGTCACGGCTGGTTAACATTATTCTTAAATCCCCTATCATTCATTGATTTATAACCAGTTTTAGATGTAAGAGATTTGTCAGTCAATTCCTAGATAATGACAGATTGTGCGAGGTAATTTTTTTAACAAAAGTACCAAGGATGAAGTGGTTAATACCTACATGTACATGTAGTTCAAACACTGGCTAGTTCTCATCTCAAGGCTTTCTTTAGGGGATAATTCTGACATGTTGTGTTTGTACAGGGTAACATTTCTTGGCAGCAGTGCTAAGTGGTTGTCTGTTATGGAGGATAAGGGTCTCACACCAGGTAAGTCCCCTTCCGATAAAGGGAGGTAATTATCACATAAGCATTCTTTGGTCTCGTTCTTCTTCTAAACTGTTAAGAAATCTTAATAAAAGTTGTATTAATAAAATCAACATATATAAACAGTGCACTACTTGAAGCTTTGATGGATGGGGTAATATGGAAATTATATTGGGTCCATGAAAAATATTGTATTGGGTCAATGAAAAATGTTGGTTAGCCAAAAGGGGATAAATAATGATGTATGGTTAAGTTGCCTGTTTATCATTTTATAGGTTCCACACACAAGTTGACCTCTTTGAAGGCTATCTTGTCGACAGGCTCTCCCCTGAAGCCTCAGAGCTACGACTACGTTTACAGTAAGATCAAGGAGGACCTTCTCCTGGCCTCCATCTCCGGAGGTACGGACATCATCGCCTGCTTCATGGGTCAGAATTGGACCGTACCAGTGTATCGTGGCGAGGTCCAGGGATTCGTACTTGGTTGTGATATGGAGGCGTGGGACGACTCGGGTGAGCGTTTGATAGATAGGAGCCATTGTATAGTATCAGATTAGCTAAGATGTCTGGCCACCATTTATAAATAAATTGTCTCGAAAATGTTTAAACGCCAGGTTAAGTATACTTCAACAAGTTCATATTGTGAAATTAAATCTCCTTGAAAATGTCATTATGTATGAAAATGGGAAATCAGGTTACTGTGAAGAGCTAGTTTACAGTGAGCTGAAACAACCCTGTGTACATGGGGCAGTTACCACGTTTTTTTGACAGTATATATATCAACAATTTTTGTGCTGGTTTTGCACATAGTATTACATACTCATCCAGAAGTGAGAGTTTATGTATCTGTAAACAATTCATCAGTATCCAGAGTTCATGTAGTGCTAAATACCTAACCTTTACCAGTCACATAATATCATATCCAGACTTTATTTGTAAGTTATATGTTGTACTAACTAAATTAGATTGGAAAAAAAATTCAGATTATCATTCAGGTTTAATACCGGTATTTATCTGTGTAACATCAAAACCTATGCATTGCAAGTATTGTAATTCTCAAGATGTTGGTAACATTTGGTGGTGAATAAAATATCAAAAGTTCTTCTTGATTTTTCAGCACATATTAATTACTCTATACATTGTGAACACTACAAACTTAAGCATATATTATGTGTTATTCCCCAGGTAAGCCTGTATACAACGAGAGTGGAGAGTTAGTGTGCCGTACACCCTTCCCTTCCATGCCTGTTTTCTTTTGGAATGATTCTGATGGGACAAAGTACCAGAAAGCCTACTTCAGCATGTACAAAGGTAAGTCCTTGTCTGTGTGCATTTGCTTCTACATCATCTCAAACTTTTGTATCTTTGAGCCAAAGTATCTTGTAACTTCGTTGGTTTTAGCAAAACAAAATAGGAATTCAAATGCACTTTTATTTGTCATAACTTAATTACATTCAAATGTGTCTTATAAAGGACACAAAACGGAATAGCAAAGATATCCTTTATAGACAGGTGTCCTTTATACAGAGGTCAATTATATAGTTAATTGCACTAAATGGGGTTGATGAGTTTGTCCTCTTTAGACAGGTGTCCTTTATACAAAGTTCAATTATATAGTTACAGGGTTTTTGCCAGGCCTTTATAGGGTCCGGTAAACGGACCCATTCCCAATTGAAAAATAGCACTGTATTTTCCCAAATTCAGTCACTATTCTGTCCCAATCATAGCATTAAGTTAAAACCGCATTTCTGTACCTCCGGTAACTAGCTTATTTTAACATGCGATTTCCTGATTTCACAGCCAGAAAGAAAGCGCAAATAAATTGCCTCGAAAAGTGTTTTAAACTCCAGGTTTCAGTATACTTCAAGTCCCAGATTGTGAAATTAAATCTCCTTGAAAATGTCATAAGGTATGGCCATGAAAATGCGAAATCAAGTCAACTTGAGGAGCTAGTTTATAGTGAGCTGAAACAGCCTTGTGTACATGGGGTAGTTACCATGTTTTTTGACAGTATATATCAACAGTTTGTATGCTGGATTTCCACATACTATTACATCCTCATCCAGAAGTGAGAGTTTATGTATCTATAAGCATTTTATCAGTATCCAGAGTTCATGTAGTGCTAAATACCTAACCTTACTAGACTTTATATGTAAGTTATATGTTGTACTAACTAAATTAGATCGAGAAAAAAATGAAGATAATCATTCAGATTACCAGTATTTATCTGTGTAACAATAAAACCTATACATCCTAAGTATTGTTATTGTCAAGATGTTGGTAACATTTGGTGTGAATAAAATATTAAAAGTTCTTCTTGATTTTTTAGCAGATATTGATTACTTTATACATTGTAAACACAACAAACTTAAGTATATATTATATTAGTGTTATTCCCCAGGTAAGCCTGTGTACAATGAGAGTGGAGAGTTAGTGTGCCGTACACCCTTCCCTTCCATGCCTGTTTTCTTTTGGAATGATCCTGATGGGACAAAGTACCAGAAAGCCTACTTCAGCATGTACAAAGGTAAGTCCTTGTCTGTATGCATTTGCTTCTACATCAACTCAAACTTTTGTAACTTTGAGCCAAAGTATCTTGTAACTTCGTTGGTTTTAGCAAAACAAAATAGGAATTCAAATGCACTTTTATTTGTCATAACTTAATTACATTCAAATGTGTCTTATAAAGGACACCAAACGGAATAGCAAAGATATCCTTTATAGACAGTGTGTCCTTTATAAAGTTATGACAAATGGGGTTGATGAGTTTGTCCAGACAGGTGTCCTTTATATATAGTTCAAATTGCACTAAATGGGGTTGATGAGTCTGTCCTCTTAGACAGGTGTCCTTTTATAGAGGTGTCTTAGGTCAATTATATAGTTAATTGCACTAAATGGGGTTGACGAGTCTGTCCTCTAAAGAAAGGTGTCCTTTATACAGAGGTGTCATTTAAATAATGGTGTCCTTTATAGCAGGTTTGGCTGAAACTGTGGCTTAGTATCTATACTTTAGAAAGATAAGTGCACTGAATGGGGTTGATGCATGGGTCTGACCTTTATAAATAGGTGTCCTTTATATAGAGTTGTCCTTTACAGCAGGTTTGGGTGAAACCATGGCTTAGTAGCTATACTTTGGAAAGATAAGTGTTGTTTAATAATTGTCATTTAATATTCTAGATACCTGGGCACATGGAGACTTCTGTTGTGTAAACAAAGAAACTGGTGGCATCATCATGCTGGGACGGAGGTAAGTAAACCAGAAGGGAAGGAAAGGACAACACAAATTGGTCATTTCATAAATTTTCAGAAAATTATAAAAGAAATATACAAATAATCACAATCTGAACATACATATCAATAATATTTCATGGAGACTAAAAAAATGAAAAAGTGAATGACAAGGTTTATTAAAACTGGAATTGTTTTTGTTTTAGTGATGGTGTGCTGAATCCTAATGGAGTTAGGTTTGGTAGTGCTGAAATCTACAATGTTGGTAAGATTTTATTTCTTTCAAAGTTAATCGGTTTTCACATGAATTTTATACTACATTCTCCTACTGTGGTATAGTTGTGTAATGGGATGATAGTTATGTCCTCTATATGAAATTTTGGAGCAAGAGGGGAATAAAGTGTTACCCTGTCCCTGTGCTCTGTCCATCTCCTCAATTTAGAGTTACTTTTAATCCCACCGAATTCGGGAATTCCTTACAGAATTGTTGAAAAGTCGTATGGATTTACATAGTGTATGATGTGTATGATGATAAATAACACTTCTACAGGGTGTTTAGTGAAAATAAACCCCTGTGAATAAGTTCCAACCCGTAAATCATGAAATTTACATCTTCAAAATTATCAATTGTACAGTCTCCAAAATACATTATATTGTTGTCTTGTTATAGTTGAGTCCTTCAAGGAGATAGATGACAGTGTATGTGTGGCACAGAGAAAGTCAGACTTATCAGAGGAAAGGGTTGTTTTGTTTGTCAAGATGGCCAAGGAAGGTGTCTTCAACCAGGAACTTGTGAAAAGCATCAAAACCAGAATACGAGCTGAACTATCAGCGAGACATGTGCCGTCTGTTGTCCTGGAAACACTTGCAATACCGGTAGGTGGCGCTCACCCAAAATGTTTAAAATGCTTTAAACCAAATTTCTCAATTGTTTTCGCGAATTTAGTGGAAAAAAGAAATACTCGAAAATTTATTTCAGGGAATTAACAACATCTTAAATTCTTGCACAATTGAAATGAAAGGTATTTCCATTCAATTTTAAATTATCGAAGTTTAATCTCTGTTAAAACCTTTGAAATGGAAATCGCAAGATTTTGTATACATAGCATAGATATAGATAGTAAAGTATATACATCATCAATGGTAATGAGTTATCCCCCCTTTGTTTTCACAGTACACCATCCGTGGTAATGAGTTACTCCCCCTTAGTTTTCACAGTACACCAACAGTGGTAATGAGTTATCCCCCTTTGTATTCACAGCACACTATCGGTGGTATTGAGTAATCTCCCTTTGTATTTGCAGTACACTATCAGTGGTAAGAAGGTTGAAGTAGCAGTACGAAGAGCCATACATGGTCAGGCTGTACCTCAACAGGGGGCGCTATCAAATCCAGACTGTTTACAGGCCTACTACAACTTACAGGAGCTACAAGGATTCTAAAGACTGTGAAATCAGAGCTTCTGATAGGCTAATGAACACTGAACACTGATTGGCTAACTACAGAAGCTACAGAAATACCGAAGACAATTGAACAAATCTTCTGATTGGCTACCTATTTGTAATCTTCTTTTTTAGCAGGGTGTATTTTTCCTTTGGCTCTATAATATGTACTATTATATTTAAAAAGTTATTTAAAAGGTAAATCAATTTTGCAATTTTGACTTTAATATTTACCTGTGAAGTAAATATTCAATTAGTGAAAATTTAGTGATGTGGTATTCAGAGTAAATATGATTTACAAACTTCTTGTTTCATCATGGATATTTATAAAAAATTTTTTTTAACTCAAAAGTGTCCTGTGAAATACATATGAATGTTATATGTTTATAAATCCACAAATAATATCTATGATGTGAAACTGTGATGTATTTTTGTGTTTTGTATTTATACGGAGTTATCTTTCCTGTGGGTCGATGGTCATCTCGTTTTTGTTAAGGCAATGTAATATTCCTTGGAGAGTGACATAACAATCAAAAGCTTTCCTCAAGTGCAGATAACTCTATCATGTGTTGTGACGATAACCAAATATACAATCAGTAGTGACTACATTCCTTAAAGTTATGTACATATGTATTTGTATTTATAACTGTACATGTATTACTGTAACAGCATTATACAAAATGAATTATTACTATAAAAATACTTATTTTAGCGCGCTTGCAGAAAACTGTAAATTATGATTTACTAGCAGAGACATAATTTAGTGTGATTCTGTGGTTCTTTACCAGAATAATTCTTTTACAAAATTTAGCATGTACATGAATTAGTACTTCAAAGACAGCACGAAAAGTGCTGAAATAAAACTACCACTAAAATAAGTATGATTACAGTATATTCAATCAAATCATGTACTTTCTCTCTGATTTATACACTATAAGGATATGTCTTGTTTATGTCTGAAGAAAATGACATACCTATCTTCATTGATATCTATTAATAATTATATTTATTAATTACATTTTTATGGTAATTATTAAAATTTTTAGCTTAAAGCAATTTGATGACTTAAGCATTAACTATATTTTCAATAAGCACCTAATTTTATTTAAAGATGCTCCACCGCTGACAAATGGTATTTTTTCACTAACAAAAACAGGAGCAGACGATTTGGTATTTTTCTTCAGTTACAAAAGTTACTTACTTAACACCATTACCACAATTGAAAAGTTTGAGCTTCTAATTTTACTTCAAGTTAAAAATATGAAAAATAATTAATTGCACCCAGAAAAAATTCTGTGGCACTATATCCTATATGGAATGAAGTACTGATTGCGCATGCACCAAAGATGAAATAAATTATTTTATACTATTTTTGTGTTAATTAGGCATATGAATACACAATTAAACACCAATTAATGTTCAAATGATGAATATCATTTATGCTCTGCCGGCGGTGGAGCATCTTCAATTTTTTCAGATATGTCATGTCTAAATAATGATAGTCTTATGTTGAATATTTAATAATCTTTCGCATCATTCTTACTCACATAGTGTGTCTACTTAATATGAACAATAGATACTCGTGTATAACTATGCAAGATGTCAAAATCACTTTTACCTGAAATAAGATCAAAGATTATTTTCCCACTCTGCCAACATATGTTTCGGACAAGAATATGGAGGAAGGCAATTCTCTTCAGTCCCGTCCCGTTTACTTTCGCATTTTTATCTCAAACAACTTTTTCTAGTTGTATTTACAGATATTTATCAGTATGTGTTAACATTGTTCAAGACAGCTTACATATATTAGTTTGAATAGTATTATTAGACTTGTTACAGGTCAATGTTAAAATGTTTCAAGACATGTTTAATGTAAAAAAGATCATAATTAATTTTTATGTACAATTGTATCTACAAGAGGCATGTTTTTAGTTCACAAAAACAAATTTCCTATTTTCATTGCATATCATTTGAACACATCATCACTCAAGATTGCCTTTTGCCTATGACAAGCAGCCATTTTGAATTCGGATGTTGAAATTTTGTACATTTATTTCTCAAGCATTGATAGGATCTGTCTCAAATTTCTTGCGTGGACTACCTAGGGCCTTATACCATTGTCATGCATATTGCATTTTGGGACCAAGTGAATATTAGTAAGATTAAGTTTGTCGCCATTACTTCTTTCAAACGATGTACATTTTGCAAATCTAAACTTTGTTATCGTTATTTGGCTTTAATTTTAATTGTAGGTTGGCAATTTTAGTTTGTGATTGATAAGAATGAAAACATAAATGATTTGTGGAAAGCTTTATATTTTTCATAAAGAATAAGGAGAGAGGATCCCTCTTACAATATTTACTGATATAGAATGTTCTTTGGTGCATGTTAAAATCCGTCTGCTATCACTTGTTATAGCAAATCTTTAGTGGATATTAACTACCTGGTATTAATGTAGGTTAACAGGGTGTTATACAATTTACATTGCAATTAAAAACTGGCCATGTCAAAGAATATCTAACTGAATATAACATGTGCTTTTTAACTAGTGTTGTTAAATGCATTTTGTATGCTGTGAACTTTTAACAAAATTGTTCAAATTCTTCGTAACATTTTCTTTTATGAGGGTAAGATTATTAAAAAATTCACAAGTTCTTTTATGAGGGTGAGATTAATAAAAGTTTCAAAAATACGATTTATTGCTTTTTTTGTATGATGAAAAAATATTGAAAGTTTTTTTATGAAGGTTTTGTAATTCTTGAGAATTACAACCCATCCCCATCTTTATGACGTTTAAGATAAGATGTTTAAGAATCGATATTGTATAAATCTTGACTCTGACCGACTTCCGTGGGGCAGGAGGGATGGAGCCAGATAGGAGAAACAGGGGTACTTTAGTAATTCCTTAAAGGAACAATTCCGTGAGGCTAATTCTAGCTGTTAAATAACCACAAAGCAAATTGACATAAATGTGTTGTTCTTTATTCCTTATGAAACATATAACAAGAAATATTGACAAATTTCATGACATTCTTAATGATTTTGTTTGATACCGTTGAAATTCCAAATCGTTGATCAATACTATTAAGCAGGTACAACATACATGTACGCTGTACCCATACCCGAGCCAAAGTAACGCATGTGAAACAAATTCAATACATAACTACTGAGGAGTTGATGAAATTATTTCTAGAGAAGAACATACATCTAATAAGGTAAACACACTACTGTAAGGGCTATTTGAGTAGTCCTAGACAAAGAAGTCTTTACTACACATGGCAAGGGTTAGGGTTTCGGCATACAAGACATCCGACCACTGTGTAATGGCGGGGATAGTAAGAAGAGTTTCACATTTCACAGGTACACAAAGATAAATTTCACTACAGTGTGGTATTTTCTGGCATATCCACAGTAAAACTTTTCTAACTAAAACTGTTTCCGAAAAATGTGCAAACTTTATATTACTACTGTACTCTTGACTGATTGTTCCTTTAAGAATATTACTAGTGATAAAGATCTGTACCGATTGTTATCAAATTTAGCCAGAAACACCCCTTGAGAAAAGGAAAGAGAGTTTGTACAATTCTTGGCTCTGACCTCCCTGTGAATGAAATGATGGGGTCAAATAGAGGAATTGGAGACTATTCCTTTAATTGCTACAGGTCATGAAGTTTTGTCTGGATTGTAACGTAACCCAAGGCCAGAAAATTACTGGGAAGGAGAGCAAGAGTTTGTACATCTTGACTCTGGCCTCATGGGGCAGAAGGGTCCGGGTCCAATGGGGGGAAAGAGGTACATGTGTTAATCCTTAAATCGTTACTAGTTAAAAAATTCTGCGCAGATTGTAAGTTGTAAACTTATCATCATCAACTGAACTGTTTACATGGACCAAACTTGACTGGTAGCAGATCAAGGCCCGGGGTTATTTAGTGCAAACAAAAAAACCCAATAAAATCCTTAATTCGACAGATTTGGTGCAAAAGAGAAAATACAACCAAGGAAGAGAAGACAACGGGGAATAACTGGCTTGAGGTCAAATCTGATACAGCTCGCAAAATAATACACTTCCATCTGAAGAAAGAAGGCCTGTGTTGTCTGAACTGCGCAGAAACATCCCGAGAAATGTTAAAGAAAGCTTAAAGAAGCAGACAATGAAACAGTGTGTAATATTTGCAGCCAACCGCTCCCACTTTACATCACATCCGGGCAGTAAAAGGTCTGGAGCACTAAGAGAAGAGAAGGGATAAGTATACATGTGTGTATGACTTGCAAAGCGATCCTAAGAAGGATTGGGAGCTGGGGAACATGTGATTCTTGATCATAGTCGAAGGAAGTATTGGATGTCATCAGGAACGCAAGAACAATGTCATCACAAGCGCCTACACGAATTCATGACAGTCGTCTGAGAGAATACGTCTTGATGGAGTTAGTGCAATGGAAGAACATGTACGAATGGTGTTACAAATGTACAACTACAGAACTAAGAAACTATGAAGTTAGCTGGAATTGAGAACGTCCTCGTCAGAAGAAGCTCATGGTATGACAATTGGAGTCTCAGAGACACAGTTCCAACTGCAGTCAGTCTACTACATATTGCCGACGCCATCTAACTAGGAAATGTGATCAATGGAGGCTGACTCGCCCTGTACTGTGTGGCATGACCGTAGCACCAATTTTCCTGCTTTCCATATATGCGATAGCCCCAAAAGTATGAAGATGCAAAGTTCACGATAGCCTGGTGTCCTCGACAGTACTTAAGACGCCACGTAGAGCAGCAGAAAGAGACCAAAGAGGGACAAAGGCGGTTTGAAATTCATCAATATCGTAAAGGCCGATGAAAAGAGTGGGAAAGGCAGTATGGAGGACAGTGGAGTGCTGGGTACAGCAGGAGTTTGGCTGTTTATGACAGATCTGAATGGTCGTGTGTAGTTTCTACCAGATATAGCGGTTACCAATCAAAGTTCAGGCATATAGTTATTTAGTCTCTATTGTCCAAGCAAGTTGTGTTGGATGAGCTGGCAATACAGTGGAAGGATCGAGGGTATCGATGACGGCTGTGAGTGAAAACATGCCATGCAGTCGTAATTGATGGCAGGCTGCCAGTGCAGCTCAGGTGGAGAGACGGTGTCTTCTTTTTGGAGATGGGTTCACTTCGCGTTTTATTTAGAGTACACTCAGATTTTTGCGTTATATTTCCAGAGTACACTCAGATTTTTGCGTTATATTTCCATAACATGAAAAGATATTTAAGTTAAGTACCGTGTGATCATGTTCTGAAGGTCATTTGTCCTTGATATTGGGTGTCCTGTGGTCACGTTCAGAAGGTCATTTGACCTTGGATTTCGGTGTCCTGTGGTCATGTTCAGAAGGTCATTTGCCCTTGGAGTTGGGTATTCTGCGGTCACGTTCAGAAGGTGATTTGTCCTTGAAGTTGGGTTTCCTTTGGTCACATTCAGATTATAAAGAGCCATTTGTCCATGGAGTTGGCTGTCCTGTGATCAACTTCAGAAGGTCATTTGTTTTTAGAGTTGGGTATCCTGCGGTCACGTTCAGAAGGTCATATGCCGTTGGGTGTCCTGTGGTCATGTTCAGAAGGTCATTTGCCCTTGGAGTTGGGTATCCTGCGGTCACGTTCAGAAGGTGATTTGTCCTTGAAGTTGGGTTTCCTTTGGTCACATTCAGATCATAAAGAGCCATTTGTCCATGGAATTGGCTGTCCTGTGATCAACTTCAGAAGGTCATTTGTTTTTAGATTTGGGTATCCTGCGGTCACGTTCAGAAGGTCATATGCCGTTGGGTTTCCTGCGGTCATGTTCAGAAGGTCATTTGCCCTTGGAGTTGGGTATCCTGCGGTCACGTTCAGAAGGTGATTTGTCCTTGAAGTTGGGTTTCCTTTGGTCACATTTCAGATCATTTGTCTTGGGTTCCTAAAGAGCCATTTGTCCATGGAATTGGCTGTCCTGTGATCAACTTCCGAAGGTCATTTGTTTTTAGAGTTGGGTATCCTGCGGTCACGTTCAGAAGGTCATATGTCGTTGGGTTTCCTGCGGTCATGTTCAGAAGGTCATTTGTCCTTGGATTTGGGGTATCAGAAGTCATTTGTCCTTGGACGGTTCAGAAGGTCATTTGTCCTTGGAGATGGATATCCTGTGGTCACGTTCAGAAGGTCATTTGTCCTTGGAGTTGGGGTATTCCTGCGGTCACTTTCAGAAGGTCATTTGTCGTTGGGTTCATGCGATCACGTTCAGAAGGTCATTTGTCTTTGGAGTTGGGTTTCCTTTGGTCATATTCAGATTATAAAGAGCCATTTGTCCAGGAGTTGGCTGTCCTGTGATCAACTTCAGAAGGTCATTTGTTTTTAGAGTTGGGTATCCTGCGGTCACGTTCAGAAGGTCATATGCCGTTGGGTTTCCTGCGGTCATGTTCAGAAGGTCATTTGTCCTTGGATTTGGGTATCCTGTTGTCACGTTCAGAAGGTCATTTGTCCTTGGAGATGGGTATCCTGTGGTCACCTTCAGAAGGTCATTTGTCGTTGGGTATCCTGCGGTCACTTTCAGAAGGTCATTTGTCGTTGGGTATCATGCGATCACGTTCAGAAGGTCATTTGTCCTTGGAGTTGGGTATCTGAGGTCACGTTCAGAAGGTCATTTGTCGTTGGGTTGGGTATCCTGCAGTCATGTTCAGAAGGTCATTTGTCCTTGGAGTTGGGTATCCTGCGGTCACGTTCAGAAGGTCATTTGTCCTTGGAGTTGGGTATCCTGGAATCATGTTCAGAAGGTCATTTGTCCTTGGAGTTGGGTGTCCTTTGGGTCACGTTCAGAAGGTCATTTGTCGTTGGGTATCCTGCAATCATGTTCAGAAGGTCATTTGTCCTTGGAGTTAGTTCAGAAGGTCATTT
Source organism: Argopecten irradians (assembly GCF_041381155.1). NCBI lineage: Eukaryota > Metazoa > Mollusca > Bivalvia > Pectinida > Pectinidae > Argopecten > Argopecten irradians. Next base: position 8,410,227 of record NC_091142.1, on the reverse strand, counting down.
GTCCTTGGAGTTGGGTATCCTGTGGGGTCACGTTCAGAAGGTCGTTTGTTCATTGAGTTTGGTATAACTGTTGTTGTATTATGTCTATGATAAAATTCAAATTTACCTAGAGGGCAAATGTTGATTTTTTTTTTTAATTCTCACCGGCTAAAGTTTAGCTCTTGAATTCGTTTTTCACCGAATTCATTTTTCAAAGCATCTACCTAAAGATTATACCTATGGCATATTTTAAAAATCATTTCATCTTGAGAAATGTCGACAGAATTTAATCGATAACATGCCAAATATTTGGAGAAAACCGAACACCTGCTATTTGTTTTTCTCGAAAAATAATAATTTGTAGTCAAACTAATGAGTAAATACCATTATAAATGGATATCAGATAAATAATGAAGTACACGTACCTTTCATTAGCAAAAATTATTAAAAAAGAAAAGAAAATATGATCAAACGATCGAAGGACACAAGGGGTCCCTTGACACTGTGACATACCTAGAGTATTTATTAGCAAACATTATTCTAGACCCATTATGCCATTTTAAATCTGACAAAAAAGATTAAAGGTCCATTTAATTAACACTGCAAAAGAATAATAAAAAGAGTTGATGGAATTTACATTCCCAACTTTTGAAAATAACATTTGTTTATGAAATATGCCAATTTAAAAAAAATACATGTATTATTATAAAGTCTATATTATTTAGCGTTTGATTAAGATTTTTTAATTCTATTTTTTAAATACATATATGTTTTAATGTTGCTTTTCAAGATTTAAAAAATACTTGTCTTACTTACATGTTTCCGCCCTGTTCCGGATATAGCGCAACGTCCTACTTTCACTTTAGATATCCAACTCACATTTTGATGACGTAGTACGCAATCCATGTGGTTTCGGCATGCGCCATTTCTCACGACCAAATCGGACATAATTTGATAGCAGCTGTCTATTTTCATCTTCATGAACTGCTTTTTGATAACATTATTGGATCAAATTGAGATAAACATTGACACTTATACATAAGTACGGGTAAGTGTGTTTAAATCTGATCATTAATATCGTTCAACCGTTGCAAATAGGAATGCCGGTAACAGAATAAAGAGAAGAAAAGAGGGGGGGGGGGGGCGAATTCTAGTGCAATATGTTGAATGTAAGTGCAATAAGAGCAAGTGTATCCATTGCTAGTGATCAAGGCATTCCATCGGTCTCGATTATAGAATGGTATTACTATTAATGCCCACTCAGATGAAAACACATTTCCCTCAACTCCATCTTGTATTTGCCAGGTTGTGCAAAACCACGCATATGGGTGTAACAATATTAATCCTGCATTTGAGTAAACATGCTTCCATTATGCTGTTGATTGGACAAAACTTCTAACAGCATTGTGCATACAACAAGAATAAGTAAGGAAGAGAGGATTATTTGTGTTATGGTCCAGGCTCCTTAATAATCTGTACATGATTTCCAGAATAGAGTTTTCAGTTATATTTGTTAGGGTCTTGGATGACTAGCCCGGGATACTCTAGCTAGCCCTGACACCAGACTTGGGCATTTTAACAGATAGATGTCTGGGATAGGACATCTATCTGTACAATGTCTAAGTCTGTTGTCAGCTAGTCCTGATTATCTCGGATATTGGGTAACCGACTTCATTGTAAACATGCATGTATATGCACCCTGTATACGTGTACGCTGCATCGCGACCTACTTCAACATTAATAGCTTAATGCATAATGCATAATAAAAAGATGGAGACTTGTGTCTACAGATTCATGATACAAATATTCTTGTAATCATTGTATTGCAGAATTCTAAATAATTATGGCGGGACGTTTCTTCCGAGGATCAGACTCTGAGTCTGACAGCTCAAGTGATAGTGATGAACCAACATTCGCACCACAGAAAGATAGGCCTATGAGGCCTGCGTAAGTATTACTTTTAACCTTCACAATAGTTCACGATTTCCTCTGGATCATTGTTGAGGACCAATTATAGACTAGTGTTAGCTAGAAAAATTTCAATTTATTACCAGTAATTGCAAACACAAACCGATTGATAATCAATAGTTCTATCGTTAATAAGCATGTTTTGGAAGTTTAATTTGAGAATGACAAGTTCTGCATCCATGCAATGAAAACATTATTTTAATGCATTTTCTGAAACCTACCAATAAATTAATAACAAAATCTGTTAAAAGTGTATTATAGCTCGTTGTTTTGGTCTAATTTTACAAACTAAAATGGTTTTGGTTGAAGTAAGTATTACCATTAAAATCATATTTAGATGAATAAATTTTCTGATTTCAGGGCTTTCCAGTTGAGTGACGATGAAGAGGAACAAACTCGAGTTGTACGCAGTGCTAAAGACAAAAGGTAATATTATTGATAGTTAATTGTATAACTTTGATTCACCATTTGATATACCGTATTCGACACAATAAGCGCCCAGGGCGTTTGAAAAATGAAAAGGTGCTTTTAAGACGAAATTATTGCAAATCTATACAATTTTGTATAGTTATGGTATTTGTTTATGCCAGGGCAATTAAAATCGAGGCCTCAAAAAGGGGGAGGGGCGTTTATAGGAACATGGGCGCTTTTTGGGTCGAATAAGGTATTTTGAAATTCTGTTACATTTATTTGTAACAGAGATGAGTAATTGTAGAAAGATAAAATGTCAACAAATTAAAAATGTGTGAAACTATTACTGACATCAGAGAAATGAAGTTTAAATACATTATAGAGTGTTAATAAATCAATAAAAAACAAAGCTCTATATAGCTGGAAAATGCTGACAAAATACAACAGGAAAATAATTATAATGAAAGTAAAAATTGAAACATAAGAAGCATAGAGTATATTGTATCTGACACAGACGAGAAAAAATAATTACAACTATCTGAAGATACATGTTTGAAAAGAAAGTGATTTTAGTCGCCTGTTATTACAAAAAGCATACTTGTAACTACGTATACTAATGATGGAGGCTTTAGTTTGGGATTAGTGCATTTATGTTAATTAATTTGACAGGTATGAAGAACTGCGAAAAATCATAAAGTTAATAGGAAACCACAAGAAGATTAAGGATATGTCAAAGGTCTTGTCAGGTGGGTGCAATTTCTGTAACATATCAGTTAATAACTGATGAGTGTTAGGAATTTAAAAAAAAAAAAAAAAAAAAAAAAAAAAAAATTATGAAATACAACAAGTTGCTAAGACATGCCTTGTCATGTTGTCTTTATGAGATAAATATATATAAGTTATATTTATCAGTTGGTATAATGAAAACCTAGTATATTTATGAGATATTTAATAATTATAGTTATCAGTATATAACATGAAAACCTGGTATATTTGTATACAATACAACCTTATGAAAGGAAATTACTAGTGTTCAATTGTATTCCAGGTTTTGAGGATTTAGGCCGTGCTTACGACAAAGCTAAGAAGGTGGTAGATAAAGAAGGTGGCACCCCACGGTTCTACATACGATGTCTGTCAGAGTTGGAAGAATTTGTTAATGAGGTAAAATACACGCGATAAGTTATTAACTGTTTACTTTCACTGAGACATACCCTCAGATTTTGTTGTCTTCAACTCTGGTAAATAAACATTCGTTATTGACAAAAAATATTAATGCAAAACAAATCAACAGATCTTGAATATGTTTGATATTTTGAAGGATTTTCTTGAGTTATTTGCTTCTGACTTAAAAGGCTAGACTATACAATCATATGGTGTCATATATTTCCATGTACTGCTTTTAATTATTCCTTTGTAATTGACCTTGAACTTTGGAAATTGTCCTTTGTGATTGACCTTGACCTTTGTTTTTCATCTGTGTCTGCCTCTCACAAAAACATGTCTCATGCAGTGGGAATGCCAGAAAATGTCTTGGAATATTGTCCAATATCTTTTGTCAGTGAAATAAATTGATATATATGACCAAAAGATCCTGGATCAATAATATAAAAACCTTTTATCAAAACTGCAAATAAAACTACAAAATGAAAAATGTTTCAGTAAATTTTGAAGTTGTCACCATAAGTAATGAAAAATGGACCCACAGGTCGACAAAATTTCCCTCGTAGAAAGGTCTTTTGGCAATAGTTACCCCTTCTGGTTTGCAGTTTACTACTGTACCTGACTCATTGTCTGTTGTTTTCAGTGCTGGGAGGATAGAGAGGCTAGAAAACAGATGAGCAAGAACAATGCCAAAGGTTTGACAACTCTTCGACAGAAGCTTCGAAAGTACAATCGCGATTTTGAGGAGCAAATCAGCAGTTATAGAGAGGTAAATTTGTAGCTGAATTGTAACTGTCTGTAATTTGATATATAAAAGTAGTTAATCAATTGTTAGCCATAGAATTATATGTAAGAATAGTTTAGAACATTATAGAAATAAAAAGATCTTGTTTCTTTTAATAACAGCTGTATCTGACTTCAGAAAATCGATAAATTCTTATGACCTTTGCTGTATAAGCTGAGATTTCTTCTTATACCCCCACCATTTGATTATTACCAATGTCTATCCTGTCCCGTTCCATCATGAAAGAAGGATACATAGTTTTATCCATGTCTTTCCCATCATGTCTTTTTAAGTTTGTTCAGAGTTTGAGGAAATTGCTTTAATGACAACATTTCCAGTATGAAAAAATTTTGGTTACCTACTTCATTTTGAATTTTTTTTTATTCATTTATAAAAATAAAAAACTGAATGTCTATTTCAGCATCCTGATGAAGGTGATGAGGATGAAGAGGAAAAAGGTAATGAATTTATTCAGATGAAAGATAAAATATGAAATAACATGATAAAGAAACCAGTGTGCTTCTTGTATAATTTCAAACCATTCCAACTATTTTTTATGCTATAAACAGGTATGATACGGACTTGTAGTTTTGTATACAGTAAGCCATCTTTATCTCTTTTCAATCTAGAGATATACAACATGCCTTAGGAAATAAATCAAAATATCTCTGTAAACCAGGTCAATAAATGTATCTTTACATCTGATTTTTACACTGGGCATATACAGCATAATGTAGGTAAACAAACCATCATATCTCCCTCAGATCAGGTCAATAAATGTAAATGTTGTGTTGTAGTGGAAGAGAAGGAGGTTGATACAGAAGAAATAGCTCCAGCACCTGTCGTACCCGAATCTGCACCTGTCTTCCAGAAACAGGAGGTACATAAACTACTACATCTTCCATGATGAAGATATCAACCTTACAGTATTTCTATCAAATAAGTTAGAAACCAATTGTTTATAGTCTAAGCCTCCATTCTGAAAATCTCTTCAATATATTAAAAAAACAACTGAATTTTGTAATACCTACTGTTGTGTGGTTTGCACTAAATTAATCTCTTTAAAAAAATCCTTGAAATTTCAAGGGTAAGGGGTTAAAGTGTTAAAATTTGTAGTGCAGTATTGAAGAATTCCAAGGACTCGTTTTTCTGAGGTTTTGGTTGCTGTAGAATAACTGGCACTCATATAAAATATCCTTTCTCATTCTGTGATAAAGGGTTGTAGATTTGTGCCGACATTAATCAGAAGGATAATTAGCTACACTGGTCCTTACCACTTGTAGTCAGTCCCCTTCCGACAGGCTTCCAAACTACCTTTATTGAATAAGAAATTGAAACGATCATAGACTCATTTAATTAATTCTTAGCCTTGATATTGAATTTACATGAGATTTATAACAATTCAGGAGTACACATGAAAACAACTTTCAACAGAATTTCATGGCCAGATTCATGGGATTTGGTAATTTCATTGTATTTCATGTGTATTTCATATGTGTTTCATGACATTAATGTACAGTTCTGATGCTATTGATCACGAAAATTTGATCAACAGAATAATCAGCAATGGTTAAATTGCATATACATGTACAAGGTATTTAATGAAAGCAAGATAACATCATTTGAATACTTTCAAATTTGGTTTTCTTGGTTTTAGTCAATATCACCAAAGTTTTGACCGCAGGAAATATGCTGTATTAAAAATGTTTTCAGTAAATGTCCTGGCTTTTAAATTAAAGGGTGATAATCTTGATGATGATGATCTCAGTGACTGGAGTTCCTCGGAAACAGACTCCTCGTCCTCAGACAGTGAAATGGAAGTCGGACCTGGAGGTTACACACTGTCTATGTTCTTAAAAAAGTAAGATATAGAAGAAAAAAAACCTTATGTTGTGTGTTTAATTATACATATTTAGACCCTTCTAGTTCAAAGGCTAGAATAGTTAATTTTAGAATTTCACGGATGAATGAGTTATGGTTAAATGAATTAGAAATATTTACCTAGGATGACAAAGGTTTGAAAAAAAAAATATTAAAGAATTCACTTAAGTGAATTGTTGGGCAATGAAGTTTAATAAATGATTTCATTGGCCTTCCAAAAGTCCTTGCATATCAAAATGATAGTCAAGTTCTACTGGCGATGTCCATATTTAACCATTGAAATTATGGAATAGCCCCGTGTTAATTTAGAACAGTTTTAAAAAACATATTCTTTGAAAGCGAGGCTGCAGTGCATGGAAATTTCATCATGGACATAGCCAGCCGGGAGGACATTTTAGGATTCCTATATTATGAATTGATTTCGTTACATGCAGAGCAATTTTCATGGGAAATTTTATTTTTCTATATCATAATATAAGAAATTATACTTGATATATTTACGCCATTTTTGCCTTTCTTTTCCCGCTTATTCACTTTAATTGTGATGAAATTACGATAAGAGATTTGATTGGATTGTAGGAAACCGGGTGAGGAAGGCCCAAAGAAAGAGGGAAAGAAAGACAGAGCCAAGAAAGAGTCTCGACCCAAATGGCAGCCTGTGAAGAAACCAGCCTACTCTGCTGTCAAGGTTTTTGTCTTTTTAAAGAATGTTTCTTTATATGTCAACTTTACTATATAAATACTATGTGTATTAGAAGGTGTCGCATTGCTAGGACATTGCTTAGAACAGTTGATTGTCTCAAATTGTTCTAATGCTTATTTCTAATTCAAGTTTTGTCCTGTGTTTGAGACAGCTGATTAAATTAAAAATATTTTTGAGAATAAATATTTTTCGAATGTCAAAATTTAAAAGGAGTTATGTTGAAAATTTTTGAATTTGAAGAAATTATGTCTTGTAATTTCCGTTCTGTTTAATTCAGGAAAAGACCGTGATGTTTGCTAAGGAGGCTGATATCACACACGAGGCTGTTGTGAAGAAATTAGCTGAGATTATTGCTGCCCGAGGAAAGAAAGGAACAGACCGAAGTGAACAGATAGAGTTGCTCAAGGAATTAATGACCATTGCTGACGGAAAAGGTCTCGGACCAGCTATCAGCGTAAAGATCATGTTTCACATCCTGGCCGCCATTTACGATTACAATCCAAACATTGCTACCTGTATGAGGACCGAGATGTGGGAAGTGTACGTATTTCTGTGAATCTGTTCACCCCTGAAATAAATTTAGTCTATTCTAAATCAAGGACTAGACAGTCCATTAAAAATTTCAGGGGTGAATGAGTAAATGTCTGTAAGGTATCACATTAGCCAATATATAGTTAAATTTTGTGATTGTAAAATTTTGAGATACTGTTAAACTTTTTCTCAGGGGACTTGTTTTCGCGAATTATATTCAAATCCTTTGAAATCATCATTTACATGACCGGCTTCGATATGTAAATCCTTAATTTTGATAAATTTTGCCAGATACTATTTTTCACCAATTTAGATGAATTAAAGAATTTAGTGAAATTAAAAGTCCCCCCAAATATAAGCATATATTTAGTATTTAAAGAGGTTAAGATGTCAGACATTTTGCCACATGCTTTCAACCCTCTGGGCTGTGTGAATCTGATGTGGGAGAGTTGTATAGAGTGGCGGCAGGATTTTTTGACATCTAAAATCACATCTTTGGTTTTTGGGATTAACCATACCTGGACACTATTTTAGTATCTCTGCATTTCTTTGTTTTAAAGGTGTCTTACCTTCATCAAGAAATTACTAGGTGTCCTCAAAGAAAATAGAGATATAACAATAGGTGACAACATCTTGGAGGAGAGTGAGGTCCTTGATGTAAGTATCTTTATCAAATTATGTCAGTGTTATGGAGATATAGAAGAGAAAATATTGCTACACAAAGTAAATGTGATATTAAGAGGAATGTGATATTAAGCAGAATGTGACATTAACCAACATGACATTAAGTGGCTTCACTGTATGCTGTAAAAAACTGGTCTATTGAGAGTGCATTCTGAATGAAAAATAAAACTTTTTATTATAGATAGAGTACACTTATTTTTTGTGTTACAGTTCCAAGACATGAAAACAAATATTAGAAATTGTATTGTGAAATGACAAAGGAACAATAAGCAGAGAAAAATACATTATTTTTATTGCATCCTTAAAATGTGTGTCATACTTATTTCATAATTGTACGATGAGACCAGAAACATAGTTTTTAGAGCAAAGTTGTGAATGGGACTCTAAAAATGATATTTTGTATCTATTAAAAATGTGTGAATGAATAGGATAAGAAGTGTGTGTATCTACTGTGCTTCATTACATGTAAGTAGATATTTGAGATAAAAGAGCTCAGAGCTGTAGAGTATGTTGTATTTTAGTTAAAAGAGCGCAGATAGAGCTATAATGTGTGCTATATTTGAGTAAGTATTTGAGTTAAATGAGTAAATATGTTGATAGAGTTGTATATATTTGACAGGCATCGCCCTACAGAGTGAGAGGCTGTATCCTAACTCTAGTGGAGAGACTGGACGAGGAATTCACAAAGATGTTACAGGCCTGTGACGCTCACAGTACAGAATACGTAGACAGGTAGGGGTCAGAGTTCAGGCTTGGATTTGGTGTTATTCATGTGCTTTACATAAACTGTTAGTATCCAAGTAAAATGAACTAAACTGACTGACTGGGGAGTGTAGTTGAAATTGATACTTCATATTTTTTCCTGCTTTTTAACTTGCATTGTCATCTTAATAGCTATACAATATAATCCATATTTTACTTTACACCTCACCATATTTTTGCCAAATGATATTGTTAAAAGAAAAAAGAAGAAATGAAATCAAGTCTGTAAATTAGTGAGCATTAAAGAGTTCCATGCTATGTTTAGATTGAAGGACGAGTCAGTGATGTGCGAAATCCTGGAACAGCTTCAGCAGTATTTGGAGTACCGATCATCACCAGGAGAGCCATGTCGGGCGACATCTTCTGAGCTGTGTCGTATTTACCTCCGTAGGGTGGAACACACATACTACAAGGTATTTACATAGATACAGAATAATTTCTGTTGGAAAGAAGATGTTTAACTGGTTGTTGGATAACCATTTTAAATTACGTATTTGCATAATATTACAGTCATCTGCCCATGCAGGGAGGTATTGATTGTGACACTATGGTTTTTTTTTAAAAAAAAAGATGTGTAATTTAATCACAAAATGATGACGTTCTAATGAATTCCAACCAGCATGGGAGGTAATTCTGTAACTTTGAAAAAATCTCGCTTCCTGTTCTAATGTTTATTGTCCAGTATTGAAAAGTGTGATGTCTGCCATGGATGATCTCATTATTAATGGTATATACATTATTGAATATATAAATGGCAATTTGAAGACTATATTGAATACTATTTTACTTCATCCAAATTCATTTTTCAGTTTGATCGTACAATATTTGACGAAGGATTTGATGTAAGTATTGAATTCACATCTGTGAAAAAAAATAGATTAAGGTGATTGAAAATTGATTTCATAGTTAATGTTATGATCGTTAACATAAAGTAGCTAGAAAAAAAGAAATATAAATTTGATTAATTGCCATATTGTTTTTACTTTTTTCCTAGTTTTCAATATTGAATAAGTGTAAGATTTCAAACTTTGTGATTCAAAATACTGTCTGCATAAAAAAAGGAAACATTTCATTATCTACTTTAAACTTTCCAGAATTTTACTTTCCTTATTGATTATAGCTACCTTGACCTTTGATTTTATATAGGTCACAATTACCTTGACCTTTTACTTGATAGATCATATTAACCTTGACCTTTCTAGAGCACACTACTGACTTGATAGGTCACACTAACCTTGACCTTTGACTTGATTGAGGTCACACTATGAGTACATTACCTTGACCTTTGACTTACATTACTGTCACACTACTTTACTATCATTTACCTTGACCTTTTAATTGACAGGGAGTGGATACCAGTAAGGTCCTAATGGCAGACCTGTGTAAATACATCTATGCTAAGGATAACACCGATCGTCTGAGGACACGGGCGATGCTGTGCCAAATTTACCACCATGCCCTGCACGACCGTTGGTACCAAGCCCGAGACCTCATGCTCATGTCTCATCTCCAGGACAACATACACCACTCTGATGTCCCCACACAGGTCAGAGGTCATTGTGTGTCAATGTTTATAGGTCATTGATGTCATAGGTCAAATTCAATGTCATTCATTTCAAATGTCCATGCTGTTGATGTACTGTTTGCGTAAATATTTTCGTGTGTGATAAAATTTCGCATATTTAGTGGGTAACGGATGACTCATGAAAATAATCTTTTTGCAAAAAATTTCAATCAAAGGTACTGTTGAACATCTATGGGGGTTTAATTCTTTGTTTTTTTTTTTAGAGGATTGCATATACAGCCCCTCACTGAAGTTTACTACTGTAAAAAATTTTTTCTGTAAATTTAGAGCACTTGTGGAACTTTTCTCCATTAATCCATTAGTTTCTTAAAACAATTTTGACTGTATCCATTAATTTGAAATGTGTTGATAAAGAGCACCTGTTTGACTTCCCTCCTCTAGATCCTCTACAACAGGACAATGGTACAGCTTGGTCTGTGTGCCTTCCGTCAGGGTATGACACGTGACGCCCACAACGCTCTGGTCGATATACAGAGTGGAGGTCGTGCTAAGGAACTCCTGGCCCAGGTAAGTCGCCCTTCACTCTGAAGCTGATGTGGGCCCTTTTAGCTGTGCAATTTCTATGTCAAAAGAGATCTTTATTTGTGCAATACTTTCCAAAAATAACTATGCCTCAGTGTGTAAATTATATCCACTGGAACTTATCTATATTGCTTTAATGACATTTTATTGGAACATATCTTTATTGTTATTAATGATATTAATATTGTATTCCAAATATTCTCAATTCATGTATAACCATTCCTGAAAATTGCCATTATGAACAAATATTTCTTTGATTGCAACATTATTTTAGATAGTGCAATATCATTAATAACAATATAGATATGTTCTAGTAAGAAATCATTGATAGCAATGGAAATGTTGATATTTCCAATTGATGAACTTAAGACATTTTCATTTTGCCATGGGAATAATGACAAATTCATCGTATGTGTCTGTATTCAAACCAACAAGTTAGTTCATATTTGGTTATTTTTGTTACCAGGGACTTTTGCTACAAAGACAACATGAGAGGACACCAGAACAGGAGAAGATAGAGAAGCGACGTCTGCTGCCGTACCACATGCACATTAACCTGGAGCAGCTGGAGTGTGTTTATCTAGTGTCTGCCATGCTGATGGAGATACCCTACATGGCAGGTAGGTATCAATTACAGGGGGCATCTGTGGGTGATGGTTTTTCACCTAATACTCAGGCTTTCTCCTCCACTAGCAAAATCTGATTTAATTCCTTATACAAGGCAGGTCGATCACTTACAGGAATCTGACTACCACAAGGAACTGGCCATAGGTTGATGTTATTTCATCAAGTACTCTGGCTTTCTTTTCCATAGGTAATTTGAACTTACATCAAATTGTAGGTCCTTTAATGTGAGAGAGATTGCTTCAGTACGATGTCAACTTGAATTGCATCAAGATTGACACATGTAGCCCTCATCAAAAGAACTTTACTTACTTATTCATATGCATTCCCATTCATAAGAAAAGTTAGAAGCTGTGATTTTTTTTATACACAGCTCACGAGATGGACGCCCGTCGGCGTATGATCAGTAAGAACTTCCATCACGTGTTACGGATGAGCGAGCGACAGACTCTGACAGGCCCACCAGAAAGTATGAGAGAACATGTTGTAGCAGCTTCAAAGGCAATGAAGACTGGAAACTGGAAAGAGTGCAAGAATTATATCATCAATGAAAAGATGAGCACAAAGGTATGAACTACTGTGAAGAAATTGAAATCTTTGTGGTGTCCAAGATAATGAATTATCATTATTTATGATATCTCAAAGGCTATTCAAAGACATAGGAAGTACAGTAATATAATAAGTAAACAGATTATTTTACCAGTCTACAACTTTTAAGCACTAGTCTGATGCCCACGACTACTAATTCTATATTTTATAAGAGTGGTAGTCTAAAATCCTTTGCTGATCATGACTGAAGTACGGGTGTATATTTAATTTGGACTAATGATTATATAGTCCATATGACTAGCAGCAAAAAAACTGTTTTACCTCTGTAAGGGAGGTTACACCAGAGTTGATCATTCTTATTTATGACTCTTGCTATTTGACAAGTTATGTGGTTTTCCAACAGCTCTTGTTGGAGATCAATTCCTTAAATGCACATCAATTTTTTGACACGAATATTTTAACTTTACTTGAGAAATTCCATTTTAAGCCATTTTAATTTTCATGATCTGGCTTTCAGCATATATAATGATTCAATCATTTTTCAATATTTCACAGATCAAATTTTCTCATTGATTAAAGCAATGTCTGGTTAAACGTAAAAATAATTACCACTGAAAAAATGGCCGCCTGTAATACAGTATATGTGTTTGTTTCAGGTTTGGGATCTGTTCTTTAAGCCAGAAAAAGTACAGGATATGATCACGACAAAGATCCAGGAGGAGAGTCTACGTACCTACTTATTTACCTACAGTAGTGTGTACGATTCACTCAGTCTCGTTACCCTGGCCAACATGTTCGAGCTGGAGAGGTCCATCGTACACTCCATCATCAGTAAAATGATTCTGAATGAGGAGCTCATGGTAAGGCACTCCAACCATTTGGCTTAATTAATTAAAGTTTAGAGTTTGGTTTTCATTAATTACAAATACACTGAAAAAATATCTATGAATAGATCAAACAGAAATCGCAAAGCTTGTTTTAATTTTAAACTCAAAGACTGTTTTGAAATATGTAATGTTTTAATGGTCTCTATCACAATCACAGTAAACCATCTTAACTGAATTTCGCCCTTTCCATTCCAAAATAAGTTTACAAAGAAAAAAGAAGAAAAAAATGTTCAAAGAATAATATTTGCCGATTTGAAAATTGAATGGAGATTCCTATCAATAAAATTGGGAGGATATATAAGTAGTTGAGTGACAGGCATCCCTGGATGAGCCAACACGATGAAATGATGTATTCAATGTTTCCTTTGACCGACATCCTCGAATGAGGCAACACGATTATTATTCGATGTTTCTTTTGACAGGCATCCCCAGATGAACCAACACGATTATGTGATGTATTCAATATTTCCTTTGACAGGCGTTTTTTTTTTTTTACAGTATTCAATATTCATTGTTTCCTTTGACAGGCATCTCTGATTGAACTAACACGATTATGTGATGTATTCAATATTTCCTTTGACAGGCGTCATTTTTTTACAGTATTCAATATTCATTGTTTCCTTTGACAAACGTCCCTTGACGAACCAACACAATTATGTGATATATTCAATGGTTTTTTTAACAGGCCTCATTTTTTTACAGTATTCAATATTCGATGTTTCCTTTGACAGGCGTCCCTGGATTAACCAACACAATTATGTGATGTATTCAATATTTCCTTTGACAGGTGTCTTTTTTTACAGTATTCAATATTCATTGTTTCCTTTGACAGGCGTCCCTGGATTAACCAACACGATTATGTGATGAATTCAATGATTCTTTTGACAGGTGTCTTTTTTTTAATAGTATTCAATATTCATAGTTTCCTTTGACAGACGTTCCTGGACGAACCAACACGATTATGTTTCTTTTGACAGGCGTCATTTTTTTTATAGTATTCAATATTCATTGTTTCCTTTGACAGGCGTCTCTGGATGAGCCAACACAAACAGTGGTGATGCATCGTACTGAACCGACTCGTCTCCAGTCTCTCGCCCTCCAACTCTCCGAGAAAGTCTCCTCCCTTGTGGACAATAATGAAAGGATTATGGACCTCAAGCAAGGAAACCTTTTCTTCGGCAAACAAAGTAAGAGAGAATTTAGAAGCAGATGAACTACTTCCCTTAGTAGTAGCTCTTTTGTAGACTTAGTATTAATAAATCACAAAGTTATTGTGAATTTGGGGGGAAAAACTAATTCACTAAATAACCATATTAACCATTATTTACTAATTCACAAAAAGCGGTGGTTATTGTACTAAGAACTTAATAACTAAACTTTTTCTGAAGTCGGTTTATCATTTGACTCATTTTAAGTGCCCCATAGGTTGCATCTGTTGATTTCACTTTAACATTATCAGTAACTGGAATCAAATGGTTGCCTTTCAAAATTGGGAAAGGTGCTGAAATCTTCATACCTTTTTGTGAAAATATTTGTTATATTGTTTGCGATCAGATTTTGATATTCAGTAGAAAAGAGTAAACAGGATTTTACAAAGGGGTAAAGAGTATTGAATAGCAAAAAATAGTTTTCATGAATTTCCTTTAACCGTGTAAATGAAAATGTTTTTGAAAACATGAAATATATAAATACAGAAGAAACTTTAACAATCTATTGATCTACTAGTTTTCATATAAAGGATAGTATTCCTATGTACTTTGTGGTAACATCCTGTTGGCGTCTAGGTTGCATAAGTATGCACAATGTTGCATAACTTAGAAGCAAGTGACAAGGAAGGATATACTATAAATATCATACTTATTTCAGCACCATTTAAAAAAATCAAAATTGATTAGAGGAAAAAATGCAATGATGAATTGATAAATTCTCAATAATTGTTCTATCAAAGTCTGGAAATTAGGAAAAGAAAATATGATAATTGCTAAAATTTATATGTTATGCATTATAGAGTCATCAAAACACTGCACTGAAATGCCAAACATTGGAGCAAAAATTGTAATATTTTCACTTTTCAGCAAATAAGTTCTCATAAATGATGTGATATGAGAGAAAAATACTCTTTCATATGCTTGGTATGAAAGATAGATGTTCCGACCTCCGACCTCACTAAACTAGGTGAAATCTTTAGTAACACCTTGGTTACCTAACAAAGTGACTTTGAGGGTAAAATATTCTTTTACCTTAATAACTTCATATTAACAGTCTTATAAATTAGATTACTTCAAAGTTGTGCTCACACAGCTACAGTACAGTGTATGTGCCTCTCGATATTGCAGCAGTCAAAACCGGCAATGTAGCTTCTGATACAGGCGAGTTTTCTAGAAATTCCCCTTTTCTTTCCTCTACTGCATGTTTAACAAGACTTTGTATTTCCATTGGATCCTGAAGTGTGTATCTATTAATATTTAAACTTTCTTTAACTAGATACAGTGCTTTAATGAGCTTTTTAGGTCCACTGAGATGTCGTCTTGTTTGACATATTATTTGATTGCCTTTCATCTGTTGTCTATTGGGAATGAATTAATTAATTTCTGTTATATGAATAAGATTTCTTAACTTATTCACCCCAGAAGACACATTTAGACTCTTCTAAACCAAAGACTAGACTAGTCCATTACAAATTTTCAGGGATAAATGAGTAAAAGGAACATCAGAAAGATGGAAGAAAAACAACTCAGGTGATGAGCCTCATTAGTCTTTTATTTAAGCAGTATAACGTTTGACACTCTCTCAATACAGTGATGATTTGACTCGCAATATCACTTGGAGTGGTGAGTTCCTTCACTCGGTGTGAGTTATCTGCCCTTTCCCGTTCCTCTGTCGTTTGATTGGTTATGTCCAAGGCTATTCCAACAGCTGCGTGGATGTTGGGAGGTTATTGGTGTGCGAGATTGCGGGTTGTCTCCCTTTATTTTCACCCTGGTTTTGGTTTGGGAAACCCTTTTATTGCTAGTATATGCACAGTGGACCCTAGTAAGTGGGAACACTTTTAAAACGGAAAAATTGAAATGACAAATTGTAATGTTTCAGAATGAATACCTTGGTACAATAATGTGTTGTAGAATAAATCAAGTGTCCAGATTATAAACTTCCACTGAACTTTGATGTGGCTTGGTTTTTATCAAGTGTTTTGTTGATAAATACTGATAATACATGTATGCACAAACATAATTAGATTAAATCATTTTTAAAATTAAAATCGGAAAACACATTCTTCATTTAGCACCTTTCACATATCAATCATTAAATGCTTTTAAACTACATACCTAGTAACAGCATATTCTCGAATAATGATATGATGTCACTATAAAGATGTGCATCATGTATTGTGATGTCACAAAATTAAAGATATATAATAATCTATAATTGAGTTTCGGTTTCCGTATTCAAGAAATGTTTTTTTCCTTTCTTTCCTCTGGATAGTATCACTTGATAAATAATTTATTAAATGTAAATATGATATTAAATTTATTTCTCTGTATCCAAATATTCCATTAATTATTACAGTTCCGTAATATAGGGGTCCTATAGTAGAGCCAGTGACATTCTGGGAGGAGGAGCTCTCATGTTGGTTTAAATGAATGACCTTGACCTGATTTGATTAGTCACAGGGGTCAAACCAGGTCAAAAGTTTTGTATTTCAGGTCTGCATGAATCACATGATACTCAGTTAATTAAATCAAATGACCTTATTATTCTCAAGGTTATGAAGATTGAAATAATTAAACATGTTAATTTTGGCTTCTAATTAAGGAATATTGACTTCCAAGTTTGTGAACAATATCTTAATTCAGTGGAAATCTTAAAAGGGTAAAATGTCAAATTTTACATTTCAATAGATCTAAATTCAAACAAAGCTTGTACATATGCCAACAAATTAACCTCTCAGTTACTTCAGAATTGATTTTATATTAGTATCTGATATTAAAACTTTTTGTGGTTTATTTTTTTGTAATTCGTAAGAAAGATTTTTTTTAAATATCTGAAATATTTGTAAAATTCGGAAAACAACTATTGTAGAATTTACACAGTTCCTTACTTTGATGCATTTGTGTTTCAGACCAACAGTTCAACTATCAAAATAACAACCAGAACCAAGGTGGCTGGCAGGGAAAAGGAAATCAGAAACGCTACGACGGCGGCGGAGATAACAAAGGATGGCAAAACAAGAACCGTTACAACGACGGCGATAAGGGGGGATGGCAAAACAAAAACCGTTATAACGACAACCGTAATAACGATAACAAGCCGGGCTGGAAACAATATGGAGGCTACAATAATCAGAACCAGAATAGCTGGGAAGGTTTGTAGTCATCTTGATCCTAACAGATTATCATATAAATTTTTTTTATAAAAGTTACAAAACGGTAATTCATTACAAACATGTTAATATGTTTGAATGCCTTGAAATTGTAAGAATATTGAGAGGGCTTCTTGAGACCAAACCTCTGTATAAAGACCACCTGCTTATGAAGACCATTAATATCACAATTTGACTTGTGTATTAAGACATTTTGTCTTTTATAATTAGTGATCATTTTCCCCATTGGTTGGTCTTTATAGACAGTTTTAACTCTATATGAACTTAAAGGCCCACTTCCTTTCCGAAACGGCTTTTAATTTTTAAAATGGGAATGTAAAACGAGATTGATAATTTTGTAGAGTCGCAAAAGTTATTATAAACTTACCGTTAATACTACACTTATCATCATCTTCTGAACAATTTAATTAAAGTAAATAGTATGTTAATTTTTTTTAATGCGGGTCGTCTTATGATTCCCGCCGTTGACCCAAATACCGCGCGGTAGTTGACTGTCACTGCACCAGACGGCAAAACAGCGACATGAATCTCCACAGTTATCTTATATTACGCAGGAAATCTAGCATATGTTTGGTGTTGTTACCTCATCTAAGGCCATCGATATGTATTTTCTCATGATATTAATGTTTTTAAGAAACCTTTAATTTTTTTCTCCGGAAAGGTAGTGGGCCTTTAAAGACTAGGGCCCCTCATTGGGCTGAATACAGTAATACCTACTATTAAATAAATGTAACTTTTCATATGTTCTACAAGATACAAATAGTCATATGTCTTATTTATTTCTTGTTTTGCTATTTTCAGGTCGTCGAAATCAGCGACAACAACAAAGGTATTAGATCTGCCTCGTCAAGTGTTCAAAGATTGTTTAAGTAACTGTTGGAATTCCAAGATATTTTGTGAGAAATCGTCAACATTTTTCTATATTTGACATCCTGTCTAATTTCAAGGAGAGTGCTTTTCTTGAAGAATTTTTGTTATTCTCAAAAATTTTCAGCAAACTCATGATTTGTACCTTGTCAGTTCAAATTGAAGCATTTGGATTGGGAATTGATAGTGTATATATTGCAAATATAAGTTTGCATCAGATTGTTAGGAATGGACTGTGTATTCCTATTTAAGTGAAGTGATCATGTAGAAATAACATGGAATTAGTTTTGATAACTTAGAGGAGATTGCTGGACTAAAATAAATGGTCTTCTCAAGATAACGATTGATTAATATGTGTCCTTGACGCATTTGACTTAATGTGCTAACTTGGAATAAGTGCTGGTGTGAAATAAACATTGGGAATTTTAAATGATCATTTGTGTGCATGCTACACAATATAAGCTAGGGATTGATACGGTTCATGTCACATCTATTTATGAAAAAATAATAAACCATTATCATTTGGCAATGTGTTGTTTGTGTGACTATCTAAAATGTCTGTTGTGGTTTTTTTTACACAATTGTAGATATCTAATCAACGTATCTAAAAAGAGTTCTAAGCAAATCTCATAATTTTGTGTCCGACTTTCCTATATCATGTGCTACTACCAACAGAATGCCAGTACCTAGGTTGTTTGTTTGAAGGTCTCGTCAACACTTTATCAATGTTGTGTTCAGGGTCATTAACTCATGAAAATTATATACAAATGATGTGTTAAATGTAAAGATGAAATATTGATATTAAAGTAAGATCAAATGTATATTAATTTAAAAAGCTAAATGTTCTTGAAAGTTTTTTCCTCAAAATCCAAATATTGGTGATGTGTGTGGTGAAAGTCAAAATATCAATTTCATATTAAATACAAATATCAAAATAATATGGTACTCGAGGTCAAATCTAAATATGGTGCTCAAGGTCAAATCAAGATACATGTATCATGGTGCTTAAGGTCAACTCCAAATATTGTGATGCTCAAAGCCAAATCCAAATAAAATGGTGTCAAGGTTAAATCTAAATATGAAACTCAAGGTCAACTCCAAATATGGTGATCAAGGTCAAATCCAAATATGAAGCTGAAGGTCAAATACAAATATGGTGCTCAAGGTCAAACACAAATATGGTGCTCAAGGTCAACTCCAAATATGGTGATCAAGGTCAAATCCAAATATCATGATGCTCAAGATCAAATACAAATATGGTGCTCAAGGTTAAATACCATTATGCTCTAGATTAAATCCAAATATGATGCTGAAGGTCAAATCCAAGTATCATGGTGCTCAAGGTCAAATACACAATATGGTGCTCAAGGTTTAATATCATGATGCTCAAAGTCAAATCCAAATGCTGTAAACATACTTATTTTAGTGCTAATGCACAAAAAAAAAATACTATAAATTAGTATTAATTAGTGTGGATATAATTTAATGCAATTCGGTGGTTTCATACCAGAAATACCATTTTACAGCATTGTACATGAATAAGTGCTTTAAAGACAGCTCTAAAATAAAAGTACCGCTAAAATAATCAGGTTTACAGTTGTGTGGATGCTCAATAATGTGAGCCATCCGGCGTCAACTTTTCCATTTAAACAAAAACCTGGAGACCTAGAGTCCTGAAATTTGGCATGTGACATGCTGGGATAAAGGGCAACAAAGTTTGTTCAAATGAATGACCTTGACCTTCATTCAAGGTCACAGGAGTCAAATAGGTCTTAAACAGACTTCTTCTTGATAAAAAAGTCCTAGAGACCTGAAATTGGGCCTGTGACATGCTGGGATGAAGAGCTACTAAGTTTGTACAAATGAATGACCTTGACCTTCATTCAAGGTCACAGGGGTCAACTAGGCTGAAATATTTTGATAAGATTTCTGCTTCATAACCAAGAGGCCTAGGGACCCGATATTAGGCCTGTGGCATGCTGGGATGAAGGGCTACAAAGTTTGTTCAAATGAATGACTTTGACCTTGATTCAAGGTCACAGGGGTTAAATAGGCTTCAATTTTAAAACAACTGACCTGATATTGGGCATATGGCATGTTGGAATGAAGGTCTACAAAGTTTGTTCAAATGAATGACCTTGACTTGCGTTCAATGTCACTGGGGTCAAATAGGCTAAAATATTTGAATGACTTCTTAATAACCAAGAGGCCTAGAGACCTGATATTGGGCCTGTGACATGCTGGGATCAAGGGCTACAAAGTTTGTTCAAATGAATGACCTTGACTTTTATTCAAGTCACAGGAGTCAAATAGGCTAAAATCTTTAAACGACTTCTTCTTAATAACCAAAAGGCAAAGGGGCCTCTAACGTGCTTGGCCATGATATAAATTCTTTTTCACTCTCCTATTATGAACCATGCATGATTACCAGATAGCAGTTGAGCGATTCGGGCCCATTGGGCCCTTGTTACAATTTCATACCTCACAAGGATTCTAGCTACCAGTCAAATTCTCTGGGACCTGGCACGAATTTCTAACCTACAAAACATATACATTTTAGTTTATAATGTTTAAATATATACTGTTGGTTAGAAATCAATTGTGTAGTCAAATTGGGTTAAATTCTGACCAGCGGTCATGATTCCTGATTATTGACAGACGTCACAGTAAAACCAGGTAAGCTAAAAAGAAACAAAATATTTTATAAATCATTTATTTAGGATACTTTCTTTTTCGGTATTTTTAACACCGGATATGTTAATATAAAATAGAAACACAAGTTGAAATAAAATCAATATCAATAATGTAATTTATAAGCAGAGTTTACAATAAGTTTAAAATTATTTAAAAATTAAATGTACATTGTCATCATTTGGTGAAAAGTACAATTCAGATAGAAACGTGATGTGTGTATACATACATGTAGTAATACATAATTCACTTAAACAGTATGTGTATATTACTATCAAATATCATAGACAAATAATGTCTAGTGTTGAATCCCATGTGGGACAGTTGCCAGGTATTGATCACTGGTCGGTGGTTTTACTCCGGGTACTCCGGTTTTCCTCCATAATCAAGCCTGGCACGTCCTTACATGACCCTGGCTATTAATAGGACATACTAAACAAACCAATCATAATTCGATCGAGATTATAGTTTTTGACTGGAAGACCATGCCACTGCGAATCACTCAAATATATTCCGTATTCCTTCAACTTTTAACTGGTCTCCTGCAGGTCGAGTTAAAGAGGTAGTTTTAAAATATATTAAAATACATCATTGAATTTTGTTACATTAATTCATACCTTATATTAAACTATTTGAATTAGCGATAATTTAACACAAATGATATTATCTGGGACTGATATTAGTGATTCATCACAGAAATTGTCTACATACAACCAGATATAGGGCGGGATTAATTTTATCCTGCAGTTAATGTCTATTAACACAAAAATGCTTGACAGCATAATTGGTTATCTGCGAACACGCACACACACAAATGTCATGGCAGTAGTACATTGTAACTTCTATCCATGACTCCAGCCTTCTTCATTCTTCCATCCAGTAAATACAACAAGCAAAATTATAAATAATACACTGTGTGATGATACAAACATTGTAATAATTCTCAAAACAAATTCCAAACGAAACATCAAAATATATCGAATACAAAATTAAATTACAATCAAATTACATAACACAATCTTCATCGGTCTTGGAACAAAGTGAATGGTTGTTGTATCAATATTTTTCAAGCAGCGTTTGTTACTTAGCTGTGATACATTATATGGACATACTGTATACTTATTCAACTTTGTGGGAAGACAATTTCACAAGTTACTTTTCATACTTACACCCAGGGAGATATATTCATCTGTTTTTTTAATTTCTAAAATTAATCATCTAAATAGATTATTGTACTTTTCATTCTTTTAATTGATTTGCGAGTATTTAATATATTTATGGAAATGAACTTGACTAGTTGAATATATCGAAATTTGATCCCCAGAAATAAAAACTAGCTACTACACAGTATCCTTGTTGTTAAAATTAACAATAAAGATGATTATGTTCGTGAAATCAAACAATATACTTGTACATAGAAACAGTTACATGTAATATAAAAGTGGATATCTTTGTGAGTGCCAATTACAAGCATTAAACTTTCATGGTGGAGTTATTTTCATGATTGATATTTCTTCATACACAGTTCGTATAATCACAAAATATTTTTGCGGGGGAAATTTTTGTGATCAAGTGACCTTGGCGTCATTAGTGAAATTTTCTCTTATGTACATTTCATGAAATTTTATTTTTATTGTTTATGAAGGGTGGTCGTTGACAGGAGATAGTTTACGGTTGAATAACGTCCATGCCTAAAAAATCAGTCATTTGAAAGGAGTGGTCGTGTACAAGATTGGTCATATATAGTCTAGAGGGACTAAAACTGTATATTCAATTCTATTGTTACGATAAATGGTAAAGATATTTTAAAATCAAACAATTAAAAATATACATGTATATAGGAAGAAATGTATATAACATTCAATAGTGCTAAAAGTTTTTCACACTATGATCACACTATGATTGTAGTCCGTATCGTTCTTGGAGTTTATCAATGGTGACGGCACTCCCACCACATACTATAACGAGGATCGAGTCTACGTTGCCGAGTTTACCCTCCTTCTGTAGGCGGGGAATGACATCACTGTACACCGCCGCTAGACTGGCACCACATGCGGGCTCCACCAACATCCTGTGGTCCTCTAAAATCATAAATTGTTTATCATTTATCACTCATCAACATGTTTACGGATATCCCGAGCCTAACTTTATATGCCCTCTTCTATTTCTACAAGACCTTTGTCAATTCCTCAATTTGTAGCCCTTCTTATTCTGGATCTTCTGAGAAGATCACAAATGAAATAGGACTTCAGATGAATAATTCAAGAGCAAATGAGATTTTACTGCTATTAAAATAACTGTAATGCATTTCCTCAGAATGCAAAAATCAATATCATTTAAATCTTGAAAGATTATATCAATATCTCAGATATGAAATAGACAATCAAAATTCTATAAATCTCTGATATTGTGAGGTGGGGGGCAAGTCATAGAATATCTGTTACCTTAGACACTCCAGCCACTAAGACCAACAGGTGGAGGACTAGTGGTAGAATGTCAGACACCTTAACCACTCAGCCACTGTGAACCAGGGGTAGACAACTAGTGGTGGAATGTCAGACAACTTAACCACTCAGCCACTGTAAACCAGGGGTGGAAGGCTAGTGGTAGAATGTCAGACACCTTAACCACACAGCCACTGTGAACCAGGGGTGGACGGCTAGTGGTAGAATGTCAGACACCTTAACCAATCAGCAATTGTGACCCAGAGGTGGAGGTTTATTGGTAGAATGTCAGACACCTTAACCACTCAGCCACTGTGAACCAGGGGTAGACAGCTAGTGGTGGAATGTCAGACAACTTAACCACTCAGCCACTGTAAACCAGGGGTGGAAGGCTAGTGGTAGAATGTCAGACACCTAAACTGTTTGGTATATGTGACCCAGAGATAAAGCTTTTGACTGTATACCTTGCCTGAATTTGACCACTTCTCTACTCACCTGAGAATTTAATACATGCACCAACAGCCTGTTCATCTGTAACTAACGCCGGGTAGATTTTATGTTGTGTGGATTTTTCAAGGGATGCAGCACATACAGTTAACGATCCTAGACTTTTAGCAACACTGAAAATAGTAGTAAAAAATACTTAAACATATTCTCACATAAATTTCCTTCAAATAGGAAGAAGTTGCCAAGAGAGCTAGAATATGTATCTTCTTTTATAAACAAACTTCAAATAGAAAGATCTTCAAAGAAGACCAAATCACCTCAGATGTAAAGTTAGTATGAAGGTACCTGGTAATTGCAGGTAAAGTTACTAGCTTTCCTGCTTCTACCGCCTTTTTGTAGCTTTCAGCCCCCTCGGTTTCCATGGCAATCACAGGTATGTCCTTCCAGCCTGCACTCCACATGCCCTGTACGACTCCTGTTAACAGTCCACCGCCCCCGACGACCGACGTCACCACGACATCAGGACAGCAAGGCATCTGCTCTTTGGCTTCCGTTATCATTGGGCTGTGTCCTTCCCTGAAATTAAAAATAGAAATCTCTAAGAAATGAATGTCCCTACCTCCATACGCTGTATTTGCATTTTAAGAGTTATCAGTCCTTGCTGGTAGTGTATTAGCACCTCTCCCCCTAAAAGCACCCCTCCCCCTAAAAAGCACCCCTCCCCCTATAAGCACTCTTTCCCTTGTCTCGAGAAGGAGTTGAAGTTATGTAAATTTCCTCCCATTCAATGGACTTAACCATTTAAATTGAATGTTAAAAACTTTTGCAATTTTTTGAAGCTTACAACATTGGTATTGTATTCCATATGACATGAACTTGCCAGTCTTTCACATGTGAATCACGACGTGATAATGTGTCTCATAGGAAATACGGTATGTTTACTGTGAATTAATGTTTAATGAGCAAAGAATGAGCCAAGATATGGTTGATTTTATTTCTACTTGCACTTTTGTAAGGGAATCAGGATTCTCACCAAACATCTGGATGGTCAAACGGGTGTACATACACACAGCCTGTAAATTAATGAAATATGTTTTAAATCCAAACCACTGAATAAAAAAAAGAAACTCCTTCATTTGAAGCAGTATCATGATGACAAAATGAAAAAAAATGGAAATATATTTGTTTTCTGAATAGTGAAAAATGTAATTGTTATGTAAATGCCTTCATAGATGCATGTTAAATTTTTAATGTATTGCTTCTTATCATTCTGACCTTATTACTGGATTCATTATTTAGTTTCATTTTCTCCAAATGTACCAGTATGCCAGCTAGCATTATACTCTTGACAAGAAGTTATCTCCAGTTAAATTCATAAATATTTATCAAGGGGAGGTAACTCTTACTTACCAGGGTCTGTAGCCAGTTTCTGGGCATATTCATTACTTTCATTCCATACACTCCCATATACTTCCACAATCGCCCCCTGAAGTGGAAAAAAAAGAAAATAGAAAACTGAAATCCATCAGAAATGGCCACACCCCTGCTATAGATAAGTTACCCTTAAGCTGCATTGAATGACTTGTGATTTTTTTTTATTCTTATTTTTATCTCTTCAATACAATGACCAAATTTTCTTTGCCACCTCCGAGGGATCTTAGTGCCACCATAGAAGGGGGGTCTCGAGATCCCAAAATGGGGTGGGTAAAGTATAATTTACCATCGATTAGTCCCACCATCCGGTGATTATGACGTCATTATTTGATGTGAGTTTCGTGACGTCAAAATCATAGGAAGGCGGGACTTATCGATGGGAAATAATACTTTACCCATATTGTTTTGGGATCTCGAAACTCCTGTATTATCTATCTAGGTCAAAGGAAATAGGGGCCTTTTTCTGCTTTTCTGTTTTTTCCTCGAAGTGTCAAAATCCAAGAAGGCCACAAATCCAAGATGGTCACATATGTTGTCCATCTTGTCTTCCAATCAACCAAAAAACGATAATTTCCTAAACCATAAAAAACAATTTCATAACAAAACATTCTATAACAATTAAACATGATGGCGGTAGTTTCCATGACAACAGAAATTGTAAACAATGGTTACCATGTCTCTGACTTTATCAGCGACTAAGTCCGGAGTTGTTGTTGGTAGTACTATGGTTGCTGGTACATTAAGACAATGGGCAGAGTATGCCACGGCCAGTCCTGCATTTCCTCCGGAGGCACAAACGAATCGGGTGGCGCCATTCTTTACTGCCTGTATCACAGAGAAAATCGTGAAAATGACAATTTTACATTTATAGGATCTTAATTGTGTGTTAAAAAACATTTTTCTGATTTTGGTGTTAACGGGACCAATTCAGACCAGACAGGTTTACTGCACAAAGTAAAGCAAAAATGAATATGAAAAAGAATAAAACAAAACAACATTATAGTATTCATATTTTCAGTGTGAATTCAATAAATATTGAAATTAAACCATTACTTAGTGAACTTATTGGCCTCCAATTGGAGGCAGTACTCAAATAGGAAAAGGACCCTTATTGGGTAAAATTATGGAATATGGTATTTTATTACCTTTTTACAGAAATGGCTGATTCCCCTCTGTTTGAAAGATCCTGGTATCTGAAGGTTCTCAAGTTTAAGATAAACAGAGTAGCGTCCCTTGGACATGGGTATACTGTGTATACAGGGTGTCCTTATGACAAGGTCAGGGCTGCCATCTCCAGAGTCTGCCATTTTGTTTTTCGGTCAACTGGAAATTCTGCTGAAATAATTGTCAATGACGTTGAAGAAGTACTAAACGTTTCAGAACTTAAAAAAATACAAACAGAATGAGAACATGGTCAACTTCATGTACATTTAATCTTTACTAATTAACTCATTCACCCCTGGAGACACATTTAGACTCTTCTAAATTAAAGACTAGACCAGTCCATTATCAAATTTCAGGGGTGAACAAGTTATTTATTGCAATATTCCTCAGTAACAGTGGAGTGAGGAGGAACTTAATTTTTGCATTTAGTCTGTCCTTCAACTAGAAGTATTAGAGTTACTTCCCTTCCTTTTACTCCGTCTCATGGATGAAATGAAGGGAAGTATAACTTTGAGAGATCAGAGTACTGTGTATGTTTTTTGTCTATACATCAACATACGGAGCTGTGGTGGCCAAGTAGTTAAGGTGTTCCAGCATATTATCACTACGTAGCTCTCCACCTATGTTACATTAGTTCAAAAAGCCATACAAGATAGTCACCAGTAGGTTGGTGGTTTTTCTCTGGGCATTCCAGCTTTTCTCCACCTCCTTGCATATCCTTAAATGACATTGGCTGTACATATATGATGTAAAACAAGAAAATTAAGTCAAACTGCTCATCCATTTATAGTTTGTTTTGTTCACGCAGTCTTAAATATTGGAGTTATAGACATACCTGAGAGGATCTGTATGTTTCACACAAAAATTAGGTCACTGTGACCTGCAATATGACCTTTGACATTAATCAATATAAGGCTTAATCAGGCTAGTCTCCTTACATTACATTGGAACATGTAGGCATAGTTGTGTATCCCATTTCAAAACTTAAATCTGACCTACATTTCGACCTTTGACCTACATCAAAGCTTTTATATTTTCCTTGAGACTTCTAAAATTGTTAATGGAATTTTATACAGTACTGCTGATATGTAGATGATGTATACACATACATTTCATGGGTCACATGTATTCATGGATGAGCAGTGTCCTGTACCAAAATTAGGTCACTGTAACCTATACTTTGACCCTTGACCTACATAAGAAAAACACTAGACTTGTGCGGTTAAATCTATATTGTCACATTTGGAGTTTCTGACATGTGCCAGTGGTGGATTATATGACTTCAATATACATGTCTTGGCCTCTACAAAGAACAGACAAAAATGATGCTAGTTACACTGTACATACATGTCCGACTCACAGAACATACATATAATGCATTTACATTGTATACAGTACATGTTGACATAGCACTTTAATGCATGTTGAATTTGAAAATTTACTTTCGATTTAGTAACAGAACAATGTGCATGACAATAACATCAGGTGTACATTAATGTATATATATATGACATAGTGCGTGACAATTGCTGTATCAAAATGTGAAAAGTTGTACTGTCATATGTAAATTAACTTTTATGGCCAGTTTTCCTCAAGCTAAGATGTATGTATCGTGCGGACAGCTCACCTTATAATTACTTATATTACGTTGTTGTCAATTTCCCAGGTGAGTGAGGTGTACCTGTAATTAGGAATGATCTCGCCGGTTCACCTGTCAATGTTGCCTACCTGGCAGTCATGCCAAAGGTTCAATCCATGTGTTACGACGATATTTTTGTAACGGCGATTATGATTGGTTGATTCTGGAGGTGTGTACTACACAACCGAGCCAAGGTTTTCAGAGTTATCCCCCTTCATACACCCGAATAGTCAAGTGAAATCGTATGTGTTTCAAAAATCTTTTTTTGTTAAATTTGGTAATTGACAGAAATAAATCATTTTGCCGTGTATGACTAACATTTTGTTATCGTTGTTTCAACCATTGGAATATGTACGCCTTATTCGTGACTATTTTTTTTTAGTTTCGCTCTGCCGAAAAAATTCATTTTCGAATCATAAACTAAAATATCAATTGCCACTAAAGCATGTTAAACATTTACTTTAAAATATATGCAAAATGATTTATACATATGTGTCTCATATAAAAAAAAATGCACATATAAATTGTTCATTTAATTTAGATAATTGAAATGCTTATTTTAATAACGCGGGTCGTCTTATGTTTCCGCTATCGTCCTAATATGCCTCGCGTTACACTGCGCATTGCGGCAAATGTGCATTTTAGTCCTGTACGATGAGCATGTAGGTAGATCCTATAATATTGAGTCGACTCTATCAATAGAGGCTAATTGGTTAATTAGAATAAGTCTCATTAAAGATTTGAGTTCTGTTGATATATTGCATTATTTTTCAACACAGTCCCCTTTAATCACCAATTTACACTTTTTGCCAGTAATGTTTTCAAGGATCTCAGTAACCCTTTTATGGAGATGTAATTTTCTTCACAATTTAAAAAGTGCTCTACTGTGCATGTGCCTGCATACATGTATATGATGTCGTTATCTGGTACCGAAAATGGCTATAAATTCAGTTTTGAAAATAGATAAAAGTATTATTTCAATTATAAAATCATAGATGCTGTTTTATATTTGAATAAATACAGATGGAATTTAAAAGTTATAAACCTAAGATCTGTGGTCTTCCGCGGTTGTCAAGTTCACAATCTCTCCAACCGCCTCTCGTTCGCGAGTTCGAATCACTTGAGGTATACGTACGTTAAATTTATTGCCAGTACTGGTTGCTGGGAATTTTCTCTGAGTACTCCGGGCTTCTCCACTCATAAACATGGTACGTCGTTAAAGGGATCCAGTTATAATTTGTATCCGAAATGACAGGGACGTGGTAAGACTTTCCAACCAAAAGTCAATACACTATGTACTATAATACATGTCACATACATAGTTGGTTGGAATTCGTGCCAAGTCCCTGTGTCCAAAATGACCGTATAGTTAAATACGGTAATATATGTGTATGCACCATCTTAGAAAATGGATCAACATATATTCTTAACGTCAGGGAAATTGTTAACGTATATAGGAAATCGGCTTAATCAGCAACTTCCAACATGTGATGACTGGTAATTCTACAATATAGATTACAAATAAGCTACTAAATCTACGACAATCTGAGTAGTAGAAGGTTTGCATGATGCTTGTATTTCACCAAGGTCCAGATATGTGACAGGCGCCTGTGCGTCAGTTAAGAGATAATCATATACCCCCCCCCCCCCCCTCATAAACATTGGGGTCTATGAACATTTTGCTTCGTAGAATAGCGTAAATGGATTTTTAAAGTCATTTTAATATAACAACAAGACATGATGATTTTTAAAATCAAAATCCGATATCATTATAATGCTATATAAATTAATAATTGAAAATTAAAAATAAATGAATAAAACTATCAACCGATGTTCTTACTCGTTTGAACTCAAGAGTTTGTCTACGGAAGTCAAATTTCTTCTGTAAGACATTGTTTATCTCGTGTCGACTATTCAAAACTGTTTACTGTTTGTATTTGGACGTTTGAATTGTTTAGACTAAAACTAAGGCGAAGAACCCTCCCCACATCCACTATATGTATGTCTTAACTTCAAGTCGCAGACACCTGTGCTGAAGCAGGAGGCATTCTAAATAACCTATATATATAGTATCTGAACGATAGATTTGGAAACAGGCTATTGCCAGCTATATATATACATGACAAGTATTGTGTTTACAACACATGTGATTTAGCACAGCAAAGAAAAACCTTCTTTGTTCCAAATTTATTTTATGCTTGTATGCCAGTGAACTTTGTACTGTAAACATGCATTTACAGCCGCAATATCCTGCATTATCTTCGTAACGATCTTTATTTTATTAGTATTTATGCCATATTGATGGTAATGTGCCAATATGTATACGCACATCTCAGCATAAAGTTTTTCTAATATTAAGTAATCAAATTGAGTATCAGCTTTAATGAGATACAACTCAGTTACACAAAGTCTATATGGATTGTGGAGCTTTTGAAGCAGAATGTGACGTAAAACCAATGGTACCGACTGTATGTCCTAATGGTACCGACTATATTACCAATGGTACCGACTGTTATACACAATGGTACCGACTGTATACCGCAATGGTACCGACTGTACTCAATGGTATCGACTGTATACTCAATGGTATCGACTTTATACCAATGGTGCCGACTGTATACACAATGGTATCTACTGTATGTCTAATGGTACCGACTATATACCAATGGTACCGACTGTATACCAATGGTACCGACTGTATATCAATGGTATCGACTTTATACCAATGGTACCAACTGCATACCAATGGTACCCTGACCTGTATACCAATGGTACCGACTGTATACCAATGGTATCGACTGTATACACAATGGTAGTGACTGTATACCAATGGGAGTACCGACTGTATAACACAATGGTACCGACTGTATAAACAATGGTAGTTACACGACTGTATACACATTGGTAGTGACTGGGTAAGCACACAATGGGTACCGACCTGTATACATCAATGGTAACCTGACTGTATAATCAAATGGTACCGACTGAATAACCAATGGTACCGACTGTATACAATGGTACCGACTGTATATCTTTGGTTTTGCTACTTTATATACCAAATGGTACCAACTGTATACACAATGGTACCGACTGTATACCAATGGTAACCGACTGTATACCTATGGTACCGACTGTATAACTCGATTTGTACTGACTCTATACTCAATTGTATCGACTTGTTAACCAATTGTACCGACTGTATAATCAATGGTGTCGCGACTGTAAAACAAAAACAAAATCAAAAAAAAAATAAAAAAAAAAATACGAACTGTATACCGACTGATAAACACTAATGGGTTACCGACTGTATACACAATGGTGTCAACTGTATACATAATAACAAAGCTGAAAGTGATATATATATATATATGTTTATGAATTTGTGACTGTATACGTCTGTGTTGGACGTACAGGTATACAGGAATTTTTTCAAATATTGTACTATATAATACAATATGGTATGTTACGTGAAGCAGTACATGTATTTGAAAAATATTTGTTTAATATTTAAACCATACTTTTAATGAACTACGAAACTAATGATGTTTTACGATTTTTGTTTAAACACATGCAAGGCATATAGATATGTTCAAGATCAATTGGAACAAATTAAAGACATTATTTTAAACAGTTTTAAATTGGACCAATTTTTTTAGTATATAATTAGTATACAATATTTATCAAAAGAATGATCTTGACCATCATGGAATAACTCATGATCATTCTTCCATAAAATGTTACAATGGACTGGTCTAGTCTTTGATTTAGTAGATCCTAAATGTATTTTCAGGGGTGAATGAGTTAATGCCTGTAGCATGAACAAGTTCCTGGTTTCTATTGGTGATATTTTGCTGTAGGTTGTAGATACCAATAAAGGCATTGCTGAAAATCCGGAATGGTTTGAAGGAGCACGGTTAAACTTTGCTGAAAACCTGCTGCGTTACAATGATGACAGAACTGCAATTTATTGTACAGGTAATGATAGGTCTGATTATTATATATGTATATATTTACATTTACATTTTTTCTTTGATATATAACCTTACCAACTGGGAAATCATTCACACTTGTGTAAACGCAGTTGGTTGTCGCGCAAAAAATACATACACTGACACACTGACTTCTGCCAGTAGTGTTAATGTGCATCAGATTTAGCCTATATTGTTTCTGTATTTTTAATTTTCCAACTTAAAAAATTGAATGTAATGTGTATCTTAAATTATAATTCAGAAAATATAATATTTGAGAAATATTGCATCAATGGAATGAAAAAGATAATGTTTTTGTGGAACTATATTTTGTGTACTTTCTGAACTTGACATCATTTCACGCCAAATTGGAGCTAGCTGCTCCAGTATTACATCAATTGACCGGCTGTTACATCAAATGTATAAAGTTGTAAAGACAAAATTTTTAATTTATCAGATCATTAAATTTTAAGAAATTGTCCTTCGGAATTGTAAATATAAGGAATGATGTGTAAACTGCATTTGTTGGACAGGTATTTCAACATGCATACATGCCATATTTTTCTAGGGGTGGTGAGGGAGATTGATAACCATTTTGAGGGATTTTGGTCTCAAAAGAGGGAGGTATACGCTCGACATAAATGAATAAATTAAATATTTGCTTTTTTATGATGAAATTCTGCATTCATATTGAATTTTAATGAAATAAAGGAATGTGTGGTTTTGCAAAAGTAGTCACATCCCTATATACACCCAGTTCTGGAGCAGTTTTTATTGTTCGAAATATTAGACTGGGCTTTTTAATAATCTTTCACAATAACGGATAATTAACTTAGATAAAGTTCTTACATTTACAAGCACTAAATTAAAAAAAAAAACAGAATCGTTACAGTAGTATTCAAAATGTAATTTAATCTGAGAGAGAAAAAAAAGTAAATTTCTTTTTAATTTTATTCATTTAAATTCAGTTACTACTGATAATTTTTTATAATTAATATATATATTTTTTTTTAAAAATAAATTCACACAGAAATTCTAAAAAAATAATACTTTTTCCATTTTTAAAAACGTGCTTATTAGGAAATCCGGAAATTCTATAAAATCCGGATCATCTATTACAATTACCCAAAATGGCGGCCATTACGATTGCAAAGTTTGTGACATCCATCAAATACAGATAGGCCTATTTAACATTAAAAACGTGAGTAAAGCATTCACAGTTGTAAGCAGTATTTGTTTTGTTGTAATGCTCACTAGCTGTAGTCATAAAATTTATTGAAAGGCCAGCTACTTGTTTTCTAGGCAGCCGATCGGCTGCTTGACTTCAGTTTACGTAATACACAGACGTGAGTGAAAGTGACACCACAAGCCAAGGTGGAAATAGCCCAAGGCTGCTAATTAGGGCCACTTGGGTGTTGGTCAGGGGGTCAGGGAGTGGTTACTCTCGTGCTAAAAACGAACCTAGCATGTACACAAATGTGGCAACGAAAATAAAACGGAGGGGTTTATAGAAATCGGGGAATTTAGACTCTCCTGCCGGGAGACAATAAAAGGCTTTAAAATACGGGAGGTTTTGTCTCACGCCAGGAGGTATGGCATGTATGAACATGATTCATGTAGCATTTAACAAATGCATTTTAAACTAATACACTGGGAATTGAGTACTGACATTGGAAATTTAAACCATTTTTAGCTCACCTGGTCCGAAGGACCAAGGTGAGCTTATGCCATACCGTGGCGTCCGTCGTCCGTCGTCCGTCCGTCCGTCCGTCCGTCAACAATCGACTTCTTCTCCATAACCGCTGGTCGGATTTCAACAAAATTTGGCTGGTAGCATCCTTATGGGCTACTAACTGAAAATTGTACAAATGATGGGGCTGACCCCCCAGGGGCCTGAGGGGCGGGGCCAAAAGGGGTCAATTTGGCTATTTCCATATAAACGACTTCTTCTCTGAAACCAAGCATGGGATAGCACCCATAATGCAATGGTAGCATCCTTATAGGGTGGGGATT
This sequence comes from Argopecten irradians, assembly GCF_041381155.1. Classification (NCBI taxonomy): domain Eukaryota; kingdom Metazoa; phylum Mollusca; class Bivalvia; order Pectinida; family Pectinidae; genus Argopecten; species Argopecten irradians. The sequence goes on along the minus strand of NC_091142.1, from coordinate 8,376,145 downwards.
CAAAATTGTACAAATGATGGGGCTGACCCCCCGGGGGCCTGAGGGGCGGGGTCAAATGGGGTCCATTTGGCTATTTCCATATAAACGACTTCTTCTCTGAAACCAAGCATGGGATAGCACCCATAATGCAATGGTAGCATCCTTATAGGGTGGGGATTCAAAATTGTACAAATGATGGGGCTGACCCCCCGGGGGCCTGAGGGGCGGGGTCAAAAGGGGTCAATTTGGCTATTTCCATATAAACGACTTCTTCTCTGAAACCAAGCATGGGATATCACCCATAATGCAATGGTAGCATCCTTATAGGGTGGGGATTCAAAATTGTACAAATGATGGGGCTGACCCCCCGGGGGCCTGAGGGGCGGGGTCAAATGGGGTCAATTTGGCTATTTCCATATAAACGACTTCTTCTCTGAAACTAAGCATGAGATAGCACTCATAATGCAATGGTAGTATCGTTATAGGGTAGGGATTAAAAATTGTACAAATGATGTGGCTGACCCCCCGGGGGCCTGAGGGGCGGGGTCAAAAGGGTTCAATTTGGCTATTTCCATATAAACGACTTCTTCTCTGAAACCAAGCATGGGATAGCACCCATAATGCAATGGTAGCATCCTTATAGGGTGGGGATTCAAAATTGTACAAATGATGGGGCAGACCCCCGGGGGCCTGAGGGGCGGGGTCAAATGGGGTCAATTTGGCTATTTCCATATAAACGACTTCTTCTCTGAAACTAAGCATGAGATAGCACTCATAATGCAATGGTAGTATCTTTATAGGTTGGGGATTCAAAATTGTACAAATGATGTGGCTGACCCCCGGGGGGCCTGAGGGGCGGGGTCAAAAGGGTTCAATTTGGCTATTTCCATATAAACGACTTCTTCTCTGAAACCAAGCATGGGATAGCACCCATAATGCAATGGTAGCATCCTTATAGGATGGGGATTCAAAATTGTACAAATGATGGGGCTGACCCCCAGGGGGCCTGAGGGGCGGGGTCAAAAGGGGCCAATTTGGCTATTTCCATATAAACGACTTCTTCTCTGAAACTAAGCACGTTATAGCACCCATAATACAATGGTAGTATCCTTATAGTGTGGGAATTCAAAATTGTGCAAATGATAGGGCTGACCCCCCGGGGGCCTGAGGGGCGGGGTCAAAAGTGGTCAATTTCCATATAAATAACTTTTTCTCTGCAACTTAACATGGGATTACGCTCATAATGCAATGGTTACATCCTTATAGGGTTTGAATTCAAAATTTTGCAAATGATGGGGCTGACCCCCCGGGGGCCTGAAGGGTGGGGTCAAAAGGGGTCAATTTAGCTATTTCCATATAAACGACTTCTTCTCTGCAACTAAGAATGGAAGAGCACTTATAATGCAATGGTAGCATCCTTATAGGGTTGGGATTTGAAATTGTACAAATGATAGGGCTGACCCCCGGGGCCTTAGACGGCAATAGATGCGAGGTCAAAAGGTCAATTAGGCTACTATTTTCATATAAATTACTTTTGTCTCTGAACCTATGTATTGGATAGCATATTTGTATGGTATCAATAGCATCATTGTATGGTTGTGATTCAAAATTAAACTTTGGGAGTCAATTTTGCTTATTTTTCTAATTGTCTGAGTCTTGTGATAATTACTAACAAAAAACCAGGTGAGCGATACAGGCCCTCTGGGCCTCTTGTTTCTTTATATCAATTGTGTTTTAAATTTCATATAACACTGATCATGGTGCCAGCGGTCTTCATATGTACAAGTTTGACTGTATACTAAGTAAGATGTAACATGGTGACATTTTAAATGTACAGGGGAAGGAATGTCGATAACCGAGAAGAAGAAATCATTCCGTGAACTAAGGGACTCTGTAGCAGTTTATGCTGCTGCTTTGAGGAGACTTGGTGTAGAGAAGGGGGACAGAGTAGTTGGTAAGTGTGTAGTCCGTCAGCACATGATCACAGATCATATCTATGTGAGTTTGTGTTGTAATATCTGATCTGGTGTTTTTGTATTTGATAAAATATAACAACATGTTACGTGCCATATTGTCATGATTACATAGCACATTGGTTTATTTCTCTTTATCCTCTGTGTCAGTCTGATATACTTGTTGTATATATATATACATGTACATGTAATGCTTCTTTTTAATGGTGATTCAACATGAACATATAACAAGTTTTCAGAATATTTTTATTGTCTAGTAAAAAATGGATAAATGAAACCATCTGACAATGAAAATAATGGCGAATAATAGTGAGTGAATGTACATGTTAATATATGTCTATATAATGGTAAAATTTATTGGGGGAAAAAAAAAATTCTTCATTTATATGCTGGTTTTGAAAGCAATATTACAGTTTAAGGATTTTTCCTTAATTTAACTTAATCCTTTCATGTGGGTAATTTTTAAGATAAGGAGTTTCCATGTTGATGAACTTTTACCCAGATGACCTTGCTATTAAGACCTGTGATCTCAGATCTATGACCTGTGTTGTTTTACCAGGTTACATCCCTAACTGTACAGAAGCTGTGGAAGCCATGTTAGCCACGGCCAGTATAGGAGCAGTGTGGAGCTCCACTTCACCAGACTTCGGTGTCCAGGTAACTACAGTAAAACCTTCCTTAATGACCATCTCTGTATAAAGACCACCTGCTTATAAAGACCACTATCTTAGAAAATGTCCATTTATAACACATTATGACCTGTGTATAAAGACCATCTGCCTATACAGACTACTTTTCCCTTGAACCATGGATGGTCTTTATAGACAGGTTTAATGTACTGTTAAATTAACTAAGGATACTCCTCTAGTAGTAATTAATACATGAGGGTTAATTAGATGTTCCAAGATATTACCGCTTGTCCTCCACATCTAGGTTATGAGTTTGATGTGGAGTACTTACCAGGTCCTGACTGTATGTCGGTAGTTTTTCTCCAGACACTCTGGGTTTTCTCAGAGGATGTTAATGTCAGAATCAATACTTGCCCCCTAAGGTAGATAACTCTATAATGTGTAAATACGGAAAAGAGTTCCCGACAACAGCTGAGTCACAGTAGCAATTCTGTCCTCACACACATAGCCATTATATAAACGACCATATGAAAACAGTCTCTAAAATTCATTAAAATTTGAGAAAGGAGATTTTTGTGACATGAATTAAAAAAAAATGTTGTGCAATCATGGTTTATTCATGAAATTATCTCCTAGAATTTGCACCGTCGGTATAATGACGGACATGTATATCTGATCATTTTATTTCTCTCTGTGATAGGGGGTACTCGACAGATTTTCACAGATCCGTCCAAAGATCATTTTCAGTGTGAATGCCGTCTGGTACAATGGAAAGGTACATCGGCACATAGACAAACTACATCAGGTTGTACAGGGTTTACCGGACCTGGAGAAAGTGGTCGTCATTCCGTTTGTACCCGACGCTGACTGTGATATCTCTGAATTCTCTAAAGGGTGAGTGTATAATATGATGGTAAGCTAACTTGACCTCGAGTAATCAATAACATACGTTGAACAATTATTGGTTAAAGCATGCAGATTTCTGAAGAAATTGGCCAATCATATTTGAAAGTGTCTAAGATGAGCAGTATGCATAATTATACCTGTCGGGTACAACAGATCAAATGATACTCCGGTCCCCAGATCCTAAAAGCAGGGGATATGAATTAAATGAATTTGCTTGAAAAAATTGAAAGCCATTTTGGTTTAGACACCTACTTTTAAAGGTTGATGTATTAGACACTAGCTATTGATATTGAATTCTTGTTTTTGTTGTGTTTTATCCAGGTCCCTAAACTTCTGATTTTGTTGTAGTTGTGTCTTGTCCGAGTTCCTTAACTTGCCTGATGACCAGGTACCAGAGCTCACCTTTGAACAAGTCCCATTTAATCATCCATTATTCATCATGTATTCATCCGGCACCACTGGAGTTCCCAAGTGTATGGTGCACTCGGTTGGGGTAAGGAAAGTTTTCAAGTAGATTATTTTTGGGACTATAAGTCACACACCGTATAAGTTGCAGAGGTGTTTTTTTTTTACAATTTTTTAAGATTTTGTACAGGTATGTGCTGCATCGGAATATAAGCCATGGCTAATACTTACTGTAATCTATCTATAAAGATATATGACTTAAAACTTTCTGAACAGCTTTATAATTGTCTTTAATACGTATTTGCAGTTATTTAACATCCTGACCCACTTTTCATGTCCCTTAACTGAAGTCCGACTGATTGGTTTCTAATTGTGCAGAAATTTTTTCTCAGTTCTAAAAAATTACATGTGTTATATGAATTGCATAACTTATGATAGATTTGTTCACTGCTTATATATACAGGTAAAACATTTATTACATATAAAATAAATTAATGTGTGTTTCTTTTTATCATTTCAGGGAACTTTACTAAAACATATGGAGGAACATGTCATACAAAGTGATATGACCCGCGACGATGTCATGCTCTACTACTCCACGGTATGTGTGTTAATTTATGTTATCATATTGTCTTACTTTGTTTATTTTATACATTTAGAGTATGGGGTGGAGCAATATAGCAAATTTCTGGTTTCCCAAGACTTGTCTATTTCCTGAGGCGTAATCATGCAGTGATCGCAGTGAACCGTCAAGTTATATATCTTTGGGTAAAAAATCACTATATCCACCTGAAAAATGGTCTAGGGTTGATGGATATAGAAGTTTTTGGTTTCCCTAGACATGTCTATTTCCAGAGGCGTAATCATGCAGTGAACCCTCAAAAGTTATATATCATTAGGTTGATAAATCACTATATCCACCTGAAAAAAGGTCTATAATTGTACATCTAGCATCTTTCTTTGTTATTAATAAAAAAACATGTCAAATCTTTTGGGGGAAGTGGTTTTGGATTTCTTAAAATAGTTATTAGTATTTATTATATTTACCTGTGATATACCTATCTATGTATTACCAGACTCATTACTTTTACCTATTAAAGATTATACTTACATTTGGTACAGGTGGGGTGGATGATGTGGAACTGGCTGGTGTCTGTCCTTGCGGTAGGAGCCGCTATCGTGCTGTACGATGGATCACCACTTGTACCTCACGATAACATTCTCTGGGATATTGTCGACAAACTCGGGTAGGTTTTTGTCACAGCTGGTTAACATTTATTCTTATATCCCCTATCATTCATTGATTTATAACCGGTTTTAGCTGTAAGAGATTTGTCAGTCAATTCCTAGATAATGACAAATTGTGCGAGGTGATTTTTTTTAACAAAAGTACCAAGGATGAAGTGGTTAATACCTACATGTACATGTAGTTCAAACACTGGCTAGTTCTCATCTCAAGGCTTTCTTTAGGGAATAATTCTGACATCTTGTGTTGTACAGGGTAACATTTCTTGGCAGCAGTGCTAAGTGGTTGTCTGTTATGGAGGATAAGGGTCTCACACCAGGTAAGTCCCCTTCCGATAAAGGGAGGTAATTATCATATAAGCATTCTTTGCTCTCGTTCTTCTCAACTGTTAAGAAATCTTAATAAAAGTTGTATTAATAAAATCAACATATATAAACAGTGCACTACTTGAAGCAGTGCACTACTTGAAGCTTTGATGGATGGGGTAATATGGAAATATATTGGGTCCATGAAAAATATTGTATTGGGTCAATGAAAAATGTTGGTTAGCCAAAAGGGGATAAACAATGATGTATGGTTAAGTTGCCTGTTTATCATTTTATAGGTTCCACACACAAGTTGACCTCTTTGAAGGCTATCTTGTCGACAGGCTCTCCCCTGAAGCCTCAGAGCTACGACTACGTGTACAGTAAGATCAAGGAGGACCTTCTCCTGGCCTCCATCTCCGGAGGTACGGACATCATCGCCTGCTTCATGGGTCAGAATTGGACCGTACCCGTGTATCGTGGCGAGGTCCAGGGATTCGTACTTGGTTGTGATATGGAGGCATGGGACGACTCGGGTGAGTGTTTGATAGATAGGAGCCATTGTATAGTATCAGATTAGTTAAGATGTCTGGCTACCATTTCTGTAAACTAGCTTATTTTAACATGCGATTTGATTTCACAGCCAGAAAGAAAGCGCAAATAAATTGCCTCGAAATATGTTTAAACTCCAGGTAAAGTATACTTCAAGAAGTTCAGATTGTGAAATTAAATCTCCTTGAAAATGTCATAAGGTATGAAAATGCGAAATCAAGTCAACTTGAGGAGCTAGTTTATAGTGAGCTGAAACAGCCTTGTGTACATGGGGTAGTTACCACGTTTTTTGACAGTATATATCAACAGTTTGTATGCTGGATTTCCACATAGTATTACATACTCTTCCAGAAGTGAGAGTTTATGTATCTGTAAACATTTTATCAGTATCCAGAGTTCATGTAGTGCTAAATACCTAACCTTACCAGTCACATAATATCATATCCAGACTTTATATGTAAGTTATATGTTGTACTAACTAAATTAGATTGGAAAAAAAAATTAAGATTATCATTCAGGTTTAATACCGGTATTTATCTGTGTAACATCAAAACCTATGCATTGTAAGTATTGTAATTCTCAAGATGTTGATAACATTTGGTGTTGAATAAAATATTAAAAGTTCTTCTTGATTTTTCAGCAGATATTAATTACTTTATACATTGTAAACACAACTAACTTTTATAAAGCATATATTATGATATATTATGTGTTATTCCCCAGGTAAGCCTGTGTACAACGAGAGTGGAGAGTTAGTGTGCCGTACACCCTTCCCTTCCATGCCTGTTTTCTTTTGGAATGATCCTGATGGGACAAAGTACCAGAAAGCCTACTTCAGCATGTACAAAGGTACGTCTTTGTCTGTATGCATTTGCTTCTACATCATCTCAAACTTTTGTAACTTTGAGCCAAAGTATCTTGTAACTTCGTTGGTTTTAGCAAAACATGGTAGGAATTCAAATGCACTTTTATTTGTCATAACTTAATTACAGTCAAATGTGTCTTATAAAGGACACCAAACAGACTAGCAAAGATATTCTTTATAGACAGGTGTCCTTTATACAGAGTTCAAGTATATAGTTAATTGCACTAAATGGGGTTGATGAGTCTGTCCTCTTTAGACAGGTGTCCTTTCTATAGAGGTCAATTATATAGTTAATTGCACTTAATGGGGTTGACGAGTCTGTCCTCTAAAGAAAGGTGTCCTTGTTATAGAGGTGTCATTTAAAAAATAGAGGTGTCATTTAAAAAAAAAAGGTGTCCTTTATACAGAGGTCAATTAGTTAATTGCACTTAATGGGGTTGACGAGTCTGTCCTCTAAAGAAAGGTGTCCTTTATACAGAGGTGTCATTTAAATAATGGTGTCCTTTATAGCAGGTTTGGCTGAAACTGTGGCTTAGTATCTATACTTTAGAAAGATAAGTGCACTGAATGGGGTTGATGCATGGGTCTGACCTTTATAAATAGGTGTCCTTTATATAGAGTTGTCCTTTACAGCAGGTTTGACTGAAACCATGACTTAGTAGCTATACTTTGGAAAGATAAGTGTTGTTTAATAATTGTCATTTAATATTCTAGATACCTGGGCACATGGAGACTTCTGTTGTGTAAACAAAGAAACTGGTGGCATCATCATGCTGGGACGGAGGTAAGTAAACCAGAAAAGGAAGGAATTTAATTGGTCATTTCATAAATTTTCAGAAAATTATAAAAGAAATATACAAATAATCACAATCTGAACATACATATCAATAATATTTCTTATAGATGGAGACTAAAAAAATGAAAAAGTGAATGACAAAGGTTTATTAAAACTGGAATTGTTTTTGTTTTAGTGATGGTGTGCTGAATCCTAATGGAGTTCGATTTGGTAGTGCTGAAATCTACAATGTTGGTAAGATTATATATTTTTTCAAAGTTAATCGGTTTTCACATGAATTTTATACTACATTCTCCTACTGTAGTATAGTTGTGTAATGGGACGATAGTTATGTCCCCTACATGAAATTTGAAGGAAGAGGGGAATAAAGTGTTACCCTGTCCCTGTGCTATTTTCAGCTTTAATACAGATATACACTACCCGAAGGGTGATTCGGGACTAAATCGCGCCGCGAGCGACGAGCGACAATCGAGCGAACTCGCCCGGAACTCGCTGCGGATCCGCGCAAGCGAGATCGCTCCCGCGGCGGTCCCGCTCCGCAAGCGATTTAATGCTCGCTCCAGCAGCGATCCCGCTGGCAGCGAGATCATCCGCTCCGGTAGCGATCCCGCTCCGGCAGCGAGATCATCCGCTCCGGCAGCGATCCCGCTCCGACAGCGATATGATCTGCTTCGGTAGCGATATGATACACTTCGGCATCGATTTGTCACCAAGCGATCTGTTGGTAGATATTGACATCGTTTCAGCTTTGACAAACATGCCGCGATGATTACTTAGCATGACACAATCTAAAACTAAAGGGACGAGTATAGTTAGCTAACGAACTAACCTTCTTCAACTTGCTCATCGGAAACTATGAAGAAATTGTTTTAAAATAGAATGATGTGTTAACACGTGCTTTGTGAATCAATCCTATTCAGTATTTAATAAAATATACTATTGATAATATATACAGTATATGTCCATGTGTTGTCTTTCCAAAATTTGACACTAATTCAAGATTTGATATATACTGATCTATTATTAGAATGTGTCGTGTAGTTTCGTCGTTTTTATCAAAATACCCCGTTTTTGGCATGATGACATACAAATGGTTGTGAAGACAAATTCAAACAATATGCATATTATATGCATAATTCAAATGTCTTTAACTAACTGGTATTTTTTTACCATCTGAATGATGTTTTTACGATATTGCCTCTTTTAGTTTATACTCAGAATATATACAGTAGATATTTTTAACCAATTCAAATTAATGTCAGATAATTCCTCTCAAAATCCTTATTTACTTTTACCATGCAACGTTATAGAATGCTTTGCTTCATGTAATTACATGTATATGTATGTAGTTTATTTATTATGTAAATTGTCTAAGTACGCCATCATTAGCTGGACATACCTAACGTTTGATGAAAATATTATTTGTATGAAGTGTTTTATACGATGCAAATTGTTTGACACTAAGATAAAAATAAAACAATTGACTGGATGTTGTTACTTGTCCTCGATATCTTCACTGTGCAATATATATTTATCTGGAAAGACCTGAAATCGACCAGCGGGGAAACAAAATACGATGAATATGCCTGTTCAATGTAAAAATACCAACTTTGCATATTCCAGCCAAAACGGTAAGTGCCTGTCATTATATTCATTTTTTTCGATCCCTTCTTTACTAGTGCTGATAATCATTTTTCAGAGTGTAGGACCGCCATCTTTGCTGTCACTAGCTAAAACGATGTACCATGAACCCTGTTTATTGGAGAATGGCATAGTGATATGTCATGTAAAGGAAAAATATTCTCAATTATCAAAAGAATAGTGCAACGATTTTTCACTTTGCAATTGTTCACGCTAAAATGAAGTGAGTACTCCTTTCAAGATCTAGACGCGATCACTTGGAGTATCAGTACATTTTATTTTATTTGAGTGTCACATATCAAAATCACATAAAAACAACCGAGTTTCCATCAGAGTACTAGTACATATGAAAATATTATGATAATGATATTCACACAAACTGACTTATGAGACACTAATTTGAAGTAAAAAAGGAAAAAACACACACATACACAATTATGTCACACCGAAACGGGTAAAAGAAGTAAAACTGAAAATGAATTGACCGATCGCCATGTGTAATATAAACACGTCTCGTGCTCGCAAACGCACGTGTTTCTTTTCAATGTCGGAGCATACATCGTAGCACACACAATACAAAATGCAAAGTCATGTGCGACTTGACTGACAGCTGGCGATCTGTCAATTATATGAAGTTAAAACACATATTTTATAAGGTACATGTAATATTTACCTAGCATGTTTTGTATGGGCGGACTGTAAGTTATGATTATCATCAAGTTCAAAGAAATGGGGATTAAAATTAAAAGCACAATTATAAAGATCGCTTCTAAAATATCAGTTATTAGTTAACAGTTGTCGGACTCCTAAGATATCCGCCTCTTGGTATCAGAATATATATTGTGGTAACGAGACTTATTTGGTGCGTGACGTAATCGACCCGCAGCTCATCACTATCAATATTTGCATACAGCGCCCGACACGCCTACCTGTGATTTTCAAAACCCGTTTCATAACCATTATTGGTCAACTTACACTCATATACATATCATGATATACACACTACATGTATGTCGCATTCGGATGCATTATGCAAGAAAAAGACAAAACCCAGAAAAAATATCATTACTGTTTATTTATTTGTTCATTTATCTTAAGGTGTTTTAACTACTTGTTCGACGAAATTCGTCGTTCTAAGTAAGATAATAAGAATTAATCATGAGGATGATTAAAATATACATGTATATATATCCCCTTGGAAATATAGGATGAGTAGCAACGTTTAATATTAAATAATTTCAATTTTTTACATGTTATGCGATTACCATTCTTTCTGTAATTCTCATTATTAAAAGGTGATACTTTACTCATTTATGTCCTTGTACAGATACGGATCCAGATACGCCGGAGGAGACGCCATCGGGGATCGTTATTTTCAGCGTTCAAAATTAACGCCTGTCCATCTGCCCTTGACCGGCAATTTTATAGTCAGGTAGACAATTTGTATAATGTAGCTGGTCCTTTGACAGGCAACTTTTGGTCCAGATAGAAGATATAAAAAACATAAATGGCAGTAGAATTGAAGAAAGGTTGAAGGTCAAACTGTACAAAACAAATTTTGGTAATATTCTGGTTTTCGGCCAATTTTGTTAAGAGCCTACGATACTAATCCGGATATGCAGATATATTTTGTTAGTAAAACTATTACTTTGCTAGTAATTATGTAAGCTATAGAGATGAATTGTAACTTTGTAAGGACCAGTAACTTTTAGGGTCAGCCGGTCCTTAGGACCAGCAGGAAAAATTATTTAAGGGAGAACAATGGTTGTTTTGCCGATTTGTTATCTGGAACGGTTTTTTTTCTTATAAATAAATTTGTCTTGAACTACTGTTTTCTTATATGCTTTTCAGTTAAAAATGTCAATCAATGAGGGACCAACTGCGATGAACGACCTAAACCTGTACAATTTTACCTGGATACGGAGGCTGGCTGAAGATAGAGGATTATATATATTTAATGGGGATACAACTTTCGTTTAGATTTCTTACTTTTGCAATTTCTAAAGACAGCTGGAATAAGTAACACATAATTGTTATAATCATCTTACTGATTTTTAATTTTTTTTTTCACTTCTGTACTTCTCTCTCTCCGTTTTAGTGTACACGGAATGGTTTGATGTATAAAACTTGCAAAACGCACCATTGGATAAAATTTAGAATGGACAAAGTACGATTTCCATTACGGTATTAGAGATAATGCGACTTTTCTTAGAACACACCTGAAGCCCCAAGCTTTGAACCCTGACCTGTGACGTCATGAGGACTCTACAGACTGTAAAGTAGTAGCTATGTTCAAAATGTAATAACTTTTTGTGTCCATTATGATATATATTCATTAAAAATGAAATTATTTGAAAGTAGTAGCTCTATTCAAAATCTACTACTGGATGTATGCATTCTGATATACAACGTGTGTTTATTATTTAAAATACATATAATACAAAATATCAAGCGGTTTTTTCCCTTTACATAAAGTGGGGTATCACATAAAGTACATACCTATCAAACTTGAAAGTTTCATGTAACAGCCTATAGCCTCACCTGTAATTATCTCCTATTGTTCTGTCTTTCACACGTAGTCTCCATTGGCCAACAAAATACCTTACCAGTATACCTAAATATTCAGAATGTTGGCTAAGTGTGAACCTTATGCATTATGTTGCGATAAGTTGTAACACTTAAACAAAATAAAGAATCTGAATCTGAACATCGATTTCTAAGGCACAAATACCTGTGTACATGTCCGATACATGTTTAATATATTCTCAATCACAGATATAGTTCGGAATACACTTGGAAATAGGGATTTATACCATACATATATTGATGTACCTATCGTAGATGAATTGCCATCTCTGCATAATTATACACAATAAAAATGTACATAATAAGTATATCCGCGGTGTTTAGAACTACATATACATGTACACGATTATTATATTGCTAATCACCAGTATATATCTTTGTCATTTAATTCTACTGTAATTTGGCGGTTCTAATTCTATATAACAAGTTTTTTGAGAACCGTCATATCACAAATATTTATAATTTATCAGGAGTGGTATTTTTCGACCAATTTGGTTTTGATGAAATAAATTCAGCTTTCATATAATACAGTACATCCGACGACTTGTTGATATTTCGCTCAAGTTCATTCATTAATGTCTTTACTTGAAAATAAAACATACACGGATCAGACGAAAAAAATGAGGCTGAAAATGTCAATGTCTTATACCAATAGCAGATATCAAGTATTGAAATCAGAATACTTCCGAATATAGCCAATGTCGTGCTGCGTTAATCTCTATACCTGTATACTGCTGTAACTAAAACGCGTGGTCAACCCTGGCTAATTAGGGGGCTAATCAGATTATGTAAGAAGGGTGTTTAGTGACCTGTCACGCTTTGTTGATTAGCACACGTCACGTGTCAAAATATCAGTCCACAGGTAAGTTATAGATGGACCATCATGTAATTGCCGTATAATGTTATATTCGTAAACAATTATAAGTCCTTGGTTTACAGTAAAATATATACCGTTCGTACATAACATATACAAATGTAACAAGTGTATAAAGCACTACATGAATTTACTTCAGAAACACCCATGTATGCACTTTAGAAACACCCATGTATGCATTTGTACATGAAGATATATGTTTCTGGTTACATGTATATGTATTTTTATACCAGAAACTGCAAAATTATTTACAAATGGCATGTCGAGAAAGAACAATGCAAATGTAATGCACAATGTCAGGAATTTAACATTTCTGATAGTTGCTAGATTTCGGATATCCAATTCTTTAACCAATAATGATAATCTATATGACCAATAAATGTACTGTAACAGTTGAAGATTGTTTAAAAAGAAGAGAAACACGTTTACAACTATAAATGAATTGTGTATTATATAATTCAAACTCGCAAGGTTTTTTTTAACCCCCCCGCCCTAATTTTGTCTATGATCTGCGTGTATTGAACAACGAAATACATTATATACATATTTTGTTTCTTTTCGTTATGTTGAATTGGTTCTTGATTATACAGAAACATGTTCAAATGGATGATTAAATATGACCATTTTTTTCCGAATTCTTCTCCTTTTAAATTACATAGTGAAAATTGAATATTCTCGAAGTTTGATAATTAAGTAATTTGTTAAAACAGAGATTAGATTTCTAGTAAAAAGATACCGAGCCGTGCATGTTTAAAAGTTTACGCAAGGCAGAGATAATGATAATTTCATTATTAAAATCTCTGCACAAGGTGATGCCTTTAGACTGCTTATACATGTGTATTTTAGCCTACTGTATAGACCACTACAATCCGCAGGTGTCACAACACTTAACCGACTTATTAACAACATAATTATGGGTAATTGGAAGTCGTGGGAAACATCCTGTAGCTTTCGCTGACCACAGGGGGTCCATCTCCATCCATACAGGTAAGAGTGACACGCGAGCTGATCCTCTGGTTGTACCTGGAAAACAAAGTACCTGGAAAGTGTCACTCAAACTGATACTACGACCAATCAAAACAATGCCCGCTCATCAGTCGGTGACTCTGTTGTCATGGCCTTGACTATTATCCAGTTTTATATGTCAACACGCACGAAGAAAATAATTTTCAAGAATGAGTACCAGGTTTAGTTTTAAGTACTGCTAGTAACGACAGTGACCACTGTGCACACACACGGTCTACGTTAAAAAAGCTATGTTTTCAATCAAATGAAGTTGGTGATGGAAACTTAATTCCATAAGCAGATAAGCCGAGTTCTATTATTAATCAAGGTTAATCACATTTTACATTCGGTATATTACACCACGACAGAGACATACATAGTATACTATCTAAATCTCTGCGAAAGGATAGACCATTGATTATTTACTCATGATTACATGATAAGAACTGTGAACACTCGCTGTTTTCTGCCAGGTAAGGTAGGTCACTTATATCCGAGACATAAGAAACATATATTATTTCTTGAGACATAAATGGTATAAATAGCTATCTAAATCTCTATATGAAATAAAACAATTTGATTGAGTCGATTGATTGATATCAATTCCACTGGGATACCAACCTACAGGTATACAAGGGAGTCCATACAGGGATGTCACAGGTAGGTCTGATCAACCAACCGTGAAATACACACCCGTGTCAATGGTTGTCCCATGCCTTGTCCTGGGGCGTAGTACAGGTGTGAAGGCTATGTTACATAATTACACCGGACACCTGAGAATATGATGTGAATGATGAACAATTTAAAGTGCAACATTGGAGCGGTAGGACTACCACGTGCACGCGGCCAGTTATTTGGTTATTGTACGCAAAAAGCAAAGCTAGAATAAAACTAGAATAGTAAGTTTCGTATTCAATTTCGAGACCTCACATGAACCAAGCACTTAAAATCGTATACGTACATATGTATGCAGGCTAGTGCAGACCACATATTAATAGTTACAACATATATCTCAAGTTCCTTGTTCAACATTTATATTTGCATGTCGTTCTAAAGAGCCTGAATACATATGTAAGTTATGTTTGAATAGTTATTTATCGTTGAAAATGCCAACCAGAACACATTACATATGGTATCGAGAATCCTAAAATACTTAAAAGTGTTGCTTAAAATATGATGAAATGTAACTATCAATTGACTATTTTGCATATCATAAAGTGAATCTCAAAACATCTGACGAAAAAAATATTCAAAATACTAACTTTTTGACTCTGAAAACTGGACGAAATTCGAGATTTAGACACTGTATGATGCATATGGCTGCCGTGCGCTTGGAACACCGTAAGGTGCTTAGTAAGCTTGTATTATGAACAACATGCGAAATCAATAGTAAGGAAACATTTCTACTTCTCATTGTTTTGTTTAATCCAAACTGATTTCTGCTTAGAATTGATTTGTATCGGTTATTATTAAAGTAACCCGTATTCATGAATAGTCTGTTTCCTTATTATCAAAGTATCAATTTATTGCCCGCTCTGTGCATACTTTTTGCATAGTATAAATATATACTATCTGTATTAGGGCCATTATATCATTTTATTTATCTTGTACGTACAACTTAATATATATATATATTATACGTACAAGAAAGTACATGTATCATGAACGTACAACTCAGTATCTATGGCTTGTACATGTACGTACAAGATAACACCTTATATGTATAAGATAAATAAAATGACATAGTGGCCCTAATACGCCGCCGTGGGCTTTAGATGATACGTATATTTTAAATTTAAAAGCATGTTTTCGTGATTTACTGAAAAAGTCCTTTCCTATCATTATGATACCATCAACATATTGGTGATGACTTACCTATATCTACACCGTAGACAATTCAAACAAATTTGCCTAATAATCCATCCAATCTGGTTTGTAATAAAGCTGTAATAAAATCGTTTGAATATTTAAATTTTATGTATGTTCAGAAACTTCTACACATGATATGTTCAAAGGCCTATTGAACTCAGTTTCTGTCAGCTGTCAAACTAATGTCAAAACTTCTATTCTTCTGACCATAAACATATATCGACATTCTCAAAATGGTTTATTTATTCTAACACTGAAACACGATCGTAAGAGGTTTGGAACAATGTGATACTTGCGTCTATAGGAGAACTGTTAGTAATTATACGACAAAAGAGGGTAAGAGCTTCTGAGAAACTTTGAAATTACATGTAGATCGCTGAAAATATCATCAGTTAAAACTAATGACGCAATATCAATTAACTATGCGATATTGTGTATACGTCATGTACATAAATGTATATCTGGATAATAATGTCGGTCACAATGTCTTCCTTTCCCGATGATTTCAATATAACTGCGTTCGAAATATATATTTCTGGTTCAATCCTATATACCCCGTGTCTTCCGGTATAGATAGACTATCAAAAGATTTAAAATACAAATGAAACTAGATATTTGTTTTATCATTTAGACCTCGTAAGCCAGACAGAAGTAACCAAATGATGTCAACGAGGTCAGTTTATTAATTCTGATCATGGAATCACTGCTTATTCGTGTTTGTGTCATTATAAAGATATAAAAAGCAAGACCATCAGCGTGTGAATGTCATAATGACACATGTATTTATCTGCTAAATTTTGGGACAAAATTGTTAAAGGGTTAAAATCTAGATGCAGATAGTTGTGCTTAGATCTATTTAGTTTTATTAGAAAATATAAAGCGTACCAAGTAGTACACATGATTATTGATCATTGAGTAATTTCACCAACGTACGTTTGGAATCCATGTCAGATTTAAGACTATTTATATATGTTTTCCGAGTATTTTGTTCTGCTATATATTTGAAAATTATAGCTTGTTTTTAAAAATGTCATTATCAACAGGGACATGTTTAATTAAAACAACATAATCCTTGATCCCGGTATACGGTTGGCAATGCAACTATACAAAGTACATGAAAGTCTCCGCGTTAACTTCACGTTGTTAAATTACACTTACGTAATTGAAACGTACATGGTATGGATGTAAGAGTAAAGGCTCTTTCATTCTTCCGGAATCGTTATTTTGTATAATAGATAATATGATTTCCCGATATTTCACTCTGTACTTGTATATGTCTGTTCCAAATAAATGTCACAATGACCATTTTCAACTACAAGATACTACAAAAGGAATTGGTACTTACCGTGAACATTCAGCGTAATTCTAACATCTTCCTGTAAACAATTCATTTATGTGCACATATAGTCTTGTTGTCGATTCTTTTCCATTTTGTTAAAATAGATTATGAATATGAAAAAAGAAAATGATATACATTGTATAAGACTTACCATGCCATGACTTTTCGAAACTGCTTAAATGTCGTACTAGTAACTGTTCCCGCTCCCGAGACAGATATGATCGGCGGGCGAATCCGCTCTGAGGGCGAGCGGTCTCGCTCCATGAGCGGGCGAATCCGCTCTAGGAACGAGCAGCCGAACTCGCTCTACGAGCGGGCGAACCCGCTCGTAGAGCGGGGAGGACAGCGGGCGGATCCGCTCTGTGAGCGATGGATCATCCTCCCGTCCCGCCGCGATCCCGCTCCAACCTCGCCGCGATCCCGCTCAAATTCCAAGCGAAAGCTCGAGCGATTTTTCGCCCGCGGAGCTATTTACTCCCAAATCACCCTTCGGGTACTGTATCTAGTTTATCAACATTTGCATTAAGCGCAAACATACAGAACTGCATTAAACCTGCTATATTTGATTGATATTTTAGTTACTTTAATTCCACCAAATTCAGGAATTTCTTACAGAATTTTTTAAAAGTCATATGGAATTAACACTTCTACAGGTTGTTTAGTGAAAATAAACCCCTGTGAATAAGTTCCAACCCGTAAATCATGAAAATTTACATCTTCAAAATTATCAATTGTACAGTCTCCAAAATACATTCTATTGTTGTCTTGTTATAGTTGAGTCCTTCAAGGAGATAGATGACAGTGTATGTGTGGCACAGAGGAAGTCAGACTTGTCAGAGGAAAGGGTGGTTTTGTTTGTCAAGATGGCCAAGGAAGGTGTCTTCAACCAGGAACTTGTGAAAAGCATAAAAACCAGAATACGAGCAGAACTATCAGCGAGACATGTGCCGTCTGTTGTCCTGGAAACGCTTGCAATACCGGTATGTGGCACTCAATTAACATGTTTAAAATGCTTTAAACCAACTTTTACAATTTGTTCTCGCTAATATAGTGGTGAAAAGAAATGCTCGAAAGTTTATTTCTGCAAATTAACAACATCTTTAATTCTTGCACAATTGAAATGAAAGATATTTCCATTCAGTTTTAAATCCATGAAATCTAATCTCCCCGAAAAACCTTTGAAACTGAAATCACAAAATTTATTAATGATATCGTGGATAAAGCTCTTTCCAGTCCTCTAGACTTTGATATAATGAGTTTAAGGTTAAATGAGTTGTCCCTCTTTGTTTTCACAATACACCATCAGATCAGGTGTAATGAATTATCCCCTTTTGTTTTCACAGTACACCATCAGTGGTAATGAGTTATCCCCCTTCGCTTTCACAGTACACTAGTAGTGGTAATGAATTATCCCCCTTTGTAACCACAGCACACTATCAGTGGTATTGAGTTATCTCCCTTTGTATTCACAGTACACTATCAGTGGTAAGAAGGTTGAAGTAGCAGTACGAAGAGCCATACATGGTCAGGCTGTACCTCAACAGGGGGCGCTATCAAATCCAGACTGTTTACAGGCCTACTACAACTTACAGGAGCTACAAGGATTCTAAAGACTGTGAAATCAGAGCTTCTGATAGGCTAATGAACACTGAACACTGATTGGCTAACTACAGAAGCTACAGAAATACCGAAGACAATTGAACAAATCTTCTGATTGGCTACCTATTTGTAATCTTGTTTTTTAGCAGGGTGTATTTTTCCTTTGGCTCTATAATATGTACTATATAGCTGATTATTTAAAAGGTAAATCAATTTTGCAATTTTGACTTTAATATTTACCTGTGAAGTAAATATGCAATTAGTGAAAATTTAGTGATGTGGTATTCAGAGTAAATATGATTTACAAACTTCTTGTTTCATCATGGATATTTATAAATATTTTTGAACTCATAAGTGTCCTGTGAAATACATATGAATGTTATATGTTTATAAATCCACAAATAATGTCTATGATGTCAAACTGTGATGTATTTTTGTGTTTTGTATTTATACAGAGTTATCTTCCCCTGTGGGTCGATGGTGATCTTGTTTTTGTTAGGGCAATGTAATATTCCTAGGAGAAAGTAGTGACATAATAATCAGAAGCTTTCTTCAAGTGCAGATAACTCTATCATGTGTTGTGACGATAACCAAATATACAATCAGTATTGACTACATTCCTTAAAGTTATGTACATAAGTATTTGTATTTATGAATGTATATGTATTACTATAACAGCATTATACAATAATGAATT
Organism: Argopecten irradians; assembly: GCF_041381155.1. Lineage (NCBI taxonomy): Eukaryota > Metazoa > Mollusca > Bivalvia > Pectinida > Pectinidae > Argopecten > Argopecten irradians. The sequence goes on along the minus strand of NC_091142.1, from coordinate 8,356,879 downwards.
ATTACTATAAAAATACTTATTTTAGCATGCTTGCAGAAAACTAAAATTATGATTTACTAGCAGAGACATAATTTAGTGTGATTCTGTGGTTCTTTACCAGAATAATTCTTTTACAAAATTTAGCATATACATGAATCAGTACTTCAAAGACAGCACGAAAAGTGCTGAAATAAAACTACCACTAAAATAAGTATGATTACAGTATATTCAATCAAATAAGTACCCATGTACTTTCTCTCTGATTTATACACTATAAGGATATGTCTTGTTTATGTCTGAAGAAAATGACATACCTAACTTCATTGATATCTATTAATAATTATATTTATTAATTACATTTTTATGGTAATTATTAAAATTTTTAGCTTAAAGCAATTTGATGACTTCAGCATTAACTATATTTTCAATAAGCACCTAATTTTATTTAAAGATGCTCCACCACTGACAAATGGTATTTTTTCACTAACAAAAACAGGAGCAGACAATTTGGTATTTTTCTTCAGTTACAAAATTTACTTACTTAACACCATTACCACAATTGAAAAGTTTGAGCTTCTAATTTTACTTCAAGTTAAAAATATTAAAAATAATTAATTGCATCCCGAAAAAATTCTGTGGCACTATATCCTATATGGAATGAAGTACTGATTGCGCATGCACCAAAGATGAAATAAATTATTTTATACTACTTTTGTGTTAATTAGGCATATGAATACACAATTAAACACCAATTATTGTTCAAATGATGAACATTATTTATGCTCTGTCGGCGGTGGAGCATCTTCAATTTTTTCAGATATGTCATGTCTAAATAATGATAGTCTTATGTTGAATATTTAATAATCTTTTGCATCATTCTTACTCACATAGTGTGTCTACTTAATATGAACAATAGATACTCGTGTATAACTATGCAAGATGTCAAAATCACTTTTACCTGAAATAAGATCAAAGATTATTTTCCCACTCTGCCAACATATGTTTCGGACAAGAATATGGAGGAAGGCAATTCTCTTCAGTCCCGTCCCGTTTACTTTCGCATTTTTATCTCAAACAACTTTTTCTAGTTGTATTTACAGATATTTATCAGTATGTGTTAACATTGTTCAAGACAGCTTACATATATTAGTTTGAATAGTATTATTAGACTTGTTACAGGTCAATGTTAAAATGTTTCAAGACATGTTTAATGTAAAAAAGATCATAATTAATTTTTATGTACAATTGTATCTACAAGAGGCATGTTTTTAGTTCAAAAAAACAAATTTCCTATTTTTATTGCATATCATTTTAACACCTCATCACTCAGTTTGGCTTTTGCCCATGACAAGCAGCCATTTTGAATTCTGATGTTGAAATTTTGTACATTTATTTCTCAAGCATTGATAGGATCTGTCTCAAATTTCTTGCGTGGACTACCTAGGGCCTTATACCATTGTCATGCATATTGCATTTTGGGACCAAGTGAATATTAATATAAGATTAAGTTTGTTGCCATTAATTCTTATAAAGGATGTACATTTTGCAAATCTAAACTTTGTTACCGTTATTTGGCTTCAATTTTAATTGTAGGTCGGCAATTTTTAGTTTGTGATTGATAAGAATGAAAACATAATTGATCTGTGGAAAGCTTTATATTTTTCATAAAGAATAAGGAGAGAGGATCCCTCTTACAATATTTACTGATATAGAATGTTCTTTGGCGCATGTCAAAATCTGTCTGTTATCACTTGTTATAGCAAATCTTTAGTGGATATTAACTACCTGGTATTAATGTAGGTTAACAGGGTGTTATACAATTTACATTGCAATTAAAAACTGGCCATGTCAAAGAATTTTAACTAGTGTTGTTAAATGCATTTTGTATGTTGTGAACTTTTAACAAAATTGTTCAAATTCTTCTTAACATTTTCTTTTATGAGGGTAAGATAATTAAAAGATTCACAAGTTCTTTTATGAGGGTGAGATTAATAAAAGTTTCAAAAATGCAATTTATTGCTTTTTTGTATGATGAAAAAATATTGAAAGTTTGTTTATGAAGGTTTTGTAATTCTTGAGAATTACAACCCATCCCCATTGCTTTATGACGATTAAGATAAGATGTTTAAGAATGGATATTGTATAAATCTTGACTCTGACCGACTTCCGTGGGGCAGGAGGGATGGAGCCAGATAGGAGAAATAGGGTTACTTTAGTAATTCCTTAAAAGAACAATTCAGTGAGGCTAATTATAACTGCTACATAACCACAAAGCAAATTGACATAAATGTTTTGTTCTATATTCCTTATGAAACATATAACAAGAAATATTGACAAATTTCACGACATTCTTAAGGATTTTGTTTGATACCGTTGAAATTCCAAATCGTTGATCAATATACGATTAAGCAGGTACAACATACATGTACGCTGTACCCATACCCGAGCCAAAGTAACGCACGTTAAACAAATTCAATACATAACCACTGAGGAGTTGATGAAATTATTTCTAGAGAAGAACATGCATCTAATAAGGTAAACACACTACTGTAAAGGGCGATTTGAGTAGTCTTAGACAAAGAAGTCTTTACTACACTGGCAAGGGTTAGGGTTCGGCATACAAGACATTCGACACAACGAGTTTCAACATTTCACATACATTTCACTACAGTGTGCTTTTCTGGCATATCACAGTAAAACTAACTAAATCTAATTTCTATTAAAACTGGTTTGTTTCCGAAAAATATCAAAGGAGAATGTACATTGAGACTCGAATATGGCCGCAAAATTAATTCTCCAGTAAAGAACAACATATTTTACAAAAAATTATGTTTGATGAATCTGGCAAGTATGAGAGTTTTTATTGATGTGGATCAGAGTTAATATTTTTCGGCCTAAAAGATTAAGGCCAAATAACTGGGTCCTATCATATCTACTCCAGCCAGAAACACCCTTGAGAAAACAGGAAAAGGAGAGATTGTACAATTCTTGGCTCTGACCTCCCTGTGAATGAAATAGAGTAATTTGGTGAGACAATTTATTCCTTTAATTGCTACTAGTCATGAAGTTTTGACTGGACTGTAACGTAACCCAAGGCCAGAAAATTACTGGGAAGGAGAGGCAACGAGTTTTGTACATTTAACTCAGGCCTCATGGGGCAGAAGGGTCCGGGTCCAATGGAGGGGAAAGAGGGTCTATCAAGTTGTTACATCCTTAAATCGTATTCTCAGTTATAGAAAATCTTCTGGCCGGCAGATCGTAAGTGTAAACTTAACATCATCAACGCGAACTGTATCCATGACCCAAACTTCTGACTTTGTAGTCGCATGAACGAAGGCCCGTGGGTGCATCTTTAGTGCAAACAAAAAAACTAATTACAAAATCCTAAAATAGTCGAGCAGATTGAGGCGTGCAAAGTAGAATATAAAGACCAAGTAATGTATAACAACAACATGGGAGAATAACTGTGCTCGAGTCCAAATCTGATACATGTCTCGCAATATAATGAACACTGTCCCTTCTGACAGAAAGAAAACACCTGTGGGTTGTCCTGAACCTGGCGCTGAAACATCACCGAGAAATGTCTAAAGAAAAGCTTTATAAAGAAAGCAACCCAACTGAAAACAGTGGTGTAAATAACTGAATCAGCATGGCCACCGGCTCCCACTTTACATCACATCTGGGCGTAAACAAAGGTACTTGGAAGCGACTAAGAGAAGAGAAGGCGTATAAGGTACTACACTACACATGTAGCTGTATGTACTTACAAAGCTTATCCTAATAAGGATTGGGTAGCTTTGTGGAACATGTGGATTCTTGATCATACGTCCAGAGGAAGTAGTTGGATGACATTAGGAACGCAAATGCTCATCAAAAGGCGCCTACACGAAATTCATGACAGTTCGTTCCTGAGAGAATCAACGTCTTGATGGAAGTTTTGCGTTGGACAATGGAAAAACATGTACGAATGGTGTTACAAAATGTGACAAACTACCATGTCCAGCTAAGAAAGCTATGAAATTTAGCCTGGAATTTGTAGAACGTCCTCGTCATCAGAAGCTCGATGCGTATGACAATTAGGATATCCTCAGAGAGCATCAAATACAACAGCAGATCAGTCATACTACATAATCGCCGACTGTCCGATCTAACTAAGGAATTGATATCAAGTGTGAGCATGACTTCTTCGACACAATGTACTTTGACTGATACAGACCGCATCCACTTTACCATGCATTCTCTATATGCGATAAGCCCCCAAATAGAAGAAACGATGTCTACACATTTTGTTTCGACAGAGTTACATAAGACGTGCCACGATAGATCATCTGGACAAAGAGACCAAATGAGGGGGACAAAGGAGGCCGTACTTTGAAAATTCATTAATATCGTAAAGGCCGTATTAACAGACAGTGGGGAAAGTAAGCGCAGTATTGAGGACATGTTGGCAGTGCTGTTAACAGTCGGTACAGTCTTGGCTGTTTATGGCATGATGCGTGAATGTTCCGTGAAGCATTTTTTTCTACCAGATAATAGCTGGTTACCAAGACGAAGATCAGTCACTATACGTTAATTTAAGTCTCTAATTGTCCAAGCGTCTTGTAGATGCGAATGAAGCTGGCAATACAGTGTAAGGGATCGAGTGGAAACGATGACGAGGCTTGTGATTGAAAATCATTACACACTGCAGGATCGTATTGCGTATCTGGGTCGATGCCTGTCCTAGTAGCAGCTCATTTGGAGAGACGGTGTCCTTCGTTTATTGTAGTTTTGTGTTTTCACTTTCGCGTTTTGTTATTAGATGTACACACAGATTTTTGCGTTCATGATTTCATACAACACTGAAAATAAATTTAAGTTCCGTAACCCGGGTGCATCATGTTTCTGAAAGGTCATTTTGTCTTATGATATAATTGGGTATGGTTCCTGTGGGTCACAGTAGTCAGATGTCATTTGTACGTTTTGGGTTCTATCCTGCGGTCACTTTCAGAAGGTCATTTGTCGTTGGGTATCATGCGATCACGTTCAGAAGGTCATTTGTCCTTGGAGTTGGGTATCCTGAGATGACGTTGCGGTTCAGAAGGCCATTTGTCGTTGGGTATCCTGCAGTCATGTTCAGAAGGTCATTTGTCCTTGGAGTGGGGTATCCTGCGGTCATTTTCAGAAGAGGTCATTTGTCCTTGGAGTTGGGTATCCTGGAATCATGTTCAGAAGGTCATTTGTCCTTGGAGTTGGGTGTCCCTTTGGGGTCACGTTCAGAAGGTCGTTTGTCGTTGGGTATCCTGCAATCGTGTTCAGAAGGTCATTTGTCCTTGATATTGGGTGCCCTGTGGTCACGTTCAGAAGGTCATTTGACCTTGGATTTCGGTGTCCTGTGGTCATGTTCAGAAGGTCATTTGCCCTTGGAGTTGGGTATTCTGCGGTCACGTTCAGAAGGTGATTTGTCCTTGAAGTTGGGTTTCCTTTAGTCACATTCAGATTATAAAGAGCCATTTGTCCGTGGAGTTGGCTGTCCTGTGATCAACTTCAGAAGGTCATTTGTTTTTAGAGATGGGTATCCTGCGGTCACGTTCAGAAGGTCATATGCCGTTGGGGTGTCCTGTGGTCATGTTCAGAAGGTAATTTGCCCTTGGAGTTGGGTATCCTGCGGTCACGTTCAGAAGGTGATTTGTCCTTGAAGTTGGGTTTCCTTTGGTCACATTCAGATCATAAAGAGCCATTTGTCCATGGAATTGGCTGTCGTGTGATCAACTTCAGAAGGTCATTTGTTTTTAGAGTTGGGTATCCTGCGGTCACGATCAGAAGGTCATATGCCGTTGGGTTTCCTGCGGTCATGTTCAGAAGGTCATTTGTCCTTGGATTTGGGTATCCTGTGGTCACGTTCAGAAGGTCATTTGTCGTTGGGTATCATGCGGTCACTTTCAGTAGGTCATTTGTCCTTGGAGTTGGGTATCCTGTGGGGTCACGTTCAGAAGGTCGTTTGTTCATTGAGTTTGGTATAACTGTTGTTGTATTATGTCTATGATAAAATTCAAATTTACCTAGAGGGCAAATGTTGATTTTTTTTAAATTCTCACCGGCTAAAGTTTAGCTCTTGAATTCGTTTTTCACCGAATTCATTTTTCAAAGCATCTACCTAAAGATTATACCTATGGCATATTTTAAAAATCTTTTGTCGACAGAATTTAATCGATAACATGCCAAATATTTGGAGAAAACCTGCTATTTGTTTTTCTCGAAAAATAATAATTTGTAGTCAAACTAATGAGTAAATACCATTATAAATGGATATTAGATAAATAATGAAGTACACGTACCTTTCATTAGCAAAAATAATTAAAAAAGAAAAGAAAATATGATCAAAAGATCGAAGGACACAAGGGGTCCCTTGACACTGTGACATACCTAGAGTATTTATTAGCAAACATTATTCTAGACCCATTATGCATTTTAAATCTGACAAAAAAGAAAAAGGCTCATTTAATTAACACTGCATCAACTAACTTTACATTCCTAACTTGAAATAACATTTGTTTATGAAATATGCCAATTTAAAAAAAATACATGTATTATTATAAAGTCTAAATTATTTAGTGTTTGATTAAGATTTTTTTAATTCTATTTTTTTAAATACATATATGTTTTAATGTTGCTTTTCAAGATTTAAAAAATACTTTCCTTACTTACATGATTTTTCCGCCCTGTTCCGGATATAGCGCAACGTCCTACTTTCACTTTAGATATCCAACTCACATTTTGATGACGTAGTACGCAATCCATGTGGTTTCGGCATGCGCCATTTCTCACGACCAAATCGGACATAATTTGATAGCAGCTGTCTATTTTCATCTTCATGAACTGCTTTTTGATAACATTATTGGATCAAATTGAGATAAAACATTGACACTTATACATAAGTACGGGTAAGTGTGTTTAAATCTGATCATTAATATCGTTCAACCGTGGCAAATAGGAATGCCGGTAACAGAATAAAGAGAAGAAAAGAGGGGGGGGGGGGGCGAATTCTAGTGCAATATGTTGAATGTAAGTGCAATAAGAGCAAGTGTATCCATTGCTAGTGATCAAGGCATTCCATCGGTCTCGATTATAGAATGGCATTACTATTAATGCCCACTCAGATGAAAAAACATTTCCCTCAACTCCATCTTGTATTTACCAGGTTGTGCAAAACCACGCATATGGGTGTAACAATATTAATCCTGCATTTGAGTAAACATGCTTCCATTATGCTGTTGATTGGACAAAACTTCTAACAGCATTGTGCATACAACAAGAATAAGTAACGAAGAGAGGATTATTTGTGTTATGGTCCAGGCTCCTTAATAATCTGTAAATGATTTCCAGAATAGAGTTTTCAGTTATATTTGTTAGGGTGGATGACTAGCCCGGGATAATCTAGCTGGCCCTGACACCAGACTTGGATATTTTAACAGATATATGTCTGGGAAAGGACATCTATCTGCACAATGTCTAAGTATCTGTTGTCAGCTAGTCCTGATTATCTCGGATATTGGGTAACCGACTTCATTGTAAACATGCATGTATATGCACCCTGTATACTAGAACGAATAATCATACCCTGCCTCCACTTCGGTTCCTGGCAGGGTATGAATTCCACCCCGTTGCCGCTAGTGTTGCAAGCCCCGATGTCATCCACATCGGGCACTTTGAGACTGATAAAAATATATTTTTCGGGTATTATCCTTATGTAACTGTATTGTTCTGACAACTATGATCAATATTCAATTCACAAACCTTTCGATTATAATCTTTCATCAACTATTAGTGGTAAAATCCAAGGCAAACACAACACATGTATAATTCTGTTCAAATACGCCGCCATGTTTGATTTACCGGAAACCGTGACGAAATGAAACACTCAACAGGTAAAATATGTTTAAAAGTTTTAAAAAGCCAACAAACTAAGAATAAATATGGTGAAACTGAACAAATGTAAGTATTATTAAGAATTAAGCAAAAAAAGAATTTTTAAAGTTCATGTTAAAAACTTTGTAACATTTATTTCTCACATAGCTAGCCATGTAAGATAGAGTTGTCCCATGAAAGACAGCTATGTAAGATAAATGTATCTTACATTAGCTGTGACGTCACAATTGCCGAACAATCAGATGACGTCATATCAGCCAAAGTTGACGTCATTTTTCTTCTATTTCGATTGATTTGCCGGATTTATTTACCATTTCATTTGTTTAATTTGCATTTCAAACCGTTTTACCTAAGATTTCTTGTTTATATTTATTAATATAAACCAAACTTTGATGAGCTCTTTCGAATGGCGTTCTTATTTTTAAAATCGATCAATTATTTAAGAAGTTAAAATTTTGTCACAAAATGGCTGATTCACCTTTCGTGCAAGTAACTCGACAAGCAATGTGAGAAAATAACTCTTTCATATGTAAAATTATGTAGGATAGAACTATTCCACCCTCCACGGGTACAGAATTTTGGGTCAGAAACCTCGGCAAGCCTCGGTTCTGACCCAAAATTCTGTACCCTCGGGTGGAATAGTTCTATCCTACATATGTACATATGAAAGAGTCATATATTCTTTCGTAGTGAAAATTTGTAGGTCAATCCATATATGGTACTAGGTGCCATATTTGGAGCGCGAGACTTTCTAACGAGAAGCATCATGGCGGCCAAATCAGGGGTGTAAAAATTTATTTCAAAGCACTAGCCCAGGGCTAGTAGACACCAAAATCTCACTAGCCCGGCCTAAATATCTACTAGCCCTGCCAAAAAAAAAGGAAAATTTATAATACCAGTATTTTTTATACTGTATAAATTCAAATATTTTTAATTGAGTGAGTTTTTTTTATTTATTTGCATCTACTTTTTTATTTAAATTCAAATAAACATTAAGAAAATCTTTAATCTGTGATATTTCTAGAACACAATTTTTAGATTTTTTTTTAATCCTGAAACCGGATTCTGGATTCCCGACCTTTGACCCGGATATTAGAATAACCATAACAAATATGGCTGCCTGCTGCAGTGCAGGCATGGCTTTGCTGCCGACTTTTTGAGGAATAGATTCCAGTTCTTTAACTTCGTTTTTGTAACTATTAAAATTTACTGATCTGATAGCTGAGATGACTTATTTGATGGTTTGTATATTGTTTTTCTAGAACTTGTGTTGCAAATTACGTAACTTTCACATGAAATGCTATGCATCACTATTCACTGTGGTGATCGGGAGGCCTACTGTACCTGTCTACAATTGTAAATAAATTATACAACATGACTTTATATTAAGATTTAAAGTAAGATACGAATATTACATAGAATTGCAATGTTTTTAAAAGTGTTATTATGACTTAATAATGATGTTTTTCGTTTTGAAATATCTTTGAAAAAAGTCACTAGTCCCGGGCTAGTATGGCTAAAATTTCCACTAGCCAAGCTGAAAATTTTGGTAGCCCCGGGCGTCGGGCTAGTGGATTTTTACACCCCCTGCAAATGAGCCGTGTCGAAGATGTGAGCCATTCAAAAGTGCTTCAAAACATAATTTAGACATGGAGGTGGGTAAATAAATAATCATTTTATGTTAAAAATGTTTGATATTGTTGAATTTAATTAAAAAATTACATGAAACACATGAAATGCAACATTTTCACCGCTGGATGTTTTGCAACACTACGGGCAATGGGACGGAATCGTAGCTCTGACGACGACCATCTGTCAGAAATCCATTTCCGTCGCTCGTTTCAGAGCTACGTCATCGCAGCTACTGTATACGTGTACGCTGCATTCTACTGGTTTATCGACCTACTTCAACATGGTGAAGATTATATCGAGTTAACATTAATAGCTAATGCATAATAAAAAGATGGAGACTTGTGTCTACAGATTCATGATATAAATATTCTTAAAATCATTGTATTGCAGAATTCTAAATAATTATGGCGGGACGTTTCTTCCGAGGATCAGACTCTGAGTCTGACAGCTCAAGTGATTAAGTGATGAACCAACATTCTGCACCACAGAAAGATAGGCCTATGAGGCCGGCGTAAGTATTACTTTTAACCTTCACAATAGTTCACGATTTCCTCTGGATCATTGTTGAGGACCAATTATAGTACTAGTGTTAGGTTGAAAAATTTCAATTGATTACCAGTAATTTCAAACACAAACCGATTGATAATCAATAGTTCTATCGTTAATGAGGCATGTTTTGGAAAAGTTTAATTTGGGAATGACAAGTTCTGCATCCATACAATGAAAACATTATTTTAATGCATTTTCTGAAACCTACCAATAAATTAATAACAAAATCTGTTAAAGGTATAGTATAGCTGGTAGTTTTGGTCTAATTTTACAAACTAAAATTGTTTTGGTTGAAGTAAGTATTACCATTAAAATCATCTTTAGATGAATTAATTTTCTGATTTCAGGGCTTTCCAGTTGAGTGACGATGAAGAGGAACAAACTCGAGTTGTACGAAGTGCTAAAGACAAAAGGTAATATTATTGATAGTTAATTGTATAACTTTGATTCACCATTTTGATATACCGTATTCGACACAATAAGCGCCCAGGGCGTTTGAAAAATTGAAAAATGAAAAGGTGCTATTAAGACGAAATTATTGCAAATCTATACAATTTTGTATAGTTTTGGTCTTTGTTTATGCCAGGGCAATTAAAAACGAGGCCTCAAAATGGGCGAGGGGCCGCGCTTATAGGGACATGGCGCGCTTATTGGGTCGAATACGGTACTTTGAAATTCTGTTACATTTATTTGTAACAAGATGAGTAATTTTAGAAAGATGAAATGTCAACAAATTAAAATGTGTGAAACTATTACTGACATCAGAGATATGAAGTTTTAACATATTGTAGAGTGTTAATAAATCAATTAAAAACAGAGCTCTATATAGCTGGAAAATGCTGACAAAATACAACAGAAAAATAATTATAATGAAAGTAAAAATTGAAACATAAGAAGCATAGAGCATATCGTATCTGACACAGATGAGAAAAAATAATTACAACTATCTGAAGATACATGTTTGAAAAGAAAGTGATTTTAGTCGCCTGTTATTGCAAAAAGCAGACTTGTAACTACGTATACTAATGATGGAGGCTTTAGTTTAGGATTAGTGCATTTATGTTAATTAATTTGACAGGTATGAAGAACTGCGAAAAATCATTAAGTTAATAGGAAACCACAAGAAGATTAAGGATATGTCAAAGGTCTTGTCAGGTGGGTGCAATTTCTGTAACATATCAGTTATATATAGTTAATAACTCATGAGTGTTAGGAATTTAAAAAAAAAAAAAAAAAAAAATTACGAAATACAACAAGTTGCTAAGACATGCCTTGTCATGTTGTCTTTATGAGATAAATATATATAAGTTATATTTATCAGTTGGTATAATGAAAACCTAGTATATTTATGAGATATTTAATAATTATAGTTATCAGTATATAACATGAAAACCTGGTATATATTGTTTACAATACAACCTTATGAAAGGAAATGACTAGTGTTCAATTGTATTCCAGGTTTTGAGGATTTAGGCCGTGCTTACGACAAAGCTAAGAAGGTGGTAGATAAAGAAGGTGGCACCCCACGGTTCTACATACGATGTCTGTCAGAGTTGGAAGAATTTGTTAATGAGGTAAAAATTCACGCGATAAATTATTAACTGTTTACTTACACTGAGACATACCCTCAGATTTTGTTGTCTTCAACTCTGGTAAATAAACATTCGTTATTGACAAGAAATATTAATGCAAAACAAATCAACAGATCTTGAATATGTTTGATATTTTGAAGGATTTTCTTGAGTTATTTGCTTCTGACTTAAAAGGCTAGACTATACAATCATATGGTGTCATATATTTCCATGTACTGCTTTTAATTATTCCTTTGTAATTGACCTTGAACTTTGGAAATTGTCCTTTGTGATTGACCTTGACCTTTGTTTTTCATCTGTGTCTGCCTCTCACAAAAAACATGTCTCATGCAGTGGGAATGCCAGAAAATGTCTTGGAATATTGTCCAATATCTTTTGTCGGTGAAATAAATTGATATATATGACCAAAAGATCCATGGATCAATAATATAAAAACCTTTTATCAAAACTGCAAATAAAACTACAAAATGAAAAATGTTTCAGTAAATTTTGAAGTTGTCACCATAAGTAATGAAAAATGGACCCACAGGTCGACAAAATTTCCCTCGTAGAAAGGTCTTTTGGCAATAGTTATCCCTTCTGGTTTGCAGTTTACTACTGTACCTGACTCATTGTCTGTTGTTTTCAGTGCTGGGAGGATAGAGAGGCTAGAAAACAGATGAGCAAGAACAATGCCAAAGGTTTGACAACTCTTCGACAGAAGCTTCGAAAGTACAATCGCGATTTTGAGGAGCAAATCAGCAGTTATAGAGAGGTAAATTTGTAGCTGAATGGTAACTGTCTGTAATTTGATATATAAAAGTAGTTAATCAATTGTTAGCCATAGAATTATATGTAAGAATAGTTTAGAACATTATAGAAATAAAAAGATCTTGTTTCTTTTAATAACAGCTGTATCTGACTTCAGAAAATCGATAAATTCTTATGACCTTTGCTGTATAAGCTGAGATTTCTTCTTATATACCCCCACCATTTGATTATTACCGATGTCTATCCTGTCCCGTTCCATCATGAAAGAAGGATACATAGTTTTATCCATGTCTTTCCCATCATGTCTTTTTAAGTTTGTTCAGAGTTTGAGGAATTTGATTTAATGACATTTCCAGTATGAAGAAATTTTGGTTACCTACTTCATTTTGAAATTTTTTTATTCATTTATAAAAATAAAAAACTGAATGTCTATTTCAGCATCCTGATGAAGGTGATGAGGATGAAGAGGAAAAAGGTAATGAATTTATTCAGATGAAAGATAAAATATGAAATAGCATGATAAAGAAACCAGTGTGCTTCTTGTATAATTTCAAACCATTCCAACTATTTTTATGCTATAAACAGGTATGATACGGACTTGTAGTTTTGTATACAGTAAGCCATCTTTATCTCTTTTCAATCTAGAGATATACAACATGCCTTTGGAAATAAATCAGAATATCTCTGTAAACCAGGTCAATAAATGTATCTTTACATCTGATTTCACACTGGGCATATACAGCATACTTTAGGTAAACAAACCATCATATCTCCCTCAGATCAGGTCAATAAATGTAAATGTTGTGTTGTAGTGGAAGAGAAGGAGGTTGATACAGAAGAAATAGCTCCAGCACCTGTCGTACCCGAATCTGCACCTGTCTTCCAGAAACAGGAGGTACATAAACTACTACATCTTCCATGATAAAGATATCAAACTTACAGTATTTCTATCAAATAAGTTAGAAACCAATTGTTTGCAGTCTAAGCCTCCATTCTGAAAATCAATGCAATATATTGGAAAAAAAACTGAATTTTGTAATACCTACTGTTGTGTGGTTTGCACTAAATTAATCTCTTTAAAAAAATCCTTGAAATTTCAAGGGTAAGGGGTTAAAGTGTTAAATTTGTAGTGCAGTATTGAAGAATTCCAAGGACTCGTTTTCCTGGGGTTGTGGTTGCTGTATAATAACTGGCACTTATATAAAATATCCTTTCTCATTCTGTGATAAAGGGTTGTAGATTTGTGCCAACATTAACGAGAAGGATAATTAGCTACACTGGTCCTTATACCACTTGTAGTCAGTCCCCTTCCGACAGGCTTCCAAACTACCTATTATTGAATAAGAAATTGAAACGATCATAGACTCATTTAATTAATTCTTAGCCTTGATATTGAATTTACATGAGATTTATAACAATTCAGGAGTACACATGAAAACAACTTTCAACAGAATTTCATGGCCAGATTCATGGGATTTGGTAATTTCATTGTATTTCATGTGTATTTCATATGTGTTTCATGACATTAATGTACAGTTCTGATGCTATTGATCACGAAAATTTGATCAACAGAATAATCAGCAATGGTTAAATTGCATATACATGTACAAGGTATTTAATGAAAGCAAGATAACATCATTTGAATACTTTCAAATTTGGTTTTTCTTGGTTTTAGTCAATATCACCAAAGTTTTGACCGCAGGAAATATGCTGTATTAAAAATGTTTTCAGTAAATGTCCTGGCTTTTAAATTAAAGGGTGATAATCTTGATGATGATGATCTCAGTGACTGGAGTTCCTCGGAAACAGACTCCTCGTCCTCAGACAGTGAAATGGAAGTCGGACCTGGAGGTTACACACTGTCTATGTTCTTAAAAAAAGTAAGATATAGAAGAAAAAAACCTTATGTTGTGTGTTTAATTATACATAATTTTTTATTTAGACCCTTCTAGTTCAAAGGCTAGAATAGTTCATTTTAGAATTTCACGGATGAATGAGTTATGGTTAAATGAATTGGAAATATTTACCTAGGATGACAAAGGTTTGGAAAAAAAAATATTAAAGAATTCACTTAAGTGAATTGTTGGGCAATGAAGTTTAATAAATGATTTCATTGGCCTTCCAAAAGTCCTTGCATATCAAAATGATAGTCAAGTTCTACTGGCGATGTCCATATTTAACCATTGAAATTATGGAATAGCCCCGTGTTAATTTAGAACAGTTTTAAAAAACATATTCTTTGAAAGCGAGGCTGCAGTGCATGGAAATTTCATCATGGACATAGCCAGCCGGGAGGACATTTTAGGATTTCTATAATATGAATTGATTTCGTTACATACAGAGCAATTTTCAAGGGAAATTTTATTTTTCTATATCATAATATAAGAAATTAATACTTGATATATTTACGCCATTTTTGCCTTTTTTTCCCCACTTATTCACTTTAATTGTGATGAAATTACGATAAAAGATTTGATTGGATTGTAGGAAACCGGGGGGTGAGGAAGGCCCAAAGAAAGAGGGAAAGAAAGACAGAGCCAAAGAAAGGAGTCTCGACCCAAATGGCAGCCTGTGAAGAAAACCAGCCTACTCTGCTGTCAAGGTTTTTGTCTTTTTAAAGAATGTTTCTTTATATGTCAACTTTACTATATAAATACTATGTGTATTAAGAAGGTGTCGCATTGCTAGGACATTGCTTAGAACAGTTGATTGTCTCAAATTGTTCTAATGCTTATTTCTAATTCAAGTTTTGTCCTGTGTTTGAGACAGCTGATTAAATTAAAAATATTTTTGAGAATAAATTATTTTTCGAATGTCAAAATGTAAAAGGAGTTATGTTGAAAATTTTTGAATTTTGAAGAAATTATGTCTTGTAATTTCCGTTCTGTTTAATTCAGGAAAAGACCGTGATGTTTGCTAAGGAGGCTGATATCACACACGAGGCTGTTGTGAAGAAATTAGCTGAGATTATTGCTGCCCGAGGAAAGAATGGAACCGACCGATAGTGAACAGAATAGAGTATGCATCAAGTATTTAATGGACATTGCATGAAGGACAAGGTATCGAGACCAGCTTAATCCATCTTTTAAAGATCATAGTTGTCCATCACTCATGGCCGCCATATTACGAATACAATCCAAACATTTGCTAAACCATAGTTAAGAGGGGACCGAGATTTGGGAAGTGTACGTATCTCTGTGAATCTGTTCACCCCAGAAAATAAATTTATGTCTATTCAAAATCAAGGACTAGACCTTGTCCATTAAAAAATTCCGGGACAACGTTGATTGAGCTTAAATGTCCTGTAGGTTATCACATTAGCAAATATAATAGGTTTATATTATTAGTGATTGTATAAAATTTTTGAAGATACTGTTAAAAAAACACTTTTTTCTCGAGGGGTACTTGTTGGTTCGTGCGAAATTTATTCAAAAGCATATTGCAATCAATCAATTTACCATGAACTCGGCTTCGATATGTAAAACCGTAATTTTAATAAATTTTGCGAGACACCATTTTTCACACAATTCAGAGATGAATTCAAGAATTTAGGTGATTAAAAAGTCCCCCCAAATGTAAGCATCTATTTCTGAGTAAAAGAGGTTAAGATGTCCGACATTTTGCCACATGCTTTCTAACCCTCTGGGCTGTATGAAATCTGATGTGGGAGAGTTTGTATAGAGTGGCGGCAGGATTTTTTTGACATCTAAAATCACAGTCTTTGGTATTATGGGATTAACCATACCTGGACACTATTTTAGTATCTCTGCATTTCTTTGTTTTACAGGTGTATCTGACCTTCATCAAGAAATTACTAGGTGTCCTCAAAGAAAATAGAGATATAACAATAGGTGATAACATCTTGGAGGAGAGTGAGGTCCTTGAATGTAAGTATCTTTATCACATTATGTCAGTGTTATAGAGATACAGACGAGAAAATATTGGTAATCAAAGTAAATGTTATATTAAGAGGAATGTGATATTAAGCAGAATGTGACATTAACCAACATGACATTAAGTGGCTTCCACTGTATGCTGTAAAAAACTGGTCTATTGAAAGTGCATTCTGAATGAAAAATAAAACTTTTTATTATAGAAGTACACTTAATTTTTTGTGTTTACAGTTCCAAGACATGAAAACAAATATTGGAAATTGTATTGTGAAATGACAAAAAAAAACAATAAGCAGAGAAAAAATATACATCATTTTTATTGCATCCTTGAAATGTGCGTCATACTAATTTCAATGATTGTACGATGAGACCAGAAAAATAGTTTTTAGAGAAAAGTTGTGAATGGGACTCTAAAAATGATATTTTAGATCTATTAAAAATGTGTGAATGAATAGGATAAGAAGTGTGTGTATCTACTGTGCTTCATTACATGTGAGTAAATAATTTGAGATAAAAGAGCTCAGAAGCTGTAGAGTATGATTGTATTTGAGTAAAAAAAAGTGCAGATAGAGCTAATAATGTATGCTATATTTGAGGGTAAAATGAGTTTAATAAATCGATAGAGTTGTTGTATATATTTGACAGGCATCGCCCTACAGTGTGAGAGGCTGTATCCTAACTCTAGTGGAGACAAGCTGGAACGAGGAATTTCACCTAGATGTTACAGGCCTCGTGACAGGCTCACTGTACAGAATACGTTAGACAGGTAGGGTAGGGGGTCAGAGTTCAGGCCTGGGGATTTTGTGTTTTTCGTGTGCTTTAGTGGTGTTATAAATCCAAGTATAAGGAACCTGAAAAGACTGACAGGGACGTGTCTCTCTTAATCAGTTGTTGAAATCTGATACTTCAGATATTTTTAATGCTTGTTAACTTGCTTTTGCTCATCTTTAAAGCTATACAATTTAACTCCTTTATGAGAGAGACAGAGTACTCCTCACTCTATAGATTAGCTGGAAAATTGAATTGATTACAAGAATAAAGCAGGAAACGAAGGTCTTGTTGTGTAAATTAGTGAGCAATAAAGTGATCCAGTATGCTTATTTTTTAGATTGGAATGGATGAGTCGCTGGTGATGTGCGAAATCCAGAACAGCTTCAGCAGATGATTTGGCTAGTACCGATCATACACCAGGAGAGCCATGTCGCGGCGACGTCTTCTGAGCTGTGTCGTATTTACCTACGATCAGGGTGGAACATAAATAACTACAAGGTATTTACAGTAGATACCAGAAATTATTTCAGAAGGGAATGAAGGATGTTTAAGTTGGATAACCATTTTAAATTCCGTATCTTGCATAATATTACAGAATATAGTCTGCCCAAAGCGGGGGACGGTATTGATTGTGACACTGTTTTCTTTTTTTTGTTTTTTTTAAAGATGTGCTATTTTAATCACAAAATGATGACATTCTAATGAATTCCAACCAGCATGGGAGGTAATTCTGTAATTTTGAAAAATCTCACTTCCTGTTCTAATGTTTATTGTCCAGTATTGAAAAGTGTGATGTCTGCCATGGATGATTTCATTATTAATGGTATCTATCATTATTGAATATATAAATGGCAGTTTAAAGACTATATTGAATACTATTTTACTTCATCCAATTCATTTTTCAGTTTGATCGTACAATATTTGACGAAGGATTTGATGTAAGTATTGAATTCACATCTGTGAAAAAAATTAGATTAAGGTGATTGAAATTGATTTCATAGTTAATGTCATGATGGTTAACATAAAGTAGCTAGAAAAAAAAAAGAAATATAGATTTGATTAATTGTCATATTGTTTTTGTACTTTTTTCCTAGTTTTCAATATTGAATAAGTGTAAGATTTCAAACTTTGTGATTCAAAATACTGTCTGCATAAAAAAAGGAAACATTTCATTATTTCTACTTTAAACTTTCCAGAATATAGCCGTGCCTTGACCTTGATTTGTATAGGTCACATTAACCTTGACCTTTGACTTGATTGGTCACAGTAACATTGACCTTTGACTTAATAGGTCACGTTCACCTTGAACTTTTAATTGACAGGGAGTGGATACCAGTAAGGTCCTAATGGCAGACCTGTGTAAATACATCTATGCTAAGGATAACACCGATCGTCTGAGGACACGGGCGATGCTGTGCCAAATTTACCACCATGCCCTGCACTGGACCGTTGGTACCTAGGCCCGAGGACCCCTCATGCTCATGTCCTCCTCTACCAGGACAACATACACCACTCTGATGTCCCACACAGGTCAGGGGTCATTGTGTGTCAATGTTAATAGGTACATTGATGTCAACAGGTCAAATTCAATGTCATTCATTTCAAATGTCATGTATGCTGTTGATGTTACTGTTTGCGTAAATATTTTCGTATGTGATAAGAGCTTTCGCATATTTAGTTGGTAACGGAATCTCATGAAAAACTAATGCTTTGCAAAAAATTTCAATCAAAGGAACTGTTGAACATCTATGGGGTTTAATTCTTTGTTTATTTTTAGAGGATTGCATATTACAGCCTATAGACCTCACTCAAGTTTACTACTGTAAAACATTTTTTCTGTAAATTTAGAGCACTTGCTGAACTTTTCTCCGTTAATCCATTAGCTTCTGCATATATATCCATTAATTTGAAATGTGTTGATAAAGAGCACCTGTTTGACTTCCCTCCTCTAGATCCTCTACAACAGGACAATGGTACAGCTTGGTCTGTGTGCCTTCCGTCAGGGTATGACACGTGACGCACATAACGCTCTAGTCGATATACAGAGTGGAGGTCGTGCTAAGGAACTCCTAGCCCAGGTAAGTCGCCCTTCAATGTGAAGCTGATGTGGGCTATTTTAGCTGTGCAATTTCTATGTCAAAAGAGATCTTTATTTGTGCAATACTTTCCAAAAATAACTATGCCTCAGTGTGTAAATTATATCCACTGGAAACTTATCTATATTGCTTTAATGACATTTTATTGGAACATATCTTTATTGTTATTAATGATATTAATGTTGTATTCCAAATATTCTCAATTCATGTATAACTATTTATGAACATTGCCAATATGAACAAATATTTCTGAAATATTTCTTTGAATTGAGAATATTTGGAATGCAACATTATTTGCAATATCATTAATTAAAGATATCGGTCTATGTTCCATTAAAATATCTTTAATAGCAATGGAAATCTACCTAATACCTCTTGTGTCTGTATTCAAACCAACAAGTCAGTTCATATTTGGTTATTTTTGTTACCAGGGACTTTTGCTACAAAGACAACATGAGAGGACACCAGAACAGGAGAAGATAGAGAAGCGACGTCTGCTGCCGTACCACATGCACATTAACCTGGAGCAGCTGGAGTGTGTTTATCTAGTGTCCGCCATGCTGATGGAGATACCCTACATGGCAGGTAGGTATCAATTATAGGGGGCATCTGTGGGTGATGGTTTTTCACCTAGTACTCAGGCTTTCTCCTCCACTAGCAAAATCTGATTAAATTCCTTATACAAGGCATGTAGGTTGCTTAGAGGGATCTGACTACCTCAAGGAACAGGCCATAGGTTGATGGTATTTCACCAAGTACTCTGGCTTCAATAGGTAATTTGAACTTACATCAAATTGTAGGTCCTATAATGTGAGAGAGATTGCTTCGGTACAATGACAACTTGAATTGCATCAAGATTGATACATGTAGCCCTCATCAAAAGAACTTTAGTTTCTTATTCTTATGCATTCCCATTCATAAGAAAAGTTAGAAGCTGTGATGTTTTTTATACACAGCTCACGAGATGGATGCCCGTCGGCGTATGATCAGTAAAAACTTCCATCACGTGTTACGGATGAGCGAGCGACAGACCCTGACAGGCCCACCAGAAAGTATGAGGGAACATGTTGTAGCAGCTTCAAAGGCAATGAAAACCGGAAACTGGAAAGAGTGCAAGAATTACATCATCAATGAAAAGATGAGCACAAAGGTATGAACTACTGTGAAGAAATTGAAATCTTTGTGGTGTCCAAGATAATGAATTATCATTATTTATATACATGATATCTCAAAGGCTATTCAAAGACATAGGAAGTACAGTAATATAATAAGTAAACAGATTATTTTACCAGTCTACAACTTTTAAGCACTAGTCTGATGCCCACGACTACTAATTCTATATTTCATAAGAGTGGTAGTCTAAAATCCTTTGCTGATCATGACTGAAGTACGGGTGTATATTTAATTTGGACTAATGATTATATAGTCCAAATGACTAGCAGCAAAAAAAAAACCACCGACTGGTTTACCTCTGTAAGGGAGGTTACACCAGAGTTGATCACTCTTATTCATGATACTTGCTATTTGGCAAGTTATGTGGTTTTCCAACAGCTCTTGTTAGGGATCACACTTTTTCCTTAATTGCACATGAATTTTTTGACATGATTATTTTAACTTTAATTGAGAAATTCCATTTTAAAAACCATCTTGATTTTCATGATCTGGCTTTTAGGGTATATAATGATTCAATAATTTTGCAATGTTTCGCAGATCAAATTTTTGCATTTATCATCATAGCAATGTCTTGTGAAATCATGAAAAATATTAATCGCTACAAAATGGCCGGCTGTAATACAGTATACATGTTTGTTTCAGGTTTGGGACCTGTTCTTTAAGCCAGAAAAAGTACAGGATATGATCACGACAAAGATCCAGGAGGAGAGTCTACGTACCTACTTATTTACCTACAGTAGTGTGTACGATTCACTCAGTCTCGTTACCCTGGCCAACATGTTCGAGCTGGAGAGGTCAATCGTACACTCCATCATCAGTAAAATGATTCTGAATGAGGAGCTCATGGTAAGGCAATCATTTGGCTTTAATGCAAGTTAAAGATGCTCCACCGCCGACAGAGCATAAACAGACATGTTAACCCTACCGATTCTGGCGGAAGTCTACCGCTTTTGAGACTGATATTCCGCCTACCGCCTTAATATCCAAATATTCCGATTTCTCCAAAACATCGTCTTCATTTTTTTTTCTTCCGATTTCTGAATTTTTCATAGTCGGTTGGGGCTGCCATGGTGGCTTCAAAATGCATACCAGACTGAGTAGGGGGACTGGCTTCATAATTAAGTAAACAAAGGAGGTGTGAACACTCCCTGACCAACACCCACTGGTGCTTATTAGAAGCCTGGGGCTAGTTCCACCTTGGCTTGGTGGTGTCACTTGCTTAGCCTATTTCACGCGTGTCTGAGTGTAACGATGTGTATTACGTAGGCCTACCGTAAGGAAACAATCATCTGGCCTTTCAATAATTTTTGTGCTTAAAACTAGTAAGCATCATTTCAAAAACAAACACTACCTATAATTGAAATGATTTACTCACGTTTTTAATGTAAAATAGGCATACAGTGTCTGTTGAAAATCATAAGCTTTGCAATCGTAATGGCCGCCATTTTGGAATGGGGTGATTCTAATAAAGGAGACGGATTTTGGTATATTTTTTCAGGATATCACTTAATTTTTTTTTCAGGGTGATTATTTCTCTAGAATATTGGTGTAAGAAACAAAAATTTGTATTTTTTCTTGCATAAATCAAAAGAAAATGAGTCCAGTATGTATTACAAAAAAAAAGTGAAGAAAAAAAACCCAAAAAATAGACAAAATCTATAATTAAAAAAGGTGATAAATAGGATTGAAATAAAAGTATACAATGTATTTATTGGCATTTTTTATCTTCTAAATTTAATGTAAGCCTTAATTAACATTTAAAAAATACAAAATGAGCCACCAATGCAAGGCCTATGGTAATATTTAAAGTTAAATCATAATTTGTTAATAAAATATGTTTTTATATTTATTTTGCATATTATTGATATTAATATGTCCATGATGCGTCGCGAAAAATGCCGCGTGTAATGCTACCGCTTTTGAGTCAAAAATCTACCTCTTTTTGCTCACCAAAGGTTAACATGTCTGGCATAAATAATATTCATTATTTGAACAATAATTGGTGTATTATCGTGTATATATATGTCTAATTAACACAAAAAATAATATAAAATAATTTATTTTGCCTTTGGTGCATGCGCAATCAGTACTTCATTCCATATAGGATATAGTGCCACGGAATTTTTTCGGGATGCAATTAATTATTTTTCATATCTTTAACTTGAAGTAAAATTAGGAGCTCATACTTTTCAATGTTGGTAATGGTGTAAAGTAAGTAACTTTTGTAACTGAAGAAAAATACTAAATCGTCTTCTCCTAATTTTGATAGTGAACAAATACCATTTGCCGGCGGTTTGAACATCTTTAAGAGTTTGGTTTTTGAGTATTTCATTATCTACAAATGCACTGAAAAAATCACTGAATAGTTGAAAGGGAAATCGCAAAGCTTGTTTTAAATTTTAACTTAAGGACTGTTTTGAAATACAGTGGAACTCGGTTAATACGAACTCGAAAGGACCAAGATAAAACTTCGAGTTATCCGAGTGTTCGAATTAAGCGAGTTCTCATGTCTACTGACGATTTTTTACTTGGTATATCTAGACTAGATCCCTGCCGTAAAATGATGTGAACAAGAGAGATGTCAAAATCTCTGATGGTAGTTGCAAAATTATAACAATAAAACCGAGATATCGTTTTTTGAAATGCTGTTCTACAGCAGATTTATGAAAAAGAAAAAACGGCATTTTCGGCGAAGTTGTCCAAAAAATCTCATATCGAGTTATAAGAACATTTTATGTATGATTTTTGTCATTCGGACCCAAAATTTACTTCGTATTATCCGAGTTCTTCGAGTTTTCTGAATTCGAATTATCCGAGGTCTTTAAACAAAGATAAACAGGGAATTCGGCCGGGACCGGCAAAGTACTTCGTATTAAGCCAGGTTGTCGAATTATCGGAGTTCGTATCAACAAGGTTCCAGTGTATGTAATATTTTAATGGTCTCTATCACAATCACAGGAAACCATCTTAACTGAATTTTGCCCTTTCCATTCCGAAATAAGTTTGCAAAGAAAAAAGAAAGAAAAAAATGTTCACACAAAAAAAATTCGCCAATTTGAAAATTGAATGGAGATTCCTATCAATAAAATTTGGAGTATATTTAAGTAGTTGAGTGACAGGCATCCTTGGATGAGCCTACACGATTATTATTCGATTTTTCTTTTGACAGGCGTCTTTTTTTTTACAGTATTCAATATTCGATGTTTCCTTTGACAGACATCCCTGGATGAACCAACATGATTATGTGATGTATTCAATGTTTCTTTTGACAGGCGTCTTTTTTTTTTTAAAGTATTCATTATTCAATGTTACCTTTGACCGACATCCTTGGATGAGCCAACACGATTATTATTCAATGTTTCTTTTGACAGGCGTCTTTATTGTACAGTATTCAATATTCATTGTTTCCTTTGACAGGCGTCCCTGGATGAGCCAACACAAACAGTGGTGATGCATCGTACTGAACCGACTCGTCTCCAGTCTCTCGCCCTCCAACTCTCCGAGAAAGTCTCCTCCCTTGTGGACAATAATGAAAGGATTATGGACCTCAAGCAAGGAAACCTTTTCTTCGGCAAACAAAGTAAGAGAGAATTTAGAAGCAGATGAACTACTTCCCTTAGTAGTAGCTCTTTTGTAGACTTAGTATTACTAAATCACAAAGTTATTATGAATTTGGGGGGGGGGGGAAAACTAATTCACTAAATAACCATATTAATCATTATTTACTAATTCACAAAAAGCGGTGGTTATTGTACTAAGAACTTAATAACTAAACTTTTTCTGAAGTCGGTTTATCATTTGACTCATTTTAAGTGCCCCATAGGTTGCATCTGTTGATTTCACTTTAACATTATCAGTAACTGGAATCAAATGGTTGCCTTTCAAAATTGGGAAAGGTGCTGAAATCTTCATACCTTTTTTGTGAAAATATTTGTTATATTGTTTGCGATCAGATTTTGATATTCAGTAGAAAAGAGCAAACGGGATTTTACAAAGGGGTAAAAGAGTATTGAATAGCAAAATAGTTTTCATGAATTTCCTTTAACCGTGTAATGAAAATGTTTTGAAAACATGAAATATATAAATACAGAAGAAACTTTAACAATCTATTGATCTACTAGTTTTCTTATAAAGGATAGTATTCCTATGTACTTTGTGCTAACATCCTGTTGGCGTCTAGGTTGCATAAGTATGCACAATGTTGCATAACTTAGAAGCAAGTGACAAGGAAGGATATACTATAAATATCATACTTATTTCTGCGCCATTTAAAAAATCAGGTCAAAATTGATTAGGGGAAAAATATGCTGCATTAATAAATTCTCAATAATTGTTCTATCAAAGTCTGGAAGTTAGGAAAAGAAAATATGATAATTGCTAAAATATATATGTTATGCATTATAGAGTCATCAAAATGGTGCACTGAAATGCCAAACATTGGAGCAAAAAATTGTATTATTTTCACTTTTCAGCAAATAAGTTCTCATAAATGATATGATATGAGAGAAAAATACTCTTTCATATGCTTGGTATGAAAGACAGATGTTCCGACCTCCGACCTCACTAAACTAGGTGAAACCTTTAGTAACACCTTGGTTACCTAACAAAGTGAATTTGAGGGTAACTTCATATTAAGAGTCTTATGAATTAGATTACTTCAAAGTTGTGCTCACACAGCTACAGTACAGTATGTACCTCTCGATATTGCAGCAGTCAAAACCAGCAATGTAGCTTCTGATACAGGCGAGTTTTCTAGAAATTCCCCTTTTCTTTCCTCTATTGCATGTTTAACAAGACTTTGTATTTCCATCGGATCCTGAAGTGTGTATCTATTAATATTTAAACTTTCTTTAACTAGATACAGTGCTTTAATGAGCTTTTTAGGTCCACTGAGATGTCGTCTTGTTTGACATATTGTTTGATTGCCTTTCATCTGTTGTCTATTGGGAATGAATGAGTTAATTAAACCAAGCATAGTCCGTAAATTATACTGTAAACACATTTCTCATATAATGATCTAAAGATTTCATATGAAAGCTTATAAATAATTTTTCTTGGAACATGTAGAATATTCATCACATATTGCTAGTTATCAACAACACAGGTACTTGGCTGCATAGTTGTATGAATTAAAACATGAAACTCTTCTTTGTGAAATTTCTGTTTCTGTAGGTCAGGATATTTATCATGATATCAGAATCTCCGTCATTTTAACTGACATTTCTTCTAGAATTTACAATTTCATCAATATTTCTGCTATATGAATAAGATTTCTTAACTTATTCACCCCAGAAGACACATTTAGACTCTTCTAGATCAAAGACTAGACTAGTCCATTACAAATTTTCAGGGATAAATGAGTAAAAGGAACATCAGAAAGAAGGTAGAAAAACAACTCAGGTGACGTGCCTCATGGGCCTTTTATTTAAGCAGTATAAACGTTTGACACTCTCTCAATACAGTGATGATTTGACTCGCAATATCACTTGGAGTGGTGAGTTCCTTCACTCGGTGTGAGTTATCTGCCCTTTCCCGTTCCTCTGTCGTTTGATTGGTTATGTCCAAGGCTATTCCAACAGCTGCGTGGATGTTGGGAGGTTATTGGTGTGCGAGATTGCGGGTTGTCTCCCTTTATTTTCACCCTGGTTTTGGTTTGGGAAATCCTTTTATTGCTAGTATATGCACAGTGGACCCTAGTAAGTGGGAACACTTTTAAAACGGAAAAAATTGAAATGACAAATTGTAATGTTTCAGAATGAATACCTTGGTACAATAATGTGTTGTAGAATAAATCAAGTGTCCAGATTATAAACTTCCACTGAACTTTGATGTGGCTTGGTTTTTATCAAGTGTTTTGTTGATAAATACTGATAATACATGTATGCACAAACATAATTAGATTAAATCATTTTTAAAATTAAAATCGGAAAACACATTCTTCATTTAGCACCTTTCACATATCGATCATTAAATGCTTTTAAACTACATACCTAGTAACAGCATATTCTCGAATAATGATATGATGTCACTATAAAGATGTGCATCATGTATTGTGATGTCACAAAATTAAAGATATATAATAATCTATAATTGAGTTTCGGTTTCCGTATTCAAGAAATGTTTTTTTCCTTTCTTTCCTCTGGATAGTATCACTTGATAAATAATTTATTAAATGTAAATATGATATTAAATTTATTTCTCTGTATCCAAATATTCCATTAATTATTACAGTTCCGTAATATAGGGGTCCTATAGTAGAGCCAGTGACATTCTGGGAGGAGGAGCTCTCATGTTGGTTTAAATGAATGACCTTGACCTGATTTGATTAGTCACAGGGGTCAAACCAGGTCAAAAGTTTTGTATTTCAGGTCTGCATGAATCACATGATACTCAGTTAATTAAATCAAATGACCTTATTATTCTCAAGGTTATGAAGATTGAAATAATTAAACATGTTAATTTTGGCTTCTAATTAAGGAATATTGACTTCCAAGTTTGTGAACAATATCTTAATTCAGTGGAAATCTTAAAAGGGTAAAATGTCAAATTTTACATTTCAATAGATCTAAATTCAAACAAAGCTTGTACATATGCCAACAAATTAACCTCTCAGTTACTTCAGAATTGATTTTATATTAGTATCTGATATTAAAACTTTTTGTGGTTTATTTTTTTGTAATTCATAAGAAAGATTTTTTTTTTAAATATCTGAAGTATTTGTAAAATTCGGAAAACAACTATTGTAGAATTTACACAGTTCCTTACTTTGATGCATTTGTGTTTCAGACCAACAGTTCAACTATCAAAATAACAACCAGAACCAAGGTGGCTGGCAGGGAAAAGGAAATCAGAAACGCTACGACGGCGGCGGAGATAACAAAGGATGGCAAAACAAGAACCGTTACAACGACGGCGATAAGGGGGGATGGCAAAACAAAAACCGTTATAACGACAACCGTAATAACGATAACAAGCCCGGCTGGAAACAATATGGAGGCTACAATAATCAGAACCAGAATAGCTGGGAAGGTTTGTAGTCATCTTGATCCTAACAGATTATCACATAAATTTTTTTATAAAAGTTACAAAACTGTAATTCATTACGAACATGTTAATATGTACCACATTGAATGCCTTGAAATTGTAAGAAAATTGAGAGGGCTTCTTGAGACCAAACCTCTGTATAAAGACCACCTGCTTATATGAAGACCATTAATATCACAATTTGACTTGTGTATTAAGACATTTTGTCTTTTATAATTAGTGACCATTTTCCCCATTGGTTAGTCTTTATAGACAGTTTTAACTCTATATAAACTTAAAGGCCCACTTCCTTTCCGAAACGGCTTTTAATTTTTAAAATGGGAATGTAAAACGAGATTGATAATTTTGTAGAGTCGCAAAAGTTATTATAAACTTACCGTTAATACTACACTTATCATCATCTTCTGAACAATTTAATTAAAGTAAATAGTATGTTAATTTTTTTTAATGCGGGTCGTCTTATGATTCCCGCCGTTGACCCAAATACCGCGCGGTAGTTGACTGTCACTGCACCAGACGGCAAAACAGCGACATGAATCTCCACAGTTATCTTATATTACGCAGGAAATCTTGCATATATTTGGTGTTGTTACCTCATCTTCGGCCATCGATATGTATTTTCTTATGATATTAATGTTTTTAAGAAACCTTTAATTTTTTTTCTCCGGAAAGGTAGTGGGCCTTTAAAGACTAGGGCCCCTCATTGGGCTGAATACAGTAATACCTACTATTAAATGTAACTTTTCATATGTTCTACAAGATACAAATAGTCATATGTCTTATTTATTTCTTGTTTTGCTATTTTCAGGTCGTCGAAATCAGCGACAACAACAAAGGTATTAGATCTGCCTCGTCAAGTGTTCAAAGATTGTTTAAGTAACTGTTGGAATTCCAAGATATTTTGTGAGAAATCGTCAACATTTTTTCTATATTTGACATCCTGTCTAATTTGAAGGAGAGTGCTTTTCTTGAAGAATTTTTGTTATTCTCAAAAATTTTCAGCAAACTCATGATTTGTACCTTGTCAGTTCAAATTGAAGCATTTGGATTGGGAATTGATAGTGTATATATTGCAAATATAAGTTTGCATCAGATTGTTAGGAATGGACTGTGTATTCCTATTTAAGTGAAGTGATCATGTAGAAATAACATGGAATTAGTTTTGATAACTTAGAGGAGATTGCTGGACTAAAATAAATGGTCTTCTCAAGATAACGATTGATTAATATGTGTCCTTGACGCATTTGACTTAATGTGCTAACTTGGAATAAGTGCTGGTGTGAAATGAACATTGGGAATTTTAAATGATCATTTGTGTGCATGCTACACAATATAAGCTAGGGATTGATACGGTCCATGTCACATCTATTTATGAAAAAATAATAAACCATTATCATTTGGCAATGTGTTGTTTGTGTGACTATCTAGAATGTCTGTTGTGGTTTTTTTTACACAATTGTAGATATCTAATCAGCGTATCTAAAAAGAGTTCTAAACAAATCTCATAATTTTATGTCCGACTTTTCTATATCATTTGTTACTACCAACAGAATGCCAGTACCTAGGTATTTTGTTTGAAGCTCTTGTCAACACTTTATCAATGTTGTGTTCAGGGTCATTAACTCATGAAAAATTATATACAAATGATGTGTTAAATGTAAAGATGAAATATTGATATTAAAGTAAGATCAAATGTATATTAATTTAAAAAGGTAAATGTTCTTGAAAGTTTTTTCTTCTAAATCCAAATATTGGTGATGTGTGTGGTGGAAGTCAAAATATCAATTTCATATTAAATACAAATATCAAAATAATATGGTACTCGAGGTCAAATCTAAATATGGTGCTCAAGGTCAAATCAAGATACATGTATCATGGTGCTTAAGGTCAAATCCAAATATTGTGATGCTCAAGGCCGAATCCAAATAAAATGGTGTCAAGGTTAAATCTAAATATGAAACTCAAGGTCAACTCCAAATATGGTGATCAAGGTCAAATCCAAATATGAAGCTGAAGGTCAAATACAAATATGGTGCTCAAGGTCAAACACAAATATGGTGCTCAAGGTCAACTCCAAATATGGTGATCAAGGTCAAATCCAAATATCATGATGCTCAAGATCAAATACAAATATGGTGCTCAAGGTTAAATACCATTATGCTCTAGATTAAATCCAAATATGATGCTGAAGGTCAAATCCAAGTATCATGGTGCTCAAGGTCAAATACACAATATGGTGCTCAAGGTTTAATATCATGATGCTCAAAGTCAAATCCAAATGCTGTAAACATACTTATTTTAGTGCTAATGCACAAAAAAAAAAATACTATAAATTAGTATTAATTAGTGTGGATATAATTTAATGCAATTCGGTGGTTTCATACCAGAAATACCATTTTACAGCATTGTACATGAATAAGTGCTTTAAAGACAGCTCTAAAATAAAAGTACCGCTAAAATAATCAGGTTTACAGTTGTGTGGATGCTCAATAATGTGAGCCATCCGGCGTCAACTTTTCCATTTAAACAAAAACCTGGAGACCTAGAGTCCTGAAATTTGGCATGTGACATGCTGGGATAAAGGGCAACAAAGTTTGTTCAAATGAATGACCTTGACCTTCATTCAAGGTCACAGGAGTCAAATAGGTCTTAAACAGACTTCTTCTTGATAAAAAAGTCCTAGAGACCTGAAATTGGGCCTGTGACATGCTGGGATGAAGAGCTACTAAGTTTGTACAAATGAATGACCTTGACCTTCATTCAAGGTCACAGGGGTCAACTAGGCTGAAATATTTTGATAAGATTTCTGCTTCATAACCAAGAGGCCTAGGGACCCGATATTAGGCCTGTGGCATGCTGGGATGAAGGGCTACAAAGTTTGTTCAAATGAATGACTTTGACCTTGATTCAAGGTCACAGGGGTTAAATAGGCTTCAATTTTAAAACAACTGACCTGATATTGGGCATATGGCATGTTGGAATGAAGGTCTACAAAGTTTGTTCAAATGAATGACCTTGACTTGCGTTCAATGTCACTGGGGTCAAATAGGCTAAAATATTTGAATGACTTCTTAATAACCAAGAGGCCTAGGGACCTGATATTGAGTCGGTGACATGTTGGGATGAAGTGCTACAAAGTTTCGTTCTAATGAATGACCTTGACTTTTATTCAAGTCACAGGAGTCAAATAGGCTAAAATCTTTAAACGACTTCTTCTTAATAACCAAAAGGCAAAGGGGCCTCTAACGTGCTTGGCCATGATATAAATTCTTTTTCACTCTCCTATTATGAACCATGCATGATTACCAGATAGCAGTTGAGCGATTCGGGCCCATTGGGCCCTTGTTACAATTTCCCACCTCACAAGGATTCTAGCTACCAGTCAAATTCTCTGAGACCTGGCACGAATTTCTAACCTACAAAACATATACATTTTAGTTTATAATGTTTAAATATATACTGTTGGTTAGAAATCAATTGTGTAGTCAAATTGGGTTAAATTCTGACCAGCGGTCATGATTCCTGATTATTGACAGACGTCACAGTAAAACCAGGTAAGCTAAAAAGAAACAAAATATTTTATAAATCATTTATTTAGGACACTTTCTTTTTCGGTATTTTTAACACCGGATATGTTAATATAAAATAGAAACGCAAGTTGAAATAAAATCAATATCAATAATGTAATTTATAAGCAGAGTTTACAATAAGTTTAAAATTATTTAAAAATTAAATGTACATTGTCATCATTTGGTGAAAAGTACAATTCAGATAGAAACGTGATGTGTGTATACATACATGTAGTAATACATAATTCACTTAAACAGTATGTGTATATTACTATCAAATATCATAGACAAATAATGTCTAGTGTTGAATCCCATGTGGGACAGTTGCCAGGTATTGATCACTGGTCGGTGGTTTTACTCCGGGTACTCCGGTTTTCCTCCATAATCAAGCCTGGCACGTCCTTACATGACCCTGGCTATTAATAGGACATACTAAACAAACCAATCATAATTCGATCGAGATTATAGTTTTTGACTGGAAGACCATGCCACTGCGAATCACTCAAATATATTCCGTATTCCTTCAACTTTTAACTGGTCTCCTGCAGGTCGAGTTAAAGAGGTAGTTTTAAAATATATTAAAATACATCATTGAATTTTGTTACATTAATTCATACCTTATATTAAACTATTTGAATTAGCGATAATTTAACACAAATGATATTATCTGGGACTGATATTAGTGATTCATCACAGAAATTGTCTACATACAACCAGATATAGGGCGGGATTAATTTTATCCTGCAGTTAATGTCTATTAACACAAAAATGCTTGACAGCATAATTGGTTATCTGCGAACACGCACACACACAAATGTCATGGCAGTAGTACATTGTAACTTCTATCCATGACTCCAGCCTTCTTCATTCTTCCATCCAGTAAATACAACAAGCAAAATTATAAATAATACACTGTGTGATGATACAAACATTGTAATAATTCTCAAAACAAATTCCAAACGAAACATCAAAATATATCGAATACAAAATTAAATTACAATCAAATTACATAACACAATCTTCATCGGTCTTGGAACAAAGTGAATGGTTGTTGTATCAATATTTTTCAAGCAGCGTTTGTTACTTAGCTGTGATACATTATATGGACATACTGTATACTTATTCAACTTTGTGGGAAGACAATTTCACAAGTTACTTTTCATACTTACACCCAGGGAGATATATTCATCTGTTTTTTAATTTCTAAAATTAATCATCTAAATAGATTATTGTACTTTTCATTCTTTTAATTGATTTGCGAGTATTTAATATATTTATGGAAATGAACTTGACTAGTTGAATATATCGAAATTTGATCCCCAGAAATAAAAACTAGCTACTACACAGTATCCTTGTTGTTAAAATTAACAATAAAGATGATTATGTTCGTGAAATCAAACAATATACTTGTACATAGAAACAGTTACATGTAATATAAAAGTGGATATCTTTGTGAGTGCCAATTACAAGCATTAAACTTTCATGGTGGAGTTATTTTCATGATTGATATTTCTTCATACACAGTTCGTATAATCACAAAATATTTTTGCGGGGGAAATTTTTGTGATCAAGTGACCTTGGCGTCATTAGTGAAATTTTCTCTTATGTACATTTCATGAAATTTTATTTTTATTGTTTATGAAGGGTGGTCGTTGACAGGAGATAGTTTACGGTTGAATAACGTCCATGCCTAAAAAATCAGTCATTTGAAAGGAGTGGTCGTGTACAAGATTGGTCATATATAGTCTAGAGGGACTAAAACTGTATATTCAATTCTATTGTTACGATAAATGGTAAAGATATTTTAAAATCAAACAATTAAAAATATACATGTATATAGGAAGAAATGTATATAACATTCAATAGTGCTAAAAGTTTTTCACACTATGATCACACTATGATTGTAGTCCGTATCGTTCTTGGAGTTTATCAATGGTGACGGCACTCCCACCACATACTATAACGAGGATCGAGTCTACGTTGCCGAGTTTACCCTCCTTCTGTAGGCGGGGAATGACATCACTGTACACCGCCGCTAGACTGGCACCACATGCGGGCTCCACCAACATCCTGTGGTCCTCTAAAATCATAAATTGTTTATCATTTATCACTCATCAACATGTTTACGGATATCCCGAGCCTAACTTTATATGCCCTCTTCTATTTCTACAAGACCTTTGTCAATTCCTCAATTTGTAGCCCTTCTTATTCTGGATCTTCTGAGAAGATCACAAATGAAATAGGACTTCAGATGAATAATTCAAGAGCAAATGAGATTTTACTGCTATTAAAATAACTGTAATGCATTTCCTCAGAATGCAAAAATCAATATCATTTAAATCTTGAAAGATTATATCAATATCTCAGATATGAAATAGACAATCAAAATTCTATAAATCTCTGATATTGTGAGGTGGGGGGCAAGTCATAGAATATCTGTTACCTTAGACACTCCAGCCACTAAGACCAACAGGTGGAGG
The DNA here is from genome assembly GCF_041381155.1 of Argopecten irradians. NCBI lineage: Eukaryota > Metazoa > Mollusca > Bivalvia > Pectinida > Pectinidae > Argopecten > Argopecten irradians. Next base: position 8,323,443 of record NC_091142.1, on the reverse strand, counting down.
ACTAGTGGTAGAATGTCAGACACCTTAACCACTCAGCCACTGTGAACCAGGGGTAGACAACTAGTGGTGGAATGTCAGACAACTTAACCACTCAGCCACTGTAAACCAGGGGTGGAAGGCTAGTGGTAGAATGTCAGACACCTTAACCACACAGCCACTGTGAACCAGGGGTGGACGGCTAGTGGTAGAATGTCAGACACCTTAACCAATCAGCAATTGTGACCCAGAGGTGGAGGTTTATTGGTAGAATGTCAGACACCTTAACCACTCAGCCACTGTGAACCAGGGGTAGACAGCTAGTGGTGGAATGTCAGACAACTTAACCACTCAGCCACTGTAAACCAGGGGTGGAAGGCTAGTGGTAGAATGTCAGACACCTAAACTGTTTGGTATATGTGACCCAGAGATAAAGCTTTTGACTGTATACCTTGCCTGAATTTGACCACTTCTCTACTCACCTGAGAATTTAATACATGCACCAACAGCCTGTTCATCTGTAACTAACGCCGGGTAGATTTTATGTTGTGTGGATTTTTCAAGGGATGCAGCACATACAGTTAACGATCCTAGACTTTTAGCAACACTGAAAATAGTAAAAAATACTTAAACATATTCTCACATAAATTTCCTTCAAATAGGAAGAAGTTGCCAAGAGAGCTAGAATATGTATCTTCTTTTATAAACAAACTTCAAATAGAAAGATCTTCAAAGAAGACCAAATCACCTCAGATGTAAAGTTAGTATGAAGGTACCTGGTAATTGCAGGTAAAGTTACTAGCTTTCCTGCTTCTACCGCCTTTTTGTAGCTTTCAGCCCCCTCGGTTTCCATGGCAATCACAGGTATGTCCTTCCAGCCTGCACTCCACATGCCCTGTACGACTCCTGTTAACAGTCCACCGCCCCCGACCGACGTCACCACGACATCAGGACAGCAAGGCATCTGCTCTTTGGCTTCCGTTATCATTGGGCTGTGTCCTTCCCTGAAATTAAAAATAGAAATCTCTAAGAAATGAATGTCCCTACCTCCATACGCTGTATTTGCATTTTAAGAGTTATCAGTCCTTGCTGGTAGGTATTAGCACCTCTCCCCCTAAAAGCACCCCTCCCCCTAAAAGCACCCCTCCCCCTATAAGCACTCTTTCCCTTGTCTCGAGAAGGAGTTGAAGTTATGTAAATTTCCTCCCATTCAATGGACTTAACCATTTAAATTGAATGTTAAAAACTTTTGCAATTTTTTGAAGCTTACAACATTGGTATTGTATTCCATATGACATGAACTTGCCAGTCTTTCACATGTGAATCACGACGTGATAATGTGTCTCATAGGAAATACGGTATGTTTACTGTGAATTAATGTTTAATGAGCAAAGAATGAGCCAAGATATGGTTGATTTTATTTCTACTTGCACTTTTGTAAGGGAATCAGGATTCTCACCAAACATCTGGATGGTCAAACGGGTGTACATACACACAGCCTGTAAATTAATGAAATATGTTTTAAATCCAAACCACTGAATAAAAAAAAGAAACTCCTTCATTTGAAGCAGTATCATGATGACAAAATGAAAAAAAATGGAAATATATTTGTTTTCTGAATAGTGAAAAATGTAATTGTTATGTAAATGCCTTCATAGATGCATGTTAAATTTTTAATGTATTGCTTCTTATCATTCTGACCTTATTACTGGATTCATTATTTAGTTTCATTTTCTCCAAATGTACCAGTATGCCAGCTAGCATTATACTCTTGACAAGAAGTTATCTCCAGTTAAATTCATAAATATTTATCAAGGGGAGGTAACTCTTACTTACCAGGGTCTGTAGCCAGTTTCTGGGCATATTCATTACTTTCATTCCATACACTCCCATATACTTCCACAATCGCCCCCTGAAGTGGAAAAAAAAGAAAATAGAAAACTGAAATCCATCAGAAATGGCCACACCCCTGCTATAGATAAGTTACCCTTAAGCTGCATTGAATGACTTGTGATTTTTTTTTATTCTTATTTTTATCTCTTCAATACAATGACCAAATTTTCTTTGCCACCTCCGAGGGATCTTAGTGCCACCATAGAAGGGGGGTCTCGAGATCCCAAAATGGGGTGGGTAAAGTATAATTTACCATCGATTAGTCCCACCATCCGGTGATTATGACGTCATTATTTGATGTGAGTTTCGTGACGTCAAAATCATAGGAAGGCGGGACTTATCGATGGGAAATAATACTTTACCCATATTGTTTTGGGATCTCGAAACTCCTGTATTATCTATCTAGGTCAAAGGAAATAGGGGCCTTTTTCTGCTTTTCTGTTTTTTCCTCGAAGTGTCAAAATCCAAGAAGGCCACAAATCCAAGATGGTCACATATGTTGTCCATCTTGTCTTCCAATCAACCAAAAAACGATAATTTCCTAAACCATAAAAAACAATTTCATAACAAAACATTCTATAACAATTAAACATGATGGCGGTAGTTTCCATGACAACAGAAATTGTAAACAATGGTTACCATGTCTCTGACTTTATCAGCGACTAAGTCCGGAGTTGTTGTTGGTAGTACTATGGTTGCTGGTACATTAAGACAATGGGCAGAGTATGCCACGGCCAGTCCTGCATTTCCTCCGGAGGCACAAACGAATCGGGTGGCGCCATTCTTTACTGCCTGTATCACAGAGAAAATCGTGAAAATGACAATTTTACATTTATAGGATCTTAATTGTGTGTTAAAAAACATTTTTCTGATTTTGGTGTTAACGGGACCAATTCAGACCAGACAGGTTTACTGCACAAAGTAAAGCAAAAATGAATATGAAAAAGAATAAAACAAAACAACATTATAGTATTCATATTTTCAGTGTGAATTCAATAAATATTGAAATTAAACCATTACTTAGTGAACTTATTGGCCTCCAATTGGAGGCAGTACTCAAATAGGAAAAGGACCCTTATTGGGTAAAATTATGGAATATGGTATTTTATTACCTTTTTACAGAAATGGCTGATTCCCCTCTGTTTGAAAGATCCTGGTATCTGAAGGTTCTCAAGTTTAAGATAAACAGAGTAGCGTCCCTTGGACATGGGTATACTGTGTATACAGGGTGTCCTTATGACAAGGTCAGGGCTGCCATCTCCAGAGTCTGCCATTTTGTTTTTCGGTCAACTGGAAATTCTGCTGAAATAATTGTCAATGACGTTGAAGAAGTACTAAACGTTTCAGAACTTAAAAAAATACAAACAGAATGAGAACATGGTCAACTTCATGTACATTTAATCTTTACTAATTAACTCATTCACCCCTGGAGACACATTTAGACTCTTCTAAATTAAAGACTAGACCAGTCCATTATCAAATTTCAGGGGTGAACAAGTTATTTATTGCAATATTCCTCAGTAACAGTGGAGTGAGGAGGAACTTAATTTTTGCATTTAGTCTGTCCTTCAACTAGAAGTATTAGAGTTACTTCCCTTCCTTTTACTCCGTCTCATGGATGAAATGAAGGGAAGTATAACTTTGAGAGATCAGAGTACTGTGTATGTTTTTTGTCTATACATCAACATACGGAGCTGTGGTGGCCAAGTAGTTAAGGTGTTCCAGCATATTATCACTACGTAGCTCTCCACCTATGTTACATTAGTTCAAAAGCCATACAAGATAGTCACCAGTAGGTTGGTGGTTTTTCTCTGGGCATTCCAGCTTTTCTCCACCTCCTTGCATATCCTTAAATGACATTGGCTGTACATATATGATGTAAAACAAGAAAATTAAGTCAAACTGCTCATCCATTTATAGTTTGTTTTGTTCACGCAGTCTTAAATATTGGAGTTATAGACATACCTGAGAGGATCTGTATGTTTCACACAAAAATTAGGTCACTTTGACCTGCAATATGACCTTTGACATTAATCAATATAAGGCTTAATCAGGCTAGTCTCCTTACATTACATTGGAACATGTAGGCATAGTTGTGTATCCCATTTCAAAACTTAAATCTGACCTACATTTCGACCTTTGACCTACATCAAAGCTTTTATATTTTCCTTGAGACTTCTAAAATTGTTAATGGAATTTTATACAGTACTGCTGATATGTAGATGATGTATACACATACATTTCATGGGTCACATGTATTCATGGATGAGCAGTGTCCTGTACCAAAATTAGGTCACTGTAACCTATACTTTGACCCTTGACCTACATAAGAAAAACACTAGACTTGTGCGGTTAATCTATATTGTCACATTTGGAGTTTCTGACATGTGCCAGTGGTGGATTATATGACTTCAATATACATGTCTTGGCCTCTACAAAGAACAGACAAAAATGATGCTAGTTACACTGTACATACATGTCCGACTCACAGAACATACATATAATGCATTTACATTGTATACAGTACATGTTGACATAGCACTTTAATGCATGTTGAATTTGAAAATTTACTTTCGATTTAGTAACAGACAATGTGCATGACAATAACATCAGGTGTACATTAATGTATATATATATGACATAGTGCGTGACAATTGCTGTATCAAAATGTGAAAAGTTGTACTGTCATATGTAAATTAACTTTTATGGCCAGTTTCCTCAAGCTAAGATGTATGTATCGTGCGGACAGCTCACCTTATAATTACTTATATTACGTTGTTGTCAATTTCCCAGGTGAGTGAGGTGTACCTGTAATTAGGAATGATCTCGCCGGTTCACCTGTCAATGTTGCCTACCTGGCAGTCATGCCAAAGGTTCAATCCATGTGTTACGACGATATTTTTGTAACGGCGATTATGATTGGTTGATTCTGGAGGTGTGTACTACACAACCGAGCCAAGGTTTTCAGAGTTATCCCCCTTCATACACCCGAATAGTCAAGTGAAATCGTATGTGTTTCAAAAATCTTTTTTTGTTAAATTTGGTAATTGACAGAAATAAATCATTTTGCCGTGTATGACTAACATTTTGTTATCGTTGTTTCAACCATTGGAATATGTACGCCTTATTCGTGACTATTTTTTTTTAGTTTCGCTCTGCCGAAAAATTCATTTTCGAATCATAAACTAAATATCAATTGCCACTAAAGCATGTTAAACATTTACTTTAAAATATATGCAAAATGATTTATACATATGTGTCTCATATAAAAAAAAATGCACATATAAATTGTTCATTTAATTTAGATAATTGAAATGCTTATTTTAATAACGCGGGTCGTCTTATGTTTCCGCTATCGTCCTAATATGCCTCGCGTTACACTGCGCATTGCGGCAAATGTGCATTTTAGTCCTGTACGATGAGCATGTAGGTAGATCCTATAATATTGAGTCGACTCTATCAATAGAGGCTAATTGGTTAATTAGAATAAGTCTCATTAAAGATTTGAGTTCTGTTGATATATTGCATTATTTTTCAACACAGTCCCCTTTAATCACCAATTTACACTTTTTGCCAGTAATGTTTTCAAGGATCTCAGTAACCCTTTTATGGAGATGTAATTTTCTTCACAATTTAAAAAGTGCTCTACTGTGCATGTGCCTGCATACATGTATATGATGTCGTTATCTGGTACCGAAAATGGCTATAAATTCAGTTTTGAAAAATAGATAAAAGTATTATTTCAATTATAAAATCATAGATGCTGTTTTATATTTGAATAAATACAGATGGAATTTAAAAGTTATAAACCTAAGATCTGTGGTCTTCCGCGGTTGTCAAGTTCACAATCTCTCCAACCGCCTCTCGTTCGCGAGTTCGAATCACTTGAGGTATACGTACGTTAAATTTATTGCCAGTACTGGTTGCTGGGAATTTTCTCTGAGTACTCCGGGCTTCTCCACTCATAAACATGGTACGTCGTTAAAGGGATCCAGTTATAATTTGTATCCGAAATGACAGGGACGTGGTAAGACTTTCCAACCAAAAGTCAATACACTATGTACTATAATACATGTCACATACATAGTTGGTTGGGAATTCGTGCCAAGTCCCTGTGTCCAAAATGACCGTATAGTTAAATACGGTAATATATGTGTATGCACCATCTTAGAAAATGGATCAACATATATTCTTAACGTCAGGGAAATTGTTAACGTATATAGGAAATCGGCTTAATCAGCAACTTCCAACATGTGATGACTGGTAATTCTACAATATAGATTACAAATAAGCTACTAAATCTACGACAATCTGAGTAGTAGAAGGTTTGCATGATGCTTGTATTTCACCAAGGTCCAGATATGTGACAGGCGCCTGTGCGTCAGTTAAGAGATAATCATATACCCCCCCCCCCCCCCCTTCATAAACATTGGGGTCTATGAACATTTTGCTTCGTAGAATAGCGTAAATGGATTTTAAAGTCATTTTAATATAACAACAAGACATGATGATTTTTAAAATCAAAATCCGATATCATTATAATGCTATATAAATTAATAATTGAAAATTAAAAATAAATGAATAAACTATCAACCGATGTTCTTACTCGTTTGAACTCAAGAGTTTGTCTACGTAAGTCAAATTTCTTCTGTAAGACATTGTTTATCTCGTGTCGACTATTCAAAACTGTTTACTGTTTGTATTTGGACGTTTGAATTGTTTAGACTAAAACTAAGGCGAAGAACCCTCCCCACATCCACTATATGTATGTCTTAACTTCAAGTCGCAGACACCTGTGCTGAAGCAGGAGGCATTCTAAATAACCTATATATAGTATCTGAACGATAGATTTGGAACAGGCTATTGCCAGCTATATATATACATGACAAGTATTGTGTTTACAACACATGTGATTTAGCACAGCAAAGAAAAACCTTCTTTGTTCCAAATTTATTTTATGCTTGTATGCCAGTGAACTTTGTACTGTAAACATGCATTTACAGCCGCAATATCCTGCATTATCTTCGTAACGATCTCATTTTATTAGTATTTATGACCATATTGATGGTAATGTGCCAATATGTATACGCACATCAGCATAAAGTTTTCTAATATTAAGTAATCAAATTGAGTATCAGCTTTAATGAGATACAACTCAGTTACACAAAGTCTATATGGATTGTGGAGCTTTGAACAGAATGTGACGTAAAACCAATGGTACCGACTGTATGTCTAATGGTACCGACTATATACCAATGGTACCGACTGTATACACAATGGTACCGACTGTATACTCAATGGTATCGACTGTATACTCAATGGTATCGACTTTATACCAATGGTGCCGACTGTATACACAATGGTATCTACTGTATGTCTAATGGTACCGACTATATACCAATGGTACCGACTGTATACCAATGGTACCGACTGTATATCAATGGTATCGACTTTATACCAATGGTACCAACTGCATACCAATGGTACCGACTGTATACCAATGGTACCGACTGTATACCAATGGTATCGACTGTATACACAATGGTAGTGACTGTATACCAATGGTACCGACTGTATACACAATGGTACCGACTGTATAAACAATGGTACCGACTGTATACACAATGGTAGTGACTGTATACACAATGGTACCGACTGTATACACAATGGTACCGACTGTATAATCAATGGTACCGACTGTATACCAATGGTACCGACTGTATACCAATGGTACCGACTGTATATCAATGGTATTGACTTTATACCAATGGTACCAACTGTATACCAATGGTACCGACTGTATACCAATGGTACCGACTGTATACCTATGGTACCGACTGTAAACTCGATTGTACTGACTCTATACTCAATTGTATCGACTGTTTACCAATGGTACCGACTGTATAATCAATGGTGTCGACTGTATACACAATGGTACCGACTGTATGTCTAATGGTACCGACTGTATACACAATGGTGTCAACTGTATACATAATGGTACCGACTGTATACACAATGGTACCGACTGTATACCAATGGTACCGACTGTATACCCAATGGTATCGACTGCATACCAATGATACCGACTGTATGTCTAATGGTACCGACTGTGTACCCAATGGTATCGACTGTATACACAATGGTAGTGACTGTATACCAATGGTACCGACTGTATACTCGATTGTACCGACTGTATATTCTATTGTACCGACTGTATACTTGAAATGGTACCGACTGTATACTCGATTGTACCGACTGTATACCAATGGTACCGACTGTATACTCGATTGTACCGACTGTATACTCGATTGTACCGACTGTATACCCAATGGTACCGACTGTATACTCGATTGTACCGACTGTATATTCGATTGTACCGACTGTATACTTGAAATGGTATCGACTGTATACCAATGGGACCGACTGTATACCAATGGTACCGACTGTATACTCGATTGTACCGACTGTATATTCGATTGTACCGACTGTATACTTGAAATGGTATCGACTGTATACCAATGGGACCGACTGTATACCAATGGTACCGACTGTATACTCGATTGTACCGACTGTATATTCGATTGTACCGACTGTATACTGAAATGGTATCGACTGTATACCAATGGGACCGACTGTATACCAATGGTACCGACTGTATACTCGATTGTACCGACTGTATACTCGATTGTACCGACTGTATACTTGATTGTACCGACTGTATACACAATGGTATCGACTGTATACCCAATGGTACCGACTGTATACCAATGGTACCGACTGTATACCCAATGGTACCGACTGTATACTAATGGTACCGACTGTATACTCAATGGTATCGACTATATACACAATGGTAGCGACTGTATACCAATGGTACCGACTGTATACTCAATGGTATCGACTATATACACAATGGTAGCGACTGTATACCAATGGTACCGACTGTATACTCAATGGTATCGATTATATTCACAATGGTAGCGACTGTATACCAATGGTACCGACTGTATACTCAATGGTATCGACTATATACACAATGGTAGCGACTGTATACCAATGGTACCGACTGTATACTCAATGGTATCGATTATATTCACAATGGTAGCGACTGTATACCAATGGTACCGACTGTATACTCAATGGTATCGACTATATACACAATGGTAGCGACTGTATACCAATGGTACCGACTGTATACTCAATGGTATCGACTATATACACAATGGTAGCGACTGTATACCAATGGTACCGACTGTATACTCAATGGTATCGACTATATACACAATGGTACCGACTGTATACTCAATGGTATCGACTATATACACAATGGTAGCGACTGTATACCAATTGTACCGACTGTATACCCAATGGTATCGACTGTATACACAATGGTACCGACTGTATAATCGATTGTACCGACAGTATACTCGATTGTACCGACTGTATACCCAATGGTACCGACTGTATACACAATGGTACCGACTGTATACCAATGGTACCGACTGTATACCCAATGGTACCGACTGTATACCAATGGTACCGACTGTATACCAATGGTACCGACTGTATGCCAATGGTAACGACTGTATACTCGATTGTACAGACTGTATACTCGATTGTACCGACTGTATACCCAATGGTACCGACTGTATACACAATGGTACCGACTGTATACCCAATGGTACCGACTGTATACTCAATGGTATCGACTGTATACTCAATGGTATCGACTATATACACAATGGTAGCGACTGTATACCAATGGTACCGACTGTATACCAATGGTACCGTCTGTATACTTAATGGTACCGATTGTATACCAATGGTACCGACTGTATACCAATGGTACTGACTGTTCAACCAATGATACCGACTGTATGTCTAATGGTACCGACTGTATACCAATGGTACCGACTGTATACTCAATGGTACCGATTGTATACCAATGGTACCGACTGTATACCAATGGTATTGACTATAAACCAAATGGTACTGACTGTATAACCAATGGTACCGACTGTACAACCAATGGTACCGACTGTATACCCAATGATACCGACTGTACAACAAATGGTACCGACTGTACAACCAATGGTACCGACTGTACAGCCAATGGTACCGACTGTACAACCATTGCTACCAAAAGTATATAAATGGTACTACAACTTTTAACTCAATGGTAACTACATACAGTATATATTGTACAAGTACCGACTGTACAACGAATGGTAACGAATAGTACTACAATATTAAACCCAATAGCACTCCTCACATAGAACAGACATTTTACAGCTGTATAGAGCGAGTATGGGTTCAGGACGTAAACATGTACTATACTGGTATGGCAATAACTCAAGTCACAGACACCTGCTCTAAAACAGGAGATTCCCTAAATAACCAATATTTTATATCTCGACAATAAATTTAGAACAAAGAACTTTTCTTGGTTTGTCGTAATCACTTTGTACTGTAGACACATGTATTTTTAGCTAGCCAAATCCTGTATATCTTCATGACGATCTAATGTGAGAGTTTTAGACCGTATTGGTGGTACTATGCCAATGTATGCATGTAATACATGAACAATGGTACCAGCTGTACACCGATGAAAACTTACTCATCATCGAAGGATAGAGACTGTATACAAGTGGTACAAATTGTACACACTCTCCGACTGTACACAAGTTATACCGACGGTATTCCGTCTTAACATATTACAGAGTTAGCTCCCTTGCGGGAAGGTATCCATTGTGACGTCATTTTTAAAAGCATTGAACGTCAAATTCTGTGAAGCGCGCTTGGATTTGCCTCTGACCAATTGGCATTCATTTTGGCTATGATGCTAACTGAAAAACGTCCAATACTTATATTTACATTTTTTTACAATTTTATGCTGAAATAACAAGGGATTTTGCATAATCATTCGTTGTCGTCAATGATGGAGCAGCCGTTTTCTGTGACTGCAGTGGAAATGTAAATATTATTTGAGTAGAGACTCTGTATTTGTTCACATTTTTCAAGATAATTCTACTTCAGAAGCATCTGTATTTCGATTAATGCATTGTGCTTCCATTGCGAAATACAAATTTAGATATTACTAACGTTGTTTTTTTTGTGGGCGAAATTCACGCCGTTTTCTCCGAAAAGTAGGACCGTCGCTCGCAAACACATGACGTCACAATCAATACCTACCCCAAGTGCAGATAACTCTGTAATATGCATATACAGAATACCCAATGTACACTTCGCTTCACTGATACCAATACTACGCATTTTGAATCGACTTTACAACGAGTTTATCAGATTTGTAGGTTGGTGGCATTTAGACTTCCCTAGTTTTACTTCATGACATACTTTAGAGAATCTGTATGGTTTTATATGAAGTAAAATAAAAAATAGTAAACATCCACTTTCTTTCTCTAAGTTACCGTCGCTGTAGATATACAAATGCTAATTAAGTCACAACACCAAATGAGTATTATAATAACAACACATTACTATATACTGTACATATTATGATACCATAAAATCAGAAATTGTCAACTCAAGTAATTCACAAATTTTCGCTTTCTAGTTTTTAGTCCAAATTGCGAAAATTTTGACCCGCAAAAATAAACGGCTATGCGACATTATATTGTGTCTAGCAGTTCTACATGGATCTCAAAAACGTAGTTGTGAAAACGTAATTAAGCAATTTATACTTGAAAATAAAGCTCAAATAATGCAGACAATCCAGTGTGTTTAGGCATGGCGATTGTTTAATTAGCGATGACTATGAAGTGGTACACTTATATACCTTCCGTTTACATATTGTTAAGACACAAAACACGGAAATCGATCGTATTAAGCCATGTTTGTGCGAGTGTCGGAAGACGCACGACAGCAGATTAATTCATCATTGATATTTAGGTGTACGCTACTATACATTCTATAAAAGACATATCTTGGTATGCGAGATACGACGAAAATTCTAAATGAACTGACACCACAGGCTTTTGTCTCTGCGTCTTACATAAATATATTTCTCTATATATACATATAATTGATATCGAGTCAAAAGCCTGTGCTGAGACAAATTTCTTGAAAATAGAAATATCACAAACCTGATGAAAGATAGTTTGTCTTTTCAGATTTGCAGAAGCAAACTAAAGCGAATGGTACAGTTTTAGCTAGAATTCCATCGAAATCTTATAAATAAAACTCGCACATTTTCTTACTTTGAACTTAACGTGCAATGTTCTAACTCAAGTCGACACCGACACACATTTCATGAAAAAAACCCATTAATAATATCTATACTTGTGTTTCGCAATGGTAAGCACAATGCATTAATCGAAAATATAGATACTTCCAAAGTAGAATTGTCTTGAAAATTGTGAACAAATACAGAGTCTCTAATCTGTTTGTTTCACTGACCATTTGGATCGTAATTCTATTATGTCAAAATGGCTCAATTCTATCTTTTTGTTACTTCTCCCAACCCTTGTCCCGGATCGTCCTCGTAATGGTGGGTCGACTCATTACTTGTCAATCGATGGCTTCGAATTTCAGTCCTTCTCACGTCTGTTCCACAGCCAGCAGAATGCACGTTCTGCAGCCTCTGCTAGTCTGCGTACTGCCGTCTTCTCTGCCTTCCCGACTGCTCCCTGGGTCTATAGTGCTGTCTAGACCGAGCGTGACGGTAACCACTGCAGCCTACATTGTGCTTCCATCGGGATTAGGTAAGTACGCCACCATCGTTTTTTGTACTGTTCCAATACCATTGCTGATTCCATCGCTCTTCATGGGTAACGGTAATCTCAATGGCAATTATCTGCCTTGATACGGCAGACCACATCACGGAATCAGGAAGTAAGCTGGTCTATAGTACGTATTGGATTACCAACTTTTCTCCTATGTTCACCCTCAGCTGCCATGTCTCTTCCACATCAAGAATGCATTTATTGCCTGTTAGGGTGTTGATCACCTTCTCGCCTTTGGTCACAAACCTGATGAAAGATGGTTTGTCTTTCCAGATTTCCAAAAAACAAACTAAAGCGAATAACACAGTTTCGGAATTCCATCGAAATCGTATACATGTAAATACAACTCGTATATTCCTTCTTTGAATTTGATATACAATTTTTAACTCAAGTCGACACCGACACATAATTTTTGAAAATAGTAATATCTATAATTGTATTTCGCAATGGTAATTGAAGTACATGAATTGAAATATAGATGCTTCTACAATTAAATTGTATTGAAAATTGTGAACAAATATGAGTTTTCTACTGTATTTACTTCATGGAGATTTGGGTCGTGGTTCTATTGTGTCAGAATGACTCAATCCGATCGTTTGTGAAGTTTGATCCGCGACAATAATCTACAATATGGTATATTCAGGGTGTGCCAAAATATGCTCTGAATTTGACAGGTTATAACTGTTTCGATACTAAACATTTTTTTCTTTCTATTTTTCGAAAATTCAAAATGTTTTGGAAAGCAGGAGTATCCTAGTTTAACTTTATTTGGTACACATGTACTGATTACATCGTCATTACGTATGGTGATGACATGATAGAAATGATGACGTTATCGATGATGGTGACTTTCCAGCAACATTAAGATTCAAACTGAAATTATTGAACTCTATTATAGGACCGAAAAGTTATAAAAACCTCACCCAGGTATGCAGTCCGTCTCCAGGAAGCAGATTTACAGAATTGCATCAAAATTCGAAGCTCATGAATATGCCACCGATAGCAGGAAAGGAAGCAGTGGTGGATGGATGTTTGCTAGGTGTAACAAGAACATCAGTCAAGTGAAGACATCACAGAGGAAACGCCACAGAGGTCCATCAGAAAGGTACTCCAACATCTAAGTACCAAGGATGCTGAAATTTAATCTCAAACTGACACCATATAAAATATCTGTACTGCTACACCTGAAAGACAGTGGTATTATGTCGTGCTGACATTGATTGGGCTCCTAATTCTCTGGACCTGAACCCATTAGAACCTTTGGGGATACCTCAAGAACCGTGTTGATACTCCTCCTCCATATAATCTCCAAGAAATCAAAACTGCCATCACCAGGGAGATCAGCAATCTAATTAAATTACTGGTCCTTATTATCACTACGTATATTAAGAGGATCTGACAACATCCCATTAGGGACCATGTTCTGAAGACCTTTGGGAATGACCAATCAAATTGCTGCCTCCAGAATCTTGAAAGTGAATTTTAGGGACGAAATAGTTTGAAAAAGCTGGCAAAATTATTTTCGTGTATGTAGTCATCTCGCCAAAAGAGCACAAGAAAGCTAAATGTGTATGCATAATGGGACGAAATGGCGTTTTCAATTGATACAGCAAGGTGTAGAAAAATGCTTGATCTGAAGCACAGGTGGTATAAAGGTCACCCGAACATGACCCAATGATGGAATGTTGTCAGATTCTCTATTGCACGAAATAGTTATATAAGGATCTGTATTTTTTAGACAGATCAGGAGAGCAGGAACATCTAGCCAGACACACGCAGGGAGGTGGTGAGGAATTTCAGGGACATAATTCAGGCATCGAAAAGAAGGGCGGACAACTTGAACACATTCTTTGACAGAAAGTTATCAATTTTCTGAACAAATCGCAAAATTAGAAAAATGTGACATAACAAAAAGATATTTTGCCGGGTTGTTCTATATCGTTATACAGAGCTGATCATTACCTTTCTTATGGTATATAAACATCGAATTCTTCCAGCTATTATAACAATTTTAATAAAGCGTCAAATTTGGGACATGTTTTTTTGGACACCCTGTACATTTACATAAAAATCTTACTTAAATTGCAAACTATACTAGTAGTCGTGAAGGAACAAAAGTCGTGATTTAGGAAAAATTAATTGTTTGCATCTCACGAAACACATTATTTTCCACATAAACAAAATAACACCATCTTGAAGTATTCTTCAACAGCTCCAGACATTCGGAAATCTGGACGCACAGTAGAATATGCACACAATCACGACTACTGTTCCGTTACGACTACTGGTAGGATCCCAGTATAGTACTCAGAACGGATGTTTAGAGTTTGCTTCAAATGAAGCCTTTTTGAGAGTTATCAGTGCTTAATTACCATTGATAATTAAAACAAATCTACGTTTAATGTTTTGCTCAGCTGCATCTGTCAATCGATATACTTAATTAGTTTAGTGACAAAGAGAAGTTTTTGAAAATCAATCTAGATCGTTGATCGTTCATTCTCCACTAAATGTACAAATTCCATTATTAAGTGTCCTCTATCAATATCGGGACTTAAAAACCATGTTTGTATATCATGTTTGTTTCACACGTAAAATATATTGATTGATCTTCGAAAATAATCAAGTGTTGTTCCTCTGACCAATTAAGATTTTTCTCATCATCACATTAAATATGGCTCTCGTGACGAATTTCGACTGTCCTCTTAAGCTATAATGTATTTCGTAAATCAACTGTGACGAAGGAAATGGGTAAATGTTACATTTTTTTCTATCATATCATAGATATTAGCATACGCAATGAGAATAGACAAGTATTGGCACACAAAATGCTTAGATATTTTTTATATAACTCATTTTATCATTGTCACAAACTATGTTGGCAGATACGTTACAAACAAATAAAATCATGTACACAATTAATGTATTTTTAAATGTCCACGTTTTTTTCGTGATAATGTACTTTAATATGTATACTAACTTTTACCTTTATGACAAGGACACATTCATTAACAATTAAATGGACAGGTGCGATCTAATCTTGAAAATATACATGTTACGCAACGACATCAACAGATACGTTACTACTATGTACTTGATTACCTAAGATGCCACTTTCCCACAGAGATAAATTCACATCACAGTTTGAAAAGTATATAATACTTAGTGTTACAATGTTTGTGGTTTGGTCGACAAGTCACACGGTGTCATTTAAATGATGAGAGGGGTTTGTGTCGGCCAGTACGTTACCAACAGATACGTTATGGAAAAATACCCATATCGACAGAAATTCTCACGCTTGTCATAAAACATTTGAAATTAGCTTAACCACGTGGCAAGTGTCCGAGAGTTTGTCAATAGTTTACAAGCGGGAAGATTCGTTGTGTTGCCAGTGTTGGGAAACTCGAAATAAGAAAAACCTTTACTTTCCTTTAGTATATACCTGTACATAGTAACATATATATACATTTCTGATAATAATCACGTGATTCCTAACACTAGTTAGCTGTATTGATTAAGCTATTAGGTATATAATTAATTGTTAAATGTATAAATCACATATCAAAATAGTAACGTATCTGGTATAAAAGATCATGTATCTGTTTGATAAAAGATGTACCGTTAACTCTAATATTTAGTGTAAAACCAATAAAAATACTGTTACATCGACTAATTCAAATACATTTTATAGCCAGATATTGTTAGAATGTTTGTTATACTAATGATACGGTAATGTGATATATAAACATGAAATAACGTATCTGTTTATTTGGTAACGTACCTGTCATATTTGGTAACGGATCTGTACTTTTGTACGTAAACCTTAATTTGAGTGAACTTGGTTTCATTTGTAGCAATTTGTTTCAGACTAGATATGGTCAGAAAATGTAAGTTTAGGGTTGTTTGTGGCAATCAAGTATGACGGAGACTGATACGTTTCTCAGGTGAAGGAAGGCGAGGACAATGACAATGAATTATTCCTTTTCCTCATGTCACAAAACATCAACAAAGGACAAGTGAGGTTTCGTTGGCCAATAATATTAGACGAACTGTTTATCCTGAGTTATCACATCTACCTGTCAGCCTTGCGAGTCGTTTTTTTTCCCAATTAAATGACAAGAACGCCGAAACCATTCGCAGTCAATGGGAATCGGTGTAGACAGATACGTTACCGATATAGTACAAACATAATCATCCCTTCATCGACGCCACTCAGTAGTTTTGATCTATCGTTTGATAATTTCGATGTTGTATTTTTTACTACAAGTTTTGAAGCAGATTCGTGTTATTGAATTCGTTTATTTTCTAATACTTCATAAAGACCTATACCAAGAGAACAGATACGTTATCGCTGCTAATTTAGGCAAAAATCATCTAAAGTATTGCAGAGAAGTGAAACCGCTGATAAGTACGTTTTCTTTGATGCATTTTGACGAATTTATGAAATAGAAAAACATAATAATCCTGTCAGATTTCTACAGTCATATATTAAGTATGTTGTAACATATACGTTACTGTTTAAAGCAGGATTTTAATGTCCTATAGAGTAATTTGTGATTTATACAAATACAAAATTACTGACATGTACTGATGCAGATAAAGGTACAGTTTGATAATAAGGAAAAATATAAAAACAAAATACTTTGGTACTATTTTTATATGAAACTATTCGAACACACTTATGAATCATACAAACCAATATTCACAAATGAACTTTTCATAACTGCAATTGATAAAGACAAGTTGCTTTTGAGACGGACAAATGGCTTTGAATGGAAAGAAAAGTCCAAAACCAAACCAAAATTTAGTTAAAATGTATATTTTGTGGCATTTCTAATGACAAACCTCAATTTAGTTCATTTTAACAAAGTCACGTATCTGTTCTTTACCAAATTATGATGGTTGACTGTAACAATTATAACTTTTCTTTGAGTAAAGATAAGAGCCAGCCCTTTTGGATTTAAAAAGTAGAGATATTTGCCAAACAAATGACAATACATAAGAACTTTGTTTTCAATTTTCATATTTTATGTTTTCATTTCTGAAAACATGCAAATTAGTGGAGAATGAACGACTTGGCAGTTAGAAGTGCTGGTGACATTTCATTGTGAATCGCTAGGATAATTACACAGTATTACGATGTGATGGCTGTTTAAGACAGAGAACAGCTGTATCATTCCATTAGTCCATGTAACAGTACAGGGATCGCTAAATACCGCAATGAAACATCGTTGAAGCGCAAAATAGACACTGTGATAGTTAAATACACATCTGTTTACATCCGGGACTTTATTTGTGAGGTGTTAAAATGTGATTAGCCTACCGAGGTTAATTTACGAGAACAATTCAACTATAGCTTGGGGCTTTCATTAATTTCCCCAATATACAGCTTCGAGCCAAACATATATTTTGTTCCCTAAATAATTTATGTGGTTTTTATGGACTGGATTACCTGCCTTGGTACCAAATCCCTACGCTGCGTTATATATTGTATATATACTACAAAGTGTATGTATTTTCAGAGCGAAGTCTACCGGAGGTTAGAAAATTGTTTTACTGTTTCCTTGAAGTTCATGTATCTATCCTTCTCTAGATATCCCTTGGCACCGCCTCACTTTTGGCCTTGAGTTGAGCGTTCGCCCCTGTGAGGAAGGCTCTGGGTTCTGTCCCCTGGCCGAGACAAAGTCTATAATAATGGCAGTTTCTGCTCCTGCTTAGCGCTCAGCAAACAGGGAGTGGGACGACTGGTTCACCCGTTGTCAGTATAATGTGACCGGGTGGAGTGCGTTGCTTGGTCTCTTCGTCGGCATGCTTCAGTTATATAGCACTATAAAAAGGGCAACAGTTCCACTATACAAGAAGACACAACATGAATATACCGCACGGTCTCCCAAAACACGCACCTCGCATCTGTAACATACACGCAACACACCGCATACATGGGAGGCCGTCCTTACATGACCATAGCTGTTAATAGGACGTTAATTAATCAAACAAACAAACAAACTATATATCCCAGAAAATGATCTGATCTAAAAGATTAAATTTTGAGTATAATTCATTTCCCGTTGTGTATATTTTAAGAAAACTGTTTTAAATTACCAAAGAAGTGTTTTTGGTATTGATATTTTGGTAGAATCAAAGATGAAACTACAACGTCACAATGTTAAACTCAACTTTGAGCATAAAGATAATGATACATTATTTTGAAAGTGAAACATCTGATGGTATTAAAATCTTCATGGAATATCCGGTTGAAATTCATCTTAAAAATGATATCGATGAAATAAAAGAAAAAGGAGGAAATCAAAAGATTATTATGGGGAAACTTCAGTGCGATAGGACTTTAAAAAGTTTAATTTAATGATTAATTTAATCCCCGAAACCAAACAGCTATGAAACTATAGCTAATTGTAGAGAGTCGTATGTATATATTAATTTGTCAGAAACTTTAACAGAAATAATTGCATTCATGTTTTCAAAGCCTGTAATTATCTCATTGATGAAATGAATAAATAAAATATCAATTAAAGCAAAAATTTATTTTTAAAACACCTACTTTGTATACGTGATGTAATAGAGACAATTGTTGATAGAGAGTCGGTGTATGATGGTTCGGTGTTTAATAGTACGATAAATACCGTATAGCGGGATATTTTCGCGAGTCAAAGTTTTAGCGGTCGGAACTAATAACGAAGCTGACTCTAACGTATTCAACCATTTCGCAATATTTCATTGATCAAATTTTCGTGATCATAGCGACGACCCGCGACATCGTGAAGATATCATCCCGATGAAATTAACCGACCGACTATACGGTAGTCTGAAATCGGAACTCCTCGGGCTTTCTAGTTTACGGAAAGTGCCGAATGTTCCCGATTGCGGTAGTCTGATCAATGACATTCTTTCAGGAATTTTATACTTTCAATTTTGTTTTGGTACAATGTAACTATTCATTTTCCTCGATATCGTAGTATCAACTGCTGAACATGCTTCTTATCGTCAGTTGAAGTTCCTAAATCCAATCATCAAAACTCGATTATACCACAAAATTAAGGAAAAGGAAAGGTTCTAAAGACTTCGATAACATTAAAAAAAGAAACTTCTTTTAGGTGGAGTCAATATTTTAATCTGATTGATAAGTGAATAAATACAAAACTTGTACATGAATACTACAAACAACAAAGTGTTATAACAAACACCTTTTTCATTTAAAAAAAAAATATTAATTTCTCCTTGATCATATTATATGTTAGGAAACTGATGACAGATATTATATGTGATAGCAAAACTCAAAAACTCCTTGATACCATATAGTTGGTATAATTAAAGTTTCGCGTGGATAACATTTTCACGATTTCGTGGGACATTGATCTATGATGGCGAAAATGTGATCCACGAAAAATTGAGAAAAGGTTGAATCCTATATATATCCTTAGAGCTTGATCGCTAAAATTTATTATAGCTAAAATTTTATTTTCTTGTTATAGTTAAAA